>NW_027206290.1:3135000-3672500 GCF_024711535.1 Dipodomys merriami
TAGCTTTAAGCTAAAGACCTGAAGGACAATGCCCAGGCCCAAAGTTCAAGCCCCACAACTGACATAAAAAAGAAGAAGAAATTACCTATAGTGTCTGCAAAGGGTAAACTAATGGGTTGATATTTTGGAAAACCTCTTCAAAAATAAGATGGAAGAGGAGTCAAGTTCATGAGAAAAAGTTCATGGAATACATAGTGTTAAGGATCATTAAAGAACCTGAAATTTATGTCAAAATATTTTATGTAGTATTATGTAGCAGATGATCAATTTGTTTAAAAATTTCTCCTGAACTTTCTCTTTTTATTCCATAATGAAATCACCAGAACTCAAAAATAAGGTTTCTTTATTGCCAGTAGTAAAAATTGAGATATCAAGCCATTCCATTTCCCTCATGATGTCAGGGACATTGCTTCTTCTAAGTGTTCTGTATTTTTGTAAATGTTAACATATGGATCGTTACATAATAGTCTAACTTTGATTGCATTTAAATCCAAAATTAGCATAGTTTTCCCCAAATTACATTTTTCTTGTTTCTTATTTTAAATCATTCTACTTTTAAGTGTATATTTGCTGTGCTTATAAAAAGCACATCTTTAAGATAAAAATACTCTTTGGATAAAATAGTCCTTAAAGATTTTATCTGCTACTAACGAGAATGGACAAGTATTATCCTTGTACTCAGGTCAAATTCTTAACATTGTTGAAGACAGTTTATGTATCTCTCTTGCATTATCCATTCAAGATTTGTTTTATTTCTGCCCCCCCATTTCCCTCTACAAAATTGTTCTCTATCTAGCTAGTTATTACATGCTGAGCTACTGCATAGAGGAATCATGTGTTATTCATATATTTGGCCTCAACATCTGATGACATTGGCATATCGTCAACATCTGCATTCTTCCTGAATAATTGAAATACAGTATACATATATGTAACTTTAGGGACCTTCGTTTTGACATAGGGGTCAAACAGAGCCAATCTAATGCCAGTTAAATCTGAGAAGTTAAAAAGAAAGTGCTATCTATTAAAAGCAGAAACTGCACTGTACAACGAAAATAATCTTAGCTGTCAAAAACACTCATGGAGGAAATGACTGGAAAGCCAACCATTGGCAAATAAAGACGAAGTCAAAATAATTTGACTGAAAACAAAGTCCCCTCTGCTACTGTCCAGCCAGCTTGTCAGTTTAATTTGTCATTGGAGAAAAGGAAAGGACAAGAGTAAAAACAGGTGTTTCCTTCTTCTCCCTTTTTAATGGAGGGAAAATCAAGCAAAAAGCACGCTCTGCCAGCTGTGAAGAGCTGCTGACACCTGAGGTTCCCTCGTCCACAGCTGGTGAGATAGGTCAGAGCAGTTACAGACAGCTGATACAATGAGGTGAGGATATGAGAACCTGGGGATGGGGGAGGGGATTCTGAGAAAGGCAACCGTCTGTTAAAAAAAATAGAAGAAAAAGAAAGAATAAATGGTGCCTATAAAATGTCCAGTTTAAAATCCTTATTTGTGTCTTTATATTTCTAATGAGTACAGAGTCATATTTTTCTTTTCCTCCTTCTGCTCACAAAAGAAAAAAATGTGATGAAGAGGGATAAAAAAAAAAATGAAGTTTTCTCCTTCTGTGCAGTATGCAACTCTAGCTACCTGCCAGGCTCAACTAAAACATTGCAATATTCTTTCCTGATTATTTATATCCCTCCTCATTTCCCTACTGTCTACTTCTACCAAGACACTGGAGGAAAAAAATGCTTCTGTATCTGAAAGCAGGATGTGTGGAACTCCAAGGAGACTCAACAATAACCATAGGTCTAAGGGGATATGTTACATAAACCTAAGAGGGGTGAGGATTTGTTTATGATTCAAAGTCTAGGAGAGGACTGGAGGTATAGAAAAGGGTTCTTCAGTCACTGGATGTCATTTTGCTCATACATTTTAAAAGAGTTTAAAATAGATATCATGACAAATCATGGCAAGACATACCCTACCTTTCTCTTCTATCTTCATCCTGAGATTCCTTGTTTGAAAGAAGCTCTCGAAAGAGCACTTCAGTGCATGGACAGTGGAAAACAAAAAGCAGATATGATAATAATGACTACGAAAAGCTATAGGATAAAATAATAGGAAAAAAACTAATTACTTATTTAAAGCTGCCTTTAGGGTTTCTTTCCCCTTTTAATCACCTAATATAAGCTCCTCTTTATGATTTGGTCATGTCAATGAAGATCAATTTGGGCACTGTAGGGGCTGATGTACATTCAGAGATTCTACCCCTAAATGAGACTGAAAGAGAACATAAGAATTCAAAGGATATTAGTGGGCTCAGCATGTCTAAGGACTTCATTACTAGTGAGTGCCTGAATAAGATGCAGTTGGTATTTGACTAATGCTGAAAAATCAGTGGGTGACCTAAAACCTTTTAGAAAGGGAAATTTAGGATTTAAGAAAGGATCAGCACTTAATGTTATATAATAGAATTCATGTAGCAATATTGACAAAGCAGATCAACACACTCAGACACTAGACTTAAATGAAAGGCTCACAGGTTAATCCACCTAATGGAAATATTTCTTATCACTTACTGATGTCAATCACAAATAATCACCAAAGATGGGGCCAGATGCCATGAGACACTGGGAATTAATGAACCACATGTTTTTCTCTCAAAAATTTGATATATTTTGGGATATAAAAACACTCAGATTATTAGAATAAGCATATCTACTGCAAATAATAATACGTAGTAGGCAAAATGGATCATGGATGAATGGCTTTGCCTCTAGTTTTTGAGAATTTAGAGAAGATTTCAGGAACTTGTGATCTTTAATTGGAACAGTGAATTGTAGTTAACTGACAATTGGGCAATGCACAAAAGCATAAAGGTAATCAAAATAATATAAATAATGTAGGAATCAACAGAATTCTAAGTTGACACTTGCAGGAAATTGAAGCTAGATCCTTATATAGCACTCTGCACCAGAATCAACTCCAAATGGATCAAAGACCTCGGAGTCAAAGCAGACACCATTAAAACATTATAGGATGGAATAGGAGTCAAAGCAGACACCATTAAAACATTATAGGATGGAATAGGAGAAACCCTAAGTCTCCCTGGCACAGGCTGAAATTTTCTTAATAGAGACCCAGAAACACAACAAATCAAAGAAAGGTTGGACAAATGGGATTGCATGAAGTTGCAGAGCTTCTGCATGACAAATGACATAGCTAGCAAGATCAATAGAAAGCCCATGGATTGGGAGAAGATCTTCACTAGCCATACAACAGACAAGGGTCTCATATCTAAAATATACCTAGAACTCAAAAAATTAAATCCCCCAACCACAAATCTTCAACAAAACAACTGCCCAATAAATAAGTGGCCTAAAGACTTAAAGAGAAACTTCTCTGAAGAGGAAAAAAGGATGACCAACAGACAATTGAAGAAATGCTCAACCTCTCTAGCCATAAAAGAAATGCAAATCAAAACAACATTGAGATACCACATCGCCCCGGTTAGAATGACTGTAATCAAGAACTTTAATAACAACAGATGCTGGAGGGGATGTGGACAGAAGGGAACCTTACTGCACTGTTGGTGGGAGTGTAAACTTGTTCAACCACTTTGGAAAGTAGTATAGAGGTTTCTCACAAGACTCCATATAGAGCTCCCCTATGACCCAGCAATCCCACTTTGGGGCATTTACCTGAATGATCACAAACAAGACCATACTAAAGCTCTCAGCACAACTATGTTTATTGCAGCATTATTTACCATACGAAAGCTATGGAACCAACCCAGATGCCCCTCAGTAGATGAATGGATCAAGAAAATGTGGTCTATATACACAATGGAATTCTATGCCTCCATCAGAAAGAATGACATTGCCCCATTTGTTAGGAAATGGAAAGACTTGGAAAAAAATTGGTTTCCCTTATTTTCAATAACTAGTATATGTCTGAGACAAGCAGAAAAAGTCAGATAAGTTGATGCTATGTGAAATGAACCCCAAGATAAGGATTCAAATGTTTTTTCTTTCTTGCTATTGTTTCTAATATAGTTATAAGATATTTCTTTGTTGCTTTGTATGTCCCACTCCCATAGTATAACCTCTGCTTTCACTGAATTTGATGCTGGTATAATTTGTGGAGGGGAAGGGAAAAAACAAATCGTTTAAATAGGGATACAGGGGACCCATGGCAACAATGAGATGTACAAAATGTTATGTGGAAAAACGAACTTTACAACTTTGGGGAGTGTGGGGGGGCAGAAGTGGAGTGGGTGGGAGTTGGGAAGGGATGGGATGGGGAAACAAAGGAGGAGACAACAATGCTTGGTAAGAAATGTACTCATTACCTTGCCCATGTAATTGTAACCCCTCTGTATGGTATTTTCACAATAAAAACAAAAAACCTTAGTTGAGAAAGAGCAAAAGCGGATAAAGTAGATGAGTTTTGGAGATAGGGTGGAGAGTGAAACATATTCATGGCTGGGGAGAGTGTTTTGCTGTATTAAAGAGCTCAGAGTTATATTGAAAGCAAAGGTTAGTTAGTAGTTTGTGCATCTGGTACAACGAAAAGGGATATTTTCCAAAACTGTCAGTAAGCAGACACCAATTAGAATGAAAATAGCACAGGTGAAGACAAGATTTGAGATTGTAAGACTACCATTTCACATTATATACTGTTCCTAATGATTTTTTTTCTAACAGCCTGATTTTATAATTACATTGAGACTTGGACATTTTTTGGAGGGCAAGATAACAATTATCATACTACTTCTTGGTTTTAATGGATCTTTTTCTACAAATATGTATACTATGAAAATCTAAGTAGGATTATGCCTTAAAATAAATTCTGACCTAATACTGACTACCTCACATATTGTGGCCTGGTATGAAGTTTCCAATGAAAGGAATTGAGAGGGGGTAGATAGTGGGAAAGGTTACATTCTATTTTCTTCTTGTCTGCTTTACATAGAGATCCAGAGAAGAAAACAATGACCTCTCATCCCTTCCACACACTTCCCTTAACTAAGCTCACATCACAGGAAAAGAGCCAGAGTTCTGTCAGCGTACTGGTATAGGCTTTTGTCACACACTATTATACTGTATTTTATTCCCAAAGTGTTCAAATAATTCTTCAGGGACCAAACAGACTGGGTCCTAACCCACAGTAAATTCTGCAAATTGATTCAGTTCTCTTAAAAATCATTTACTGTTTTCTGTCATTGCCTTCCCGTTCCTCCCTTTTAGAAGGACTATGTAATTCTCTAAATTATTTTGAACTGGTGGGTAATCACACTCATGATATTTCCTTATGTGGTGATTTTTCCACTTTGTATGTTAATTAATTGGTATGCTTGTCTTCCTTTTAGTCTTTGTCAGCTTATTCAGGACATCTTCACAGGGTAGAATAGAAATTTCCCTCTGTTTCACTATGAAACCCAAGCACTGCAGTGTAATATATCTTTAAAAAGAATAATGAAACATTTTGTAATCTAATGAAAAGTATAGAATTTATCCTCATAATTAACAAACAACAGTGCCTGATATTATGATGCTTTTATTTAGTTATTCTCTTGTGTGTAGAGGTACTTGTAGAATGGAAATTTAATTTTGATGCAGTCAAAATTTTTATTCCTAAAATATTCTGATTAGCTATCATCTTCATGAGTAACATTTTTAAACATTCACTACTCTGACATTTGACATTTAGCAAATTTTTGTATTTGTTGAACATTTAAGTACTATGGATTCTGCATTTATTGTGATTTAAATAGTAAGATGCTTATGTAAGAAAGCATTTTAAAATGTACCTGAGAAAAACTAGCCCCAAGTGTGTGTGTGTGTGTGTGTGTGTGTGTGTGTGTGTGTGTGTGTGTGTGTGTGTGTGTGTGTGGTGGGGGATGGTGTGCATAAATTGAGAGGTTTCTCTACAGTTAATTAAATTTGGAGTTATACATTTCCAGAGATTTACAATGCACATTAGCATTTTAAAAGCCCTAGGAACCACTAAAGGGGAAAAAAAAAAACCTGTTCCACCATTTTGTGGCAACATTTCCAAAATGCTTTTGCTGTATAAACTCTTTTGTTTACAAATGATATTTGTTAATATTATCTTGCTACTATCATTTATTGAGTATTTATTCTGTCTTGTATTCTGTAGTATATGTATTACCTTGATCAATAATTGTTTTATGTGGAGGTTATTTTGTCTCCTCTCATCTTAGGAACTACCAAAATCTCCACAGTGTTAGTAGCAAAGTTCAACATAGTTGGACATTTGAATTCCACACATGAATTGTTAGTTAACAAATCATACCATTGTACTTATTTTTGAAAATGTTGTTTTTCAGTCCTGGGGTTTGAACTGAGGGCTTTGTGCTGTTTCTGAGCTTTTCCCTTCAAGACTAGCACTCTACCACAGTACTATTTGAGTATCACTTTTGGCATTTTTAATAGTTATGTATAGATAAGAGCCTATAAGTCTTTCCATTCTAGCTGGCTTAGAACCAGCCTCTTGAGTAGTTAGGATTACAGGCATGAGTCACCAGCACCCAGCTAAAAATGTGTTTTTTTTTTATTCACTTGGAAAATGTTTCCAGAGATGCAATACTTTTCAGTTATTAAAATTACTTTTAGCATCATTTTACAGTAACTTGCCATTGAATTATTTTCTAAATTATATTTACTTGTTTATCTGTATAATAAGTTATTTAAAATGTAGAGGACTGCCGGGCGCTGGTGGCTCACGCCTGTAATCCTAGCTACTCAGGAGGCTGAGATCTGAGGATCGCGGTTCAAAGCCAGCCCGGACACGAAAGACCGTGAGACTCCTATCTCCAATAAAAGCACCAGAAAACCGGAAGTGGCGCTGTAGCTCAAGTGGTAGAGCGCTCGCCTTGAGCTGAAGAGCTGAGGGACAACGCCCAGGCCCAGAGTTCAAGCCCCACGACCGACAAAAAAAAAAAAAAAAAAAAAAAAAAAAAAATGTAGAGGACTCTAAAAAACTGTATTTCTGTAAGGTGTACTAGCTTATACTTTTTATACATCAAATTATATTTAAGTAAGTTGAGTCACTTTAAGTTTAGAAAATAAGTATTAATATATAGTATTCTCATGTAACTAGTATGGGCATTTTGTTTTAAAATTACTTCTTTTTAAAAAAAATATTATATTCCCTTAAAATTAGAATATCTACTACTCACATATCTAGTAGAATTTGTCTAACCAAAAATTCCCTTTAATGAGAGCATAAATGTGGCAGTTAAGAAACACTTGGAATATGTTGTAAGAAAATATTTTTTCAGAAGGTATAGCAACAAAGTTTAGGCATTAATTGTCATAAAATTTACATCTCAATGTTGTTTGACAAAGACCTCTTTAATTTTTTTATTTTTTTAAATTTATTTTGTTGTAAGGGCGATGTCAGAAGCGTTACAGCAGCATAAGTAAGGTAATAAGTACATTTCTTGTCAAACTTGTTACCCCTTCTCTCATTTTTTTCCTACTTTCCTGGTGCCCCCCAAATTGTACAGATCATTTCCAACATATTGTCTGGTGAAAATCGATGTTGCATTGGGTCCCCCTTGTTCTTTATCTCACCTTTGTGTTGTTCCCCTTTTCTTCCCTAATTCAGATAAAGGTATATAAAATACCAGGGTACCATAACCAAATACAGTAACAACAAGGAATATACCCTAGGGGGAATAACATACAAAAGAATAAAAAAATCAAAAATCACAAAGTATATTAAAAACAACAACAATAAAGCTAAACCTCTTTTGTCCATGTTTTGGAGTTCATTTGGCTTAGCATCATAATCTTATATGGTCAAATATGCATCGATACTGAGCTATCCTGCTCATCGTCGAAGATTAGCCTAGATGTATACTAATTACTGCAAATAAGGGAAACCATGGAATCTATGTCTCTTTGGGTCTGGCAAACTTGATATGATTTTTCCAAGTTTTTCCATTTCCTTACAAATGGGTGGTGTCATTCTTTTTGATGGAAGCACAGAATTCTAATTCGTGTGTGTGTGAGTGTGTGTGTGTGTGTGTGTGTGTGTGTGTGTGTGTGTGTGTGTGTGTGTGTGTGTGTATACCAAATTTTCTTGAGTGCCTTTCTTGTCAAACATTTTTACTCCTGCCCTTGTTTTCTCTCTCTTTGTCTCCCCCTGGACTCTTCCCCACCAAGTTGTAAAGTTGATTTCCAACATAATGTCTTGTATCGCTGCTGTATTAGTTTACCCTTTGTTCTTTGTCTCACCATTTTGTTAATACCCTCCCCTTCCCCAAATCAGATAAACCTATCTACAAGACCTCTTTTAAGACATAAGGCTGTGTTCATATAATGCCACTATTAGTACCTATTTGTTTCAAATATTACATTAATATTAGTTACACTAGAAAGAAGAATTAAATATATACATTCATAATTATATGAGAATAAAATAACCCTGAATTTGTCATGTAAACATATTTCTTAGAATACATATACTGAGTAAAAAGTTTTATTGCTGACATGATGGAATTTTTATGCTGTAATGAACTTGGTAACTCATTTATGCCTTTCATAAAGTTTTATCGTATTTAATATATGTTTTTGCCTATCTTGTAACAGAAGAAAATAGATATGTTAATTTTTGGTTATATTAATATAGATTTTATTGTCCTATTCTTTTTATATTCATATCTCTTTTTACCAAAGGTATATGAACCCTTAAGGCTTGTATAAGCTTCTCCTTTAGACTTAACCATGGATAAGATGAAGAACAGTATTTTCAAGAGATTCTTGGAGCTTGTGACTGAAGTAATTTCTAAATGAGATTTTAAGGTTATTCAATTTTTCCTGGTCCAAATACTAATGAAAAGACCAACAATAATATGATGAGTTTTATTTTAAGCTAATTTTCCCAATTTGAGAAACCATCTTGCATTCTGTGACCATTTAATCTTGCATTTAATATCCTTTTAAATTAAATAAGTTTCTTCATTTGTCATTGGTCGATTTGAATCACATCTTGGAGAAATAATAACCTACACTGATCCAAATAAAACTAAGAATGTAACCATCAGTAAGAGAGAAAATGTCCCAGGAAGATAGATGTAAGAGGAAATTAACATTTATTATCCTCCCTCCTTAACAAATATTTTCAATGTATCTGCTAAAATGTGGCCCAGTGTATTTTTGAAACTAAAAACAAAAATTATAAACTCATAAATATGGCATTATTATGTGTCAATAAGGAAAAATAGAAATACAGTTTGTAGCACCATTCCCTAGATAAACCAAATTAGAGAAGCTAACTCAAGGTATTAAAATTGTTACATGGATAACTAGGCCTTTGACTGTCACACTATCTTAAAATCATCTGCCCCAAATGAAAAGACTGAATAGTTATCTAAAAGTAGAAAAAATAGAATTTTTTTGGAAAGTTTGCCCAAGTTCTTAATTTTTATTAAGTGTTGGAGGAATATCAATAGGAAATTTCAAACTCTCTACTACAAAGCCATAGTAATCAAAACAGCTTGGTACTGGGACAAGAACAGACCTGAAGACCAATGGAATAGAACTGAAGACCCAGAAATGAACCTACATACCTATAGCTACCTAATCTTCGATAAGGGAGCTAAAAAAAATGGAATGGAAGAAAGACAGCTTCTTCATTTAATGGTGCTGGCAAAATTGGTTAAACACCTGTAGAAAACTAATAGATCCTTATGTATCACCCTCCACCAGAATCAACTCCAAATGGATCAAAGATCTCGATTTTTTTTAAGTGCTTGTGATGATAATGTAAATAGGACTGAAAGGAAATGAAGACATTTTAGTTTTGAGTATGACCTTGTTTTTATGTATAGGGAAAATATCTTGAAACCTTAAAAGACGATAACAGCTCTTTTTTAAAGGAAGGTGAGATGTAACTCACTAGGAAAATATAGCAACTATTAGATAAACAGTTATATTATACAGGAACTTTGGCCTTGTTGGGGATTCTTGTATATTCAATCAACTATAACCTCTGGAAATGTTTCCATTATACCTGAATTATCATGAATCCTTTATCTGGATTTATTAAGCTCGTTTGGACATTCTCTCAGCATATTATGCATTTTGATTGAATGGATTCAGTTTCATTTGGTTATGACACTGTTTATAATCTTATAGCAAAGATTATTCTACATAATTTGATTATCTATGCATATAGACATACATCGTATGTAAATATGGTAGGCAGTACGGTATAAATATATTTATGTGTGTATGTGTGTGTGTAAGTGTAACACATATATAGAAAAGACAGAAATTTTAAAGGTCTAAATAATATGGGTAACAAAATAATCAAAAGTTGGGAGCTGATGGCCCATGATTGTAATTCTACCTACTCAGGAGGCTGAGATCCTTAGGACTTGGCAAAACGCTTGGTAGTTTTTAGCATCTAAAATTGTTGAATGAATGGATGAAAAAACACAAATGAATATCATTTTAAATACAACTCAAATAAATTTTTAAATGATTCAAAATTTTTATTTTTTGGCCACCAAAAATATCCCAGACCTATCACCCTCAGGATATATAATACACACTACAAGTTTTGTCTTAATACAGATAAAGTAGTCTTTATTGTAAATCTCTTACAATACAATTATTTTCTTTGGCAGCAAATTGGTTCTCTATTAGTTAGACATAGTTTAAAAAAAAAGAAAGAATCCTCTGAAATTACTTTGGAAAGTACTTTGTTTGAAAGGGCAGCACAAAATAACAATTTGAATTAAACTGAATTAATTTCCAGGGATTCTTCAAAGTAATTTTAAAATTGTTCAATTGTGTAATTGCCCGAAGAAATTTGTCATTAGAATGAAGTGTAAGCTCAGTGAGGGTAAAATATTTATTTACTTATTGGTTTATTTAATCCTTGATTTCTGAAAGCCTAGAATATTTTTTATGACATTAAAGGTTTTGAGTAAATAATTGTATATTAGTGATACAGTGCATATGAACAATGCACAGTTGATATCAATAGTATATATTTATTTATGCTTTTAAGTTAGAAAAGAATACCCAAAACATAATGTGAACAAATATTTAATATCTACTGTGAAGTCAGCATTATTTAAAGGGCACCACATAGAGCAGAAAACAATTAGACAATGTCTTGTCTTCTTGTTTGTGGAGGTTTATTGGAACTAAAATCAAATCTGAAGAGTTTTTAAAACTTATCAAAGCCAAGCCCGGCGCAGGTGGCTCACGCCTGTAATCCTAACTATTCAGGAGGCTGAGATCTGAGACTCAAGGTTCACAGCCAGCCCTGGCAGGAAAGTCCGTGAGACTCTTATCTCCAATAAACCACTAGAAAACCAGAAGTGGTGCTGTGGCTCAAGCATTAGAGCACTCGCATTGGGCTGAAGAGCTAAGGGACAGCACCCAGGCTCAGAGTTCAAACCCCATGATTGACAAAAAAAGAAAAAAGAAAAAAAAAACTTATCATGCTGCAATAAACATAGTTGTGCTGGTAGCTTTAGTGTGGTCTTGTTTGTAAACATTTGGGTAAATACCCAAAAGTGGGATTGCTGGATCATAGGGGAGATCTATGTGAAGTCTTTTGAGGAACTTCCATACTGCTTTCCAAAGTGGTTGAACAAGTTTACATTCCCACCAACAATGAAGTAAGGTTCCTTTCTGTCCACATCCCCTCCAGCATCTGTTGTTATTAGAGTTCTTGATTTTTGCTGTTCTAACTGGAGTGAGGTGATATCTCAATGTTGTTTTGATTTGCATTTCTTTTATGGCTAGGGATGTTGAACATTTCTTCATGTGTCTATTGGCCATCCTTCTTTCTTCTTCAGAGAAGCTTCTCTTTAAGTCTTTAGCCCACTTATTTATTGGGCAGTTGTTTCTTTGAGGATTTGTTGTTGGGGGGTTTAATTTTTTGAGTTCCAAATATATTTTAGATATGAGACCCTTGTCCGTTGTATGGCTAGTAAAGATCTTCTCCCAATCGGTGGGTTTTCTATTGATCTTGCTAGCTATGTCATTTGCCCTGCAGAAGCTCTGCAACCTTATGTAATCCCATTTGTCCAACCTTTCTTTGATTTGTTGTGCTTCCGGGTCTCTATTCAGAAAATTTCGGCCTGAGCCAAGGAGACCTAGGGTTTCTCCTACTCCATCCTGTAATGTTTTCAGAGTGTCTGCTTTGAGTCTGGTGCAGGGTGATATATAAGGATCTAGCTTTAGTTTTCTACATGTAGTTAACCAATTTTGCCAGCACCATTTACTGAAGAGGCTGTCTTTCTTCCATTCTATTGTTTTAGCTTCCTTATCGAAGATTAGATGGCTATAGGTCTGTAGGTTCATTTCTGGGTTTTCAATTGTATTTCATTGGTCTTGAGGCCCATGTAATTGTAACCCCTCTGTACAGTATTTTCTCAAATAAAATAAAATTAAATTAAAAAAAAAAACTTATCAAAGCCTCGGAGTCCTCTCCACCATTGAATGGGGCAATGTCTTACTTTATGATGGAAGCATAGAATTCTGTTGTGTACATATGTCACATTTTCTTGATTTACTGAGGGGTCTACCTTCTTGCTCTCTTTAATGATAATCAAATTTTTAAGAATTGTATCATCATCTAGTGAATATTCATATTGGGAAGTGTGAGTCAAGGGCTTCATATATTCTAGATATATTAACAAACATTGCAGATAAGATATTAGAACCTCTGTTTTTCAGATTACAAAGCTGAGGATTAAAACAAACTAAAAGCTTTGAAAATTACTTCTAAAGTTCCTTCTGAGATTTTGATACTATCATACTTTAAGATGTTGGAATTCTCTTGAGCCTCTTATGTCCAATTAACTACTAGAAAACCGAGTTTGAAACTGTGGCCCCAAATGGTAGACTTTCCTGCCCAAACTGACTACATACTGTGATCCTCATAATCTCAGCATATCTCAGCCTCCAGATTAGCTAGGATTACAGATGAGAATAATTGGCACCAAGCTTCTAAATTGTTTTGCTTTGTTTTGTAAACCAAAAATTTAAAGGATTACAAGGCTTGTAAAGCAATATAAACAACTAGAGTAGTAAGAATTAAAACTCCATATATCATAGACCTTTAATAAATAATTACTTCATTTAATACAGATTGTTGCACTAATGTACATAGAGATACCATGAATAGTCTGAAGAAAGAACAAAATTTGTACATATGCAACTCCATTTGTTAATGGAATTTTATGTCTTAGTTTTGTAATATTTCATCCTCTCATACTTGGGACAGAAGTTGTGGAAAAGAAAGCAGATTTATCATTTCAGTCATTTTCTGTCTTTGCCTCTCCAGAGGTTACTGGGTTTTTATTTTCTTGTTGGACTTGATGTTAGAATCTAAGCAGAGCCCTTGATACTTGTGTGATTCAAATTAAGCCTAAACCCTTTACACAAATAAAATTACCTCATTTTAATTGCTCATGTATCTGTAACCACTTAGATAAGTGTTTACAGTTTCTCCCACACCTATTTGCTGTATGAATCCAAAAAGCTGATTTATCAGGGGAATATTAAAAGGCTTAGTGTTTTAAAATGCAGATGCAAATTTTTTTCCACACAGAGGCCAACAGGGCTGTTTATGTGTAAATGAGTTATACTGCTAAATCCCCCATAATGAGATTAGAAAATGTCTTGTAAATTAAAGCAAAAGATTTTTTTAAAGTTAGTGTAATGCTGCTATAGTAGATGACATTCTATGTTTAAAACATGCTGATGAAAGAATTAATAAGTCACATAGTAATAAATGTTATTATTTCTAAAACAATAAATTAAAGATTTGGGCAATGTAAAGGATCTCAAATACACCAGGGACCCATGAACAATAAAGGGAAAGAGGAAACCATTTAATGAACTAACAAAAACAACATAGCGGGAGTATTTGGGACTAGTAAATGCCATTACATTTTATTATATTCTTCCATCAATTTATACTATGCTTTTCTGCTGAAAAAATATACTGCTTAAGCAAGAGAATGACCACAATTTTAGTAACAGACAGACTGATCTAAATGTGTTGCTTACAACTATATTTAATTACACTAAGAATCATCCTTAAAAGCATTAAATAAATGATCTTATATCTTCCAATCACCATTTATAAATTAGCACTAATAGGAAACTTGTTATTATTAGTATTTTAATCTAAGGAAGCATCCTTGCCAAAAGTTAGAACCAAATGTTTTACTTGTGCAGATATACAGCCAGAGATTATTTTGGAGAAAATATCTCTGTACTATAAGTTTGTGTTCATTTATATCTACTACCAAACAATTAATTTTTCTTTCCATCAGAAATAAAAATTAAAAAGACTTTAATATGGAAAGTCTAATTTTCATGGACTTTTCTCAGCTGCAAGAAAAGCTGCTTAGAGCATCTACAGGGTTATGTAGCATCTATGAGAGAGGGAGCAGTAACAGCTTTTACTTTTACTTAGTCACCTTTCAAGAAAACTGTGTTAAACTATCAAATGAGAAATAAAGGTAAAAATAAAATAAAATAAGACTCCTTGGTAAATGCATAACTAACACTGCATTGTAGCTCATACACTGTATGTCCTTGTGGGGAGGAGTAAACATATATATATATATATATATACATATATATGTATATACACACATATATATGTATATATGCATACATATGTATGTATATTGATTCATTTTATTAGGCAATACAAACAAAACACTACTCTGCTAAGCTCCTAATGAACAAATTTTCAGATAATTTCCTCAGGTTTTTAGGAACTTACATAAAGACACAAGCTTTTACCAGAATGCTTCCACAGCTCTGCTCCACTTAAGGTTATCACTATTTTCAGTTTTGTATTTACTGTCAAAGGAAAGATTCAGTCTTTGCTATGCAATCTAAGAATGTTCAAGGCACCTAAACTGACAATTACAAATCTGTAAAACCTCTCTTTATGCAAAACTTGACAGCTATAAGCTTACCTCTTAAAAAGACAATGTGCATTAATGTACTAGACTGGGGAAAACTAAGATTTCTGCGCATAATATGCATATTAGCCTAATATAATTGGCTCTGCCTTTAGGACAGTCAATCAGATTGCATGTATGTGCCTATTTATAGAACTGTTGAAATGATTTGCTACTTGATAAACATAGTGAAACAATTCAATTTCCCTTTTCTGAAAAATGAATTATGGTCCAAAAATTGGCCAAAATATCCATTAATCTTTTAAAGAATATGTTTCAGTTTAGATACAAAAATGTAACTCATACATATTTCTAAGTTTATGTCTCATAAACTATAATCTTCATAAGGACTCCATCAAAAAGTCAGCAGCTTTTCAAACACTTTGTATTTACAGTATTTGAAAAATAGAACTTTAAAGAGAATGTCTATATTGATTCTCAGTGTTATATTGAACAAAATTTATCTAAGCTAACATTACTGCTAGACGATTGAAAAATGTGTTGGCAAGATGAAAGTTATTTATAAAAATATTTATTTTAAACTGGGTATAGAGCTGGTAATGGCTCATGCCTGGAATCCTAGCTAATCAGGAAGCTGAAATCTGAGGGTCATGTTTGGAAGCCAACCCAGGCAGATAAGTCCCTGTGAGATTCTTATCTCAAATTCTTATCTCTCACCTCTCAAAAACTGGAAGTAGCATTGTGTCTCAAGAGGTAGAGTGCTAGCCTTGAGCACAAAGAGGCTCAAGCACAGTTTCCAGGCACTGAATCCAAGCCCTGCAACCGACAAATAAAATAAATAAAAATAATAAACTAGGTTCAGGGTGGTTCACACCTAGAATCCCAGCTACTCAGCAGGCTGAGATTTGAAGATCTCAGTTCAAACCAGCTCAAAGAGTAAAGTTCTTGAGACTCTTAGCTCTTTTTAACAAAGTTTTGACTGATCTCGCTGAAAAGTGAGACCAAATGTCAAAATAACCAAAGCAAAAAAGTGGTAGTGTTGTGGCTCAGTGTTACAGCACCTGTCTAGTAAGTGCAAAGCCCTAAACTCAACTCTCTGAAGTACAAAGGAAGAAGCAAGCAAAAAAACAAAACAAAACCTTATTTTAATTACCTTAATAAATATTTGTTTTAACACTCTTCAAAACCCTTTTAAAGCAACAAAAAAGTCACTATTTCAATCATTGTGCAACGAGGGGACATCTTCCAAGTACGTAGACCTCCTAAGTCAATCACAGGTACTGTGGAATTAACAAAATGGCATATCAACTGAGTTCACAATCTCAGACCAGTGAGTGTACCATCAGAGAAGCACATTACTGAATAGAAAAGGCAAGCCTGTGGAACATTTGGGAGAATAAAGTGAAGTTTTCAATTCTCTTACCTACTGGAAATCATCTGTTGAATATTTTCATTTAGCAGAATTTAAATGTAAGACTAACTAAAGAAGAAATGTGATTTTACATTTGTACATACTGTGGAAACTAGGTTTCAATTATTTGTGTGTGTGTGTGTGTATATATATATATATATATATATATATATATATTATTGTAAAGATATGGTGTAAAGGGGTTACAGTTACATGAGTAAGGTAATGAGTACATTTCCTATTGAGCATTATTACCCCCTCTTTTGTGTATCACCTACCACCCCTTCCCTCTCAACCACCCCAACATCTCCCTTGCTTCTACAGGTTGTAAAGTTTGTTTTCAACATAGTGTCTTGTACATCTAATTGCTACAGTGGGTCAAGCTGTATCCTTACTTCAGCATTTTGTTATCTCACTTCACCGTCCCAAATTAGAAAACCTTATATATAAGATGCAAGACACCAGAATCAAATACAGTGAGAACAGAGGTTATAACATGGGGGAAGAACATGCAAAAGAAACAACAAAATCACATAGTACATTATAAATATATTAAAAATAATAGCAATCTTATCTTGGGGTTCATTTTGCTTAACATCATCTTATATGGTCATATGTACATAGCTTTTAACTTTTCTGCTTGTCCTAGACAAATTCTAGTTATTGCAAATAAGGGAAACCATGCGACCTATGTTTCTTTGGGCCTGGCTTACTTCACTTAATATAATCTTTTCTGAGTCTTTCCATTTCCTAACAAATGTGGCAGTGTCATTCTTTCTGATGGAGGCATAGAATTCCATTGTATATACATGCAATATTTCTTGATCAATTTATCTACTGAGGGGCATCTCTGTTGGTTCCATGTTTTAGCTATGGAGAATAATGCTGCAATAAACATAAGTCTGCTGGTAGCTTTAGTATGGCCTTGTTTGTTATCCTTTGGGTAAATGCCCAGAAGTGGGATTGCTGGGTTATAGGGGAGCTCTATGTGGAGTCTTTTGAGGAACCTCCATACTGCTCTCCAGAATGGCTGAACAAGTTTACAATCCCACCAACAATGCAGTAGGGTTCCTTTTTGGCCACATCCCCTCCATTATCTGTTATTAGATTTCTTGATTAAAGCCATTCTAACTGGGATGAGGTAGAATCTCAATGTTTTGATTTGCATTTCTTTTATTTCTAGAGAAGCTGAGCATTTCTTCATGTGTCTATTGGCAATTTTTATTTTCTCTTCAGAGAAGTCTCTCTTTAGCCCACTTATTAATTGGGAACTTGTTTCTTTGAGGATTTGTTGGGGGATTTATTTTTTTGAGTTCTAACTATATTTTAGATATGAGACCTTGTCCATTGCATGGCTAGTGAAGATCTTCTCCCAAACTGTGGACTTTCTATTGATCTTGCTAGCTATGTCCTTTGCCATGCAAGAGCTCTGCAATTTCATGCAATCCCATTTTTTCAACTTTTCTTTGATTTGTTTTGTTTCTGGGTCTTTATTAAGAAATTTTCGGCCTGTCCAAGGAGCCCTAGTGATTCTCCTATCCCTTCCTATAATTTTTTTCAGGGTGTGTGCTTAGAGGTCTTTGATCCATTTGGAATTGATTCTGGTACTAGGTGATATATAAGGATGTAGCTTTAGCTTTATACAAGGGTTTAATCAATTTTGCCAGAACCATTGGCTGAAGAGGCTGTCTTTCATCCATTATAATTTTTGAGTCCAAAAATTCCATAGAAAGAATCAACAAAACAAAGTGTTGGTTCTTTGAAAACATTAACAAAATTGACAGACCCTTAAGAAAATTTATCAAGAAAGGTGACACACCCAAATAATCACTCAGAGATGAGAATGGAAACATCACCACAGAAACAATCAAGATTCAGAACATTATAGGGGATTCTTGTCAAACCTTTACGCTAATATGTTTGAGAATTTGGAAGAAATGGATGAATTCCTAGCAAAGATTGACAAAGATGATTTAAACCAACTTAACAGACTCATATCAAGTGTTGAAATATAAACAGCAATAAGAGACCCCCTCACACTCAAAAAACCCAAAGATGGATTTACAGCTGTATTTTACAAGGCTTTCAAATCAGAACTCACACCATACTCCTCCAACTCTCAATGAAATTGAAAGTGAAAGTTCACTACCAAACACTTTCTAGGAAGCCATCATAACTATAATCCTAAAACAAAGCAGGGACTCATCAAAGAAAGAGAATTATAGACTCATTTCTTTGATGAACATAGATGCAAAACTTCTCAACAAAATTTTGGCAAAGCAACTTCAACATCGCATTAAAAAACTCATACACCATGATCAGACAGGATTCATTTCAGGGATGCAAGGTAGTTTGATATACGCAAATCAATTAATATAATTTGTCAGATCAACAAGAGCAAGAAGAAGAACCAGATGATTATCTCAATAAATGCATAAACAGCATTTCGCAAGATCCAAAAACCATTTATGATGAAAGATCTGGAAAAA
Source organism: Dipodomys merriami (assembly GCF_024711535.1). Classification (NCBI taxonomy): domain Eukaryota; kingdom Metazoa; phylum Chordata; class Mammalia; order Rodentia; family Heteromyidae; genus Dipodomys; species Dipodomys merriami. The sequence continues at coordinate 3,153,839 of NW_027206290.1, forward strand.
CTAGGAATTCATGGAACATTCCTCAATATAATAAATGCTGTGGGGCTGGGAAGGTGGTTCAGTGGTAGAGCATGCATGAGGCTCTGGGTTTGATTCCTCAGCATCACAGAAGGAAAAAGAAAAAAGCCGGAAGTGGCTCTGTGGCTCAAGCGCTAGCCTGGAGCTGAAGAGCTGAGGGACAGCGCCCAGGTCCAGAGTTCAGACCCCATGACCAGACCCCCCTCAAAGATAAAATAAAGGCTGTGTATGACAAACCTATAGACAACATTATATTTAATGGCGAAAAGTTAAATCCATTTCCCCTAAATTCAGGAATGAGACAATGATGTCCACTGTCTCTACTTCTCTTCAATTTTGTATTAGAATACCTAGCTACAGCAATAAGAGAAGATGCAAACATAAAGGAGATCCAAATAGGGAAAGATGAAGTAAAACTCTCCCTCTTTGCAGCTGACATGATCTTGTATTTAAAGGACCCCATGGACTCCACTCTCAAGTTACTGGAGCTGATTTGAAACTTTAGCAAAATGGCAGGGTATAAAATTAACCCTTTAAAATCAATGGTGGGGCTGGGAAGGTGGCTCAGTGGTAAAGCGCTTACCTTGAATGCATGAGGCCCTGGGTTCGATTCCTCAGCACCACATAAGCAAAAAGAAAAAAGCTGGAAGTGGTGCTGTAGCTCAAGTGGTAGAGCACTAGCCTTGAGCTGAAGAGCTGAGGGACAGTGCCCTGGCCCAGAGTTCAGGCCCCACGACCGGACCCAAAATTTTTTTAAAAAATAAAAGCTTAATGGTTCCTATAAAATAATATAACTTCCCCAAAAAGCTGAAAAAAGTGACACAATTAGAGGGCTATTGTATAAAACAATGTAGAGGATTATTGCATAAAACAATGTATTAGCTTTTGTCCACCTGTGAAGGGGTTCCTATCTCAGCTAATTTATGGTTAACTGTGGGAAGATGAGGAAGAGATGATAAACATTTCCAAGCAAACTGCAAGTAAGATCTTTGACTAATAGGTTAATGAGTAAAGATAAAATTTATTTAAAAGTTACATTTTTTATGAAGTTCTTAAAATTTCAAGAATAGCATGACTTGAAACCTTTAGCTAGTTTCATATTTTGGTTTTATAGGAAACTTTTTTTCCCCAATGGTTAAGCTGACTAAGCAATTACTCTGGCTTCAGCTGACTCCAAAAAGACCAAGATGTTGTGAATTTGTATCTCCAGCTCATATCTCTTTGTTGAGTATTAAATTCAATTAGGACATTACATAGAATTTATTGTGGTTTTTTTTTTCTGTTTATATCACTTGCTCAGTCTGGAATGGCTATTACTGTGTTTGTCAGTGTACTCTTAGATTCAAACATAAAAAGGCTTTAAATGAGGTAAAACATAAACAGATAAAATGTCAAAGCTAAAAAAAATCCAATTATCTATTGAATGTTCCTTAATTTTCCCAATCTGGTCCATGGGCAACACCTGGATATTCTTGTCATAATTATAGATGCTTATGCCCCAACCCAACTCAATGAACATCATTCCCAGATGAGTAGTATGTATTAAAATTAAATGCTATTTTATCTCAATGCATTTTCTATGAACATTTCATGCTCAAAACAGCAAGAATCTGAGATTTCTCTTTTGTTTCATCCACATCACAATCTTACATATGATAATCCTATCCTAGCATTTTGTTTCCCCAATAAAACAAGTATTCAAATCGAATGTATATTCTTCCACATTTGATACATGCCAAGGAGCCAATCCTTCTGAAGAGAAAACTTGAATAATCCTCAAACACATTTCTTCGTCTTACTCAGGTACAGCTGGAATCTAAGATTTCATCATCTCTCATTTTGACCATGGCCACACCTTTCAAACTGTGTCATGCCTGTTTTGTTTACCACCGTCTATCTGAATTATTTTTCACAAACATGAATATTGTTTTTTATTGCTTCATAGAAGCTTTCATATAAAATTTCTGTTTTATTTATAATCCTGATGAAAATGAGTTTCATATGCCAAGAGATCTGATAACTTAATGTGAACAAATATATGTAATTATTATTTCTGCCTATAGGAATAACTCTCCATCTCCTCAACCCTCTCTATGACTTTGACCACTTCACCTACAAATTATAGTTTCCTGAGATCATCAGAGTTCAGAACATTTAGTGATTTCATGTCACTGTCCTTGTACACACCAGTATCTTTACCTATGATAACTTCTCCCATTCCTCTCAGATATTGAATATGTCCACTTAACCTTCAAAATATTGTTCTAATAGTTCTGCCTTTGCCAACTATTCTGACTTTCAGATAAACCTTGCTGTTTTCTCTTTTATATTCCCATGGCACTGTGTATTTTTCCTTATTACAGAAGTTTAAAAATTGCCTGAATGTGGAATGTTTATTTCCCTTATTAAAACATGGACACATATATCTAATTCAGGGCATAAGGCTCAATAAAATGTATAACAAATGAGTAGGATAAAACAGAATAACCTGGAACCAGCTGGTCTTGTCTATAATCCTAACTCTTTAGGATGTTGCAATCCAAAGAAACAAAATTTAATGCCAGTCCATACCAAAATGTTCTCAAGAGTCTATTTCCAAACTTTACTAACCAAAAACCCAGGCTGTTGTAAGCGTGCAAGCCAATAAAGCTAAGGAGCACAAAGCTCTAAGTTCTATCTCTGCTATTAGAAGTAGGATGAACCCATAGTGTTATTGGAGAAGATGATAGAAATATTATAATGTTTACAAGAATAACTCAAGTAATTGGCTGAGAATTCTACATGCTTCCCAAGAAACAAGATCCTAAAATTGTCTATAGGAAAAACACCAAATAAAGGAAAAGTGACATTGGCAACATTCTCAGTTATGTTTTGTGCACTGTTTCTTCAAATTGAGCCTTAGCATTTTCTATTAAATAAATTGTATTCTTTATGTGAGACAACTGAAAGTGTATTGCCATAGAAGATATTCCTGTCAGTTACAGTATAATATGCCCTGGAGGAAGTCTGGGAAAGGAAAGCATAGCAAACCTGCAGCTGCTAAGAAACTGAGTCTTTCCTGTGCCTCAAGTACTAGCAGAAGAGAAGGCTTATATCAGCTTGCCAAATAGACTGAAAGACTCATAAGAGACAACACAAGTTATAGCAGCAATTGTGAACTTAAATTTCATGAAATTCTGTCCCCTCAAAGCTACCTGACGAGACACTGGCATAAGGAAAGTGGTAGAGGAGGAATGATGGCTGAGATGCTTAAAAAAAAAGTGAGAAGGCTATCAAGGCTGGATGCTCTACCTTTCCTACTCTATTAAGGTACATTCTGCATTGAAATGTACTAGATAGTAAATTTCACTTGAAACTTTGTTTCAACATCAGAAACATTTCCTGTGTTAAACCTCACCTTCAAAATTGCCTACTTAAAGCGAATCCTTCAAAATGAAAAATTTCAGAAGTGGAAAATACATAATTACTTGCATATAGTTTATAACCTCAGTTATAAAGTTATAAAGTATGCAAAAAGTGTGAAAGTCTCAAATCTGAGAGTGACATGTAATATTATCATACTTTATTGATGAGAAGAAGCTGAAAAATGACTCACAGGAAAGCTTTTCCTGTTTCCAGTGAAAACAGGGTGCAATATGTTCTGGGACTTGTGTAAAGTTAAATGGTTCGGAGGTCATGCAAAATCCTGATGTGAACCAGGGCAAAGAGCAGAAATGCTCTGGAGGGGGACTGCCTGAGTATAATACAAGAGACACCCTGTGGAAGGGGCTGCTCTGTCATGTGATAGCTTTCATCACTGTGAAGATCCAAGAAGAGGGTGAACATTGGAGCTTCCATCCTTGCAGAATTCCACAGCTTCATCCATGATGTGTCAAGCAACAATCATGCACTTTAAAAGTTCATCCCACTGCTTAGAGAGATAGAAAATTTTCCAACATGTTCAGATAAAAATATAAGACATACCGAGTGCTGGTGGCTCACACCTGTAATCCTAGTACTCAGGAGGATGAGATCTGAGGATTGAGGTTCAAAGCCAGCCCTGGCAGGAATGTCCATGAGACTCTTATCTCCAATTAACCACCGGAAAACTGGAAGTGGTGCTGTGGCTTTAATGGTAGAGCCCTAACCTTAAGCTGAAGAGTGCAGGGAAGTCCCCAGGCCCAGAGTTCAAGACCCATAACCAACCAACCAACCAACAAATAAATAAATAAATAAATACATAAATAAATAAATAAGACTTGACTTGTTGCACTAAAACACACACAAATTCAGAAACAAGAGTTAAAAGAGGTGGAAAATAAACAAGTTTGTCGGACTCTGAAACACTTGTGCTTTTACATTAATAAGCATCTCACATGTGGAAGAGGGTCTATAGCTCTCTCACACATAGATACATATATATGATATTTATCATATAGATATATATAAACATATATATAAATATGATATCATATATATATGATACTCGATGCGGTACAGCTATAATGTACCTTAAGGTAATGTGTATAACAAATCCTGAGCCCCTAACACCTAGCTACTGTGAGGACACGACAAGTTTGTGTGAACCATCATAAGTACCTTCAATAATACATGAGAGTGAAAACTCTAAGTTTGAGAACAAGCTGGAAGAGGAGCCAAGGAAAGCTTGTGACAGAAGAAGGAACAGAGTGGGAAGCTGACAGGAACACTGGGCACCTGCCAGCTTTAAAATCATACTTGAGCTGTCCTAGCTCATTGTCTCTCTATCTAGTCATGCCACAAACTCCTCGGTTTTTCTGTAATCAAAATTTGTAAGTTATTTCTACTCTGCCAGATGCTTGTCCTTAAGCAAAGTACAGGATTCAGATTTATGGTGGACTTTGTCCATTTTCCTGGCCATTTTACTCACATAATATGCTTTTGTAAAATTTGATATTCACACTGTTTTCATATATGTATATATGTATATATGTATATATATATATATATATATATATATATATACACCTTTTCAAATCTCTCACATACAAAATATTCATTGTCATCAGACAAAATTTGTCATGGAAAAATTTCAGGCTACAATAAAGATTAAAATTAAAATCACAAGCTGACATTATTGGTTGCAATTTTTATTCACTCCTTTATTACCTAGGTAGCCTTGAACTTAAATATCTTCAAACTATGTACTTATTTGCAAAATTGAAACAATGATAGTTCTGCCTTAAAGACCTGTTTCAAAAAGATTAAAAGATTAAATACCTCAAAAATGTTTAGAACAGAGCCTATTATGTAATAGTTGTTATTCAAGTTAAGTTTAACAATATTGGGCCATGTATGATGGTATATTCTTATCATTCCAGCTTCTCAGGAGATCATCAAGTAGATAAAACTTAACCTAGGTAAAAGAGAGTACCTATGTAAAAAAAGAAGCGAGGCATGGTGGTATATACCTATGGCTCAGCTACTTGGAAGACAGAGTAAATGGATTGCCAATACATAAAGAGCACTAGATCCTACCTGACAAACTACAAGCCAAGAACCTGTGCTGTGTATCAAGTGGTAGAGTGCTTGTCTAGGAAGTTCAAGTTCAATTCTCAATTCTTACTACTGTATAAAAAAGAAAGAAAAGAAAATATTTTAGAAATTTAAAAGAAGATTGTGCACTGCTCCAAAAGTTAAATTATTACTCACAAAATCAAGATTTATGTGAATCTATGAGAAAAGCCCAAATGTAACATCTTGAACATTTTTAAATGTTTTTTATTGTGAACATACTATACAGAGGGGTTACAGTTACATGAACAAGGTAACGAGTACATTTCTTATCCAGCATTGTTGCCTCTTTGTTTTCCCCTACTATCCCATCCCTCCCACCTCCTCAACTACACCCTCAAGAACAATTTTAAAAGCATAAATTCAACTTCAGGCTTTGCTACTATTATAAATTAATAGGTTTACTTAACTTAAGCAACTATGAAATCTGTTAATATATGTATGGGATATGCCTGGCATGATAAAAGGGACTACTCTATTTCAGTAATCACATATTTTATTGAAGAGCCTTTGAGCTATTTTAGTATTCAAATCAGATGAATATTTAGCAGTAATAATGTAAGATTAATATTTGTACAGCCACTTTCTCCTTTAGCAGCAGAGATTATAGTCACATTATCATCCTGCAATAATAGTAAGATTTTTTTAAGTATTGTCAAAAGGGAGATTTTTATAGAGGTTAGACTTTTATTCTGATGATGCGTATTTCCATAAATGATGTAAGTTCTTAAAGTATGAGGCATTAGTCATCAACTTTTCAGTATTTTCCATTCAAATAAATTTATACACCTTAAATTTTAAGCACATTAGCGTAGGCAATCATCTCATGATCAGTTGTCTAGCTTTTATCATTTAATTGGTTCCATGAATTACATTTTTGATCTATCAACAGTTCAAGACATGTAATTGGGTTTATGAACAAATTAGCTTTTAAGGAACTACATCTCAAGATTCCGTTAATATTTTGCTATGTGTATATTGTGTAGTAAAAGCACTGATCTACGTGATTTCCTTTGTGTGTATGAATTCTATTTCATAATATTAATACAACACCCTAGGCAGTACATTTCTGGGGGATTATTACATGTCTCTGAAGTGGATCAAGCCACTTGGACTCAAGCTTAAAAAAACCCTAAGGTGTGTTATAATCACCCAGAAACATTGGCCTGCCAGGAGTTAGTATTTAATTTTCATATTTTCTTCAAGCAAGAAAGCCAATGAAATCCTGTCTTTTTGTTAGAGACTGAAAAGCACATTATTGCATGTATTTCAGGCAGTTGGAACAACCCTGAACTTAATTATTTTTCTTGTACTTTTCCTTATTAGTAAGAAGAGCAACCATATAACAGAGGAGCTTGTGCGTACTCCATGCAGAGTGGAAGAAATGTGGGGGGTATTATATAAAAATAAGAATCAGTATTTGGCCAGTTACAATGGTTTTCACCTAAAGCACACAGGTGTGTTCCTTCCTCCTACTATTATTTTATTTTTTAGCTCTTGGAGAACACCAGAAGGGCTTCTATTGTGCATTCAAGTGTGATCACCCACTGAGGAGTTCCTCCTTTTAGATGAGCAGGAAACTGAAGGAAAGTGTGCTTTTGGATATTTGCTTCCTCGATTACTAATTAACACTGCAGTTCATTTTGGGAGAAAATCACCTGCTCTCTCTTGGTATCTCCAAGAAAAAAACATTTACTCTATTTCCTTTTTATTGCAGAAAACCTTACTTTTTGACAATATATTAGACAAAATGTTACATACTTAGAACAGCTAGAAAATAGCTCTTGTCCCTTAGAACTGGAATATCTTTTATAACAACTGCTACTTTCTTGACTATCAAGGCTGTAAGTCAGAAAAGGTGTTTTTCTTCTCTAAGTGTTACTGTAGAATGCCATTAGGAAATCAGAATGGTCAGTAGCAATTTGCAAGTGATTTTCTCATCCTTACCAGGATTGAGACTTTCTGTCGCCTGACCTGACTATCACTTCTCATGTTTTAAGATGATGACACAGAGCTTAGAAGGTGTGGATAAAGTGTTTGATAAAGCTGTGGATAAAGGTGTGGATAAGGCGTTGGTAAAACTACCGACATTCACACAATTAGTATGGATGGAGATCAGACTCAAAGGGTTGCTTTTTAGTCTCTTTGTCTGGAACTACTTCCATATAACACAACACAGAAGGGAGAGGATATATGGAGTGGCAAAGGAGGATGATGAGATCTCACTTGGCACATAAGGAATAAGTATACTCAGAACATGCTATAAAAATGAAAATCAAGCCATGCCCTGATGTCTCACCTGTGCAGTCCTAGCTACACAAATGGCTGAGATCTGATGATTGTGGTTCAAGGCCAGCCTGGGTAAGAAAGTCTATGAAACTCTTAACCACCATTTTTTTAAAGCTAGAAGTGGAACTGGGGCCCAAGTGGTAGAGTACTACACTTGTGCACAAAGCTCTGAACATTGGCTTAAGCAGGAGAACACTAGTTTCTGAGTTCAAGACCCAGAACCAGCACATATGCACATATCAAAATGAAGAAAGAAAGAAAAAGAAAATTATTGAAAGGAAGTGATAGAGTATATGATGCAGATTCTGTGTTTGACACTTCATTATTTCCTTAAAATTTCTCTAACGGTCTGTGAGCTATATCCTTTAATCACCCCTATTTTACATGTGAGTTAATGGAGACAGAACAAACAACTAAGTTGTGAAAGGGCTCATGATTCATGAATGAATAGAAATAGAGTGTTTTCACATTTCTCCTGTTTTTCAGTTAGGAAAGATTCCAAATCATTTTATTTTAATACTTTCAGAAATCACAGGTGTATAGCTTCAGAAATAAGGTTCAATGTAAGGAATTACATTACAGGTGGAAATTTTGAGAATGTATAATAGAGTTGTGCTCTCAGCAAAACTGTTTGATTCTTCAAATACTATGTCAACAATTCACAATTTCTCAGACTGCACTCTGATTTAACATAAGTATGTTTCAGTGAATACGGATATGAAGCTATTAGGAAGGACCTGCCTTCAGCAATATGTCTTCCTAGACTGATGGCTTAGATAGTCCATATAACTTATTTATGATAGATATGAACTTAGTCTGCATTGCAAAACTCTGGTGGTGATTGGGAAGTGTTCCTAACAAGCATTTAACATTTCTGAATGTCACAAGTCATTTATATGATTCTGTACCCTCTGGGGCTATGGTGGAAAAATATGTATAGCTATAGAGTCACCTTTAAAACAATATTCAATTACATGGATGGAAAATTAAAGATTCATATTATCTGAGTATATATATGTGTTTATATGTATATTTCTTCAGCTGTAAAGACTAGTATTAAAAGATTAAGGATATTGTAAGTAGGTCAAATAACTACAAAAATCAACATTGTTAATTCCTTTATCTACTTCAAATAATATATGAAAATGATGTAAATATATTAGTTTATAGAATATAGCTCGAGATTGCACAGTAAAGTGAACTTTCTGTTGTGTGTTTCTGTTTTTATTTGTTTTGTGTGTGTGTGTGTGTGTGTGTGTGTGTGTGTGTGTGTGTGTGTGTGTGTGCGCGTGTTTTGTTTTTTGGTGCTGTGGGTCCTGGAGCTTGAACTCAGGGTGTGAATGCTATCCCTAAGATTCTCTGTTTCAATGTTAGCACTCTACTGCTTGAACCACAAGTTCTGAGTGATTGAGTCTCATGGACTTTTCTTCCCAGACTGGTTTGAACTGTGATCCTCAGAACTCAGCCTTCCAAGTAGCTAGGTTTATTGAACCCTGCTTTATATTTTCAACTCACCAAAGAAACCATTACTTTCCCAGATAATCATCAGATCTATTTGATGGAACTCAGTGATGATAGTGTGTGGTATCCAGGTCTTGTCCATGCCAGCCACCCACTATTTCAACATCAATCACTGGTGGAAAATAATTTGTATCTGAATTTTTGCCTTAAACATATTTCCATGTCTGACACTTTAGACATAAAATATAGAGCACAAATAGCAAAACTGATTCTGAGGCATACAGAGAAGAAGAAATAGATATGTAATAGAAAATGAATGCATTTAAGACCGTGTTAAAAAGATAATTGCCACATCTTGCTGAATATTTATTATATACCAGGCTCTGCTGACAACTTCTTCATAATTATCTCCTTTAATGTCTATGATTGCATTATAAAATTGGTGTTATTGTTATTTCCACTTGAAAAGTAAGGCAACATGCTTTTAAGTCACATCTTTAGTAACTGACAAAGCCAGTATATAAACCTAGAGAACATCAAACCAAGGGCCTTTTCACACTTTATTAACCAACTGGGTTGTAGAAACATGTAAAAACTCATTCTCCTTTTCACCTTAGACAATCTTCTCAGATATCGCATGTTGTAGTTTCTTATTCCTTGTTGACACAGGCAAAATAATGAAATTAAATGATTGCATATTTATAATCATACAATAAACCATATTGTGAATGTCTGTGCAAAAGACTGACCCAGTCTGGAGCATTGACAACATCTGGCTATATTCCGTTCTTTGTAGCAAATATACCATTTCAGTAATATTTTAGAATTTGTTCACTATCTTTTAGTAGTTGTCAAAAGTTGTTGCTTTTACCAAAAAATTCAATGAAGAAAGTGCATCTTGATCAATGTCTCCCCTTTCAACATTCTCACCAACCCCATCCAAGCAACCCCTTCCCTCCTTTATCTTAATTTTAGGTTATGTATTATTACACTAATGGTGGGAATATAAGTTTGTTTAGCCACTCTGGAAAGCCGTATGGAGGTTCCTAAAAAAAGTAACTACAGAGCTTTCCTATGAGCCATAGATTCCACTCCTGCACATTTATCCAATAGAGCACAAAACTAAAGCTATCAGCACAACCATGTTCATTGCAGCACTATTTACCATAGCCAAGATATAGAATTAGCCCACATGACCTTGAATAAACAAATGTGTCAAGAAAATGTGGTATATATACTCAATGAAATTCTATATTGTATCATTCATAAGAAGATGGAAAGAATTGGAAAAAATATATTAAGTGAAGTAAGCCATGTCCAGAGACATATAAGTTGCATGGTTACCCCCATTTGTGGAAGCTAGAATGTGCCTATTTCAGTATTAGTCAATACTACACACTATAGAACAGAGTAACAGAACTCCATTGGAAAAGGTACTTCCAGATAAGAAGTTTGCCAGGACTATTAAGCTTACATTTCCCTGAACTGTTTAAAATTGAGAAAGCAATGAGTGATGCTGTGGTGTTTGTGGTTTATGGCTACTATTCAAGGTTGCTTCAATCTGCTGGTTGCATTTCTTTAGAATAAAAGAATCTGTTTCAGTTAACCACGGTTTTTTTTTTGTTTGTTTTGTTTTTGGTTTTCTATCATAAGTAAATTTTAACCATTTTCTAAATACCATTGCCTTATACATCAGATCCTAGCAATGGTATTGCATTATTGATATATAACAAGATTTAAAAGTTTGAAGTCTAAATCAAATAATCATTAATAACCAACACAATAGGATTATTAATAAATAGAAATTATTAACCAACTTATAAAGAAGGGATTGATACACATTCAGTGGCAATATAAATATCCATGATACAGTATTACAAAAAAGTGATAAAACAAAGAAATACAATTTATTAAAAATATGGAGGGACTGAAAGGTATAATGCCTATCTGCACCTATCCTACAAAATAATATTTAATGAAATGAACTCCAGGAAATTAAAAAGAGCTATTTTTTTCCTTTTTTGCTAATTTGTTTTTGTTTTTGTTATATTTGAACATGTATATGTCTTTAGGAATGTAAGGGGAGTCACAGAAATGGAGGGGAAAAAGGTAAACAAATATAGCACAGGACACAATGTTGAACTATACAACTTTTAGATAGGCAGGGGAGGGAATAACTGGGAGAAAGGGAGGGAAGGGGTGACATTTTCCAAAAAGAAATTTATTATTTATCTAACTTATGTAACTGTAACCCCTCTGTTCATTACCTTTATTATAACAATACAATTTTTAAAATGTATAATTAATATGTCTAAACTACCACTATACTGGATTTCTTCTTTTTCTTTATTGTGAAAATACCATACAGAGAGGTTACAATTACATGGGCAAGGTAATGAGTACATTTCTTATCAAGCATTGTTGCCTCCTCCTTTGTTTCCCCTTCCCATCCCTTCCCATCTCCCTACCCCACTTGCCACGTTAAAGTTGTAAAGTTCATTTTTCGACATAACATCTTGTACATCTCATTGTTGCAATGGGTCCACCTGTATCCCTATTTAAACAATCTGTTTTTACCTTTCCCTCCACAAATTATACCAACATCAAATACAGTGAGAACAGGAGTTATACCATGTGGGAGGGACATACAAACAACAAAGAAATCATCTTATAAATATGCTAGAAACAATAGCAAAAAAGAAAAACCATTTGAGTCCTTATCTTGGGGTTCATTTCGCCTAACATCAACTTATCTGACCATTTCTGCTTGTATCAGACATATACTAGTTATTGCAAATAAGGGAAACCATGGGACCTATGTTTCTTTGGGCCTGGCTTACTTCACTTAATATAATTTTTAACTGGATCTCTTCTTAAGGAAAGATCAAAATCTTTTTTTGAATCTTGATGTTTCAAAATTTAAGTGTTAAGGAATTACTCAATAACTAGAATAAAGCTGAGATGTTGTATTTTATCTGTAACTATAAAAGCTCAAGCATATCTGTTTTTTGTTGTTTGTTTTTTGTGTTTTGGGGTTTTTTTTGGTGGGTCATGGGGTTTGAACTCTGGGCCTGGGTGCTGTCTCTCAACTCTTCAGCTCAAGGCAAGCACTCTAACAACTTGAGCCACAGTGCCACTTCTGGTTTTCTGGTGGTTAACTTGAGATAAGAATTTCAAGGGAAAAAACAAATTGTTTAAACAGGGATACAGGTGGACCCATTGCAACAATGTGATGTACAAGGCATTATGTTGAAAAACGAACTTTACAACTTGGGGGAGGGGGGGCATAGGAGGCAATAATGCTTGATAAGAAATGTACTCATTACCTTGCCCATGTAATTGCAATCCCTCTGTATGATATTTTCACAATTAAAAAAAAATTTTCAACAGACTTTCCTGTCCAGGCTGGCTTTAAACTGTGATCCTCAGATCTCAGCCTCCTGAGTAGCTAGGGTTACAGACATGAACCACTGGGCCCCTGGCTTAGGTGTATCAGTTTTAATGCTCTTTCACCTCATTATCTCCATTTGGAAATGATTTCTGCTCACAAAACATCAGGGCACACAAATGGAAGGATCATCTCTGCCTTCAAAATGTTTATAACCTTTCAAAGGAATCTTTTAATAGTGAGCAGCAATGATAATTAACATCAAGCACACAAGATCTCTTTGCTCTAGAACAAAATATTAGAAATAAGAAACTCTATATCTTAACACTGAAGATGGATTCCAATGTACATCTATTGCAGTACATTGAAAAGAAAAGTGTTTCTTTCATTTTGGCAGAACTGAGGTTTGAACTTAGGACCATGTTCACATAACACAAGCATTTTAGCAGTGACTATATTCCTATCTCTACCAAGGTGTTTTTTGATAGATGTATCATTCAGAGAATCAGAGGTGTTATACTAGCACTCAGAAAGACAAAATATGAACATAAAACAATGAGATACAATATGATAGCTTCTCTAATAAGAATATATACAAAGTAAATTATGAGTATATGACAGAGAAATTTTTCCCCCAAAGGATAAAGAATGAGAGCTGGAGAAGCTAACTTAGTCCTTGAAAGATGGTAAACTATCCTCAGGAAACAATGTAGAAATAGCCTTAAGACACAAAAACAGAATGAGCAAGGTTCAAGGGTAAAATAGACTGAATCATCCAGGAAACAATACGTTGTGAAAGGTGCTTATAGTTCTCTGTATATTAAGAGACTAGTAGATAAGATAATGCATATTTGATGTGAAGGAATGTGACAATTATGCTAAGAAGCTCAGATTCTTCCTGTAAGCACTAAGAAGCCACTGAGGTTTCTGATCAGGGAAGTGATTTGTACTTTAGCATTATCCTAAATAATGTAGGAACAATAAAAGATAGATTGGTAGAGGTGAAAAAAACATTGAAAATAACCAGATAAGATTATGCAAACAGTAATGGATAACTAAGTTGGAATATATATATATATATATATATATATATATATATATATATATATATTGCAGAAGCAATTCCTTGAAACAAGTAATCAAAAATTACAGTTTACATACTTCCAATGTTAATCTAGTTTGCATTTAACTGTAAGAACTCTCTGAGTGTTGAAGAGAAAAGCAATGAATCCCTTTGTGTTCCTGGATACAAGCTCAACATTGTTATTGAGAGAACAAAGAGGATTTTGGTATTTTTACTATGCAGAATCCCTGAAGTATATAAGGGATAATAGAGAATCTCCCAACAACTTTGGAAGAGGAATGAATATAATTTCAAGAAATAAATACTCAAAAAGCATCTTCTGGTGTTAAACCCAAATACCAATAGCATGACAAGAATGCAATAAAATCTAGAAATTTGCAAAAATCTGGAGTTCTTTTTTTGTCAAAAGGGTGTAAAGAATAGTTTTGTTTTTTTCTTACACTGATAATCACTGCTACTTCTGACTGTATTTTTTAGGAAGTACTTTTGCTACAATAAAACCATGGCTACAAGCACTATCATGAAACATTCTGAAAGGAGGAAAAGAATAGGATTTAATGTAAACAGCTATGAAAAAATGGGTCTAATATGCAGCAGAGAGCTAAGGTAATAAGACATGATCAAGGCCTTCAATTTTTCATTATCTGAAAAATTAAATTCTATGTCACATAATTGTCTTATTTGCTGTGCATATGAATCTCCTCTATCGATTGTGATTCTCAAGCCCCCAAAGTATTTAAAACACTTTGATAAGAGAGATTTTTCATAGTAGTCCTCTGAATCCCACATTATGGCTTACAAAGCACTAGAAGATAATGCAAGCCCGATAAACACTTGTTACATTAGAGGAAAGGAAATTCTCTGATGAGTCTGCACTAGAAATAGACAAGAGACTAGAATCACATGGAGTGCACAATTCTACAGTTATCATTCACGGCAAGAACTGCATTCACAGAGCACAGAAGCCAGCACTTAAGCACCACTTAAATAAAAACACCTTCTTGAATGAATTGGCAACAATAGACCTTGAGTATAAAATGGAAATGGAATAGATGCTGATTATGATGAACTTGTCAGCCTGCTCACCCTCGGCAGTTAAATTGGCAAGTGCAGTAAGAGCACTGACAAAAAATAAGAGTACAAGTCCATCAACTATGAACCTTTAGTGAAAGGAAAGAAATTCTCAGTATGTGTGTATTTGAGAGAGAGAGAATGAGAGAGAAAGAAAGAGAGGTAGAGAGAGAGAGGTGCATACATTTATGCACACACATGCAAGAAAGCTAGAAAAATCTATTATCACAAAATTTAAGATTTATTAATGAAATATATCACTAAGTGCCATGTAATGAATTAAGAAAAAGTCCTGTTGAAATTGTAAAAACTAGCATCACAAAATTTAAGAATTATTAATGAAATACATCACTAAGTGCCATGTAATGAATTAACAAAAAGTCCTGTTGAAATTGTAAAAACTAGTACTTTAAATTAAATTTGGTTGAAAATGCTTGAATTATGGCTTTCAATTATTTCCAGAAAATCATCATCTCTATCAATTTTCTCTTCAATAAAGACTGTGAGTTACAGGAGACTCAAAAAGAAACAGCTTTTGCTTCTTTAGAGTAAACTAATAAACTGGCTTCTGTTTCAGTTCATCCAAATATGTTTCAGTAATGGATTTTAAGGGTCCTTAGTTTGAATTTGTTACAGAACCAAAATTGTTTGAAATATCTATTTCTGCAGACAAAGAATTAGTAATTTAATCTAACTTTATGCATGTCATTTTAACTTTGGTAATGTTGGTAATGTTAAATGGAATCTCAAGTGTGATACCCAAATCACAAGGCCCTTCCTTCCTTCATAAATCCCATTGGAACTGACTCCACATGCTTTGAAATGGTTTACATATTTCCTTTATTTTACATGTGTTTATTGCACTGTTAATGCTCATCTGCAGTACTGATAGCAAATGATGTTGGGACCTCTGAGCCGCAGGCATAAAGAATGAGTTTATTAGTATCTTGTCCTTCCAACAACAGAGGCAGATAGCATGTCCAGAGTAGGACCAATTTGAAATGACTTAGGGGCCTTTTATCAGAAGCATTCGCTGTTGATCCAGGCAATTCAGGATGAGGAGAAGACAAAGGAATTCAAGAAAGGAATGTGTATCCTGCATAAATAAGAATGCAGGTGGGTATTGCTAGGGTAGATATGTCCAAGAAAAATAAGAAGATTTCAGCTTTGAAGATCTGCCAAGCACAGAAAACACAAGCATAGATGTCAGATTACAGAAACACAAAGTTAGAATATGTTTTGCTTTGTATTTCTCCTTACCAAACATTCTGTTTTGAAAACCTCTTCAGAAATTTCATAAGCACATAAGGAAAAGGAGAAACTGAATTTTCCCACCAAACCTGACCTTCTGATACACACAAGTTTGTAACATACCAAAGCAGGAAGAATAACACTTGGAATTTTGTCCATAACAGTTTCTAGGACATCATAGATACATATCCTGTGAACATAGATGTGTTCTGACTGAATATTATCAGTTCATATTATTTTATACCAACTACAAAACTCAAAGAATCCATACTATGCATCACCTAATATTTACTTAATTTCAGCAATTTTAAAATGGATAAAGATGGAGACAAAACTGCTTTGTACCACATTTTATAGATTTACACTTTTCAATGCATATCTAGTTATATAGAGCTGAACCTGCATTTCTCTTTTGTGGATCAGTCTACTAGACCTCAAAACCTATGACCAAGTAGGAGTTGTCATGCCCATCATGCTACCTTACCTGGCTAACTCAGGTCTTCTTCCTTAAAATCCCTGGGTAAGCATCATATATGAGTTCATATCTAAGCATTCTTCACAATTAGCTCTGGAATTTGGACTTCCAATTACTGGAAGCATAACAATTTTATATTCATCTTTATTCTCAAGCCTTTCCAATAATTGCAAAAAATCTTAATGAAAAATCTTTCTGAAATAACCAGCATTTCTTTTGTCTTCCAAAATGTGCCTTGATTTATATGTCTACTAAGTTAAGGTTTCATACCAGTATTGCAGAAAGTAGTTGGTGATTATTGATAAATAAATAAACAAGAGCTCTTCTGCCTAGAAAGTACACTTCTCTGCATTAAGAATAATTCCAGCAACGAGATATGACAAAGTAAACAGGACTCAAGAAACAAAGGACCTCCACTCAATTTGTCATATTTTCTGTAAATGACTCCATGTTTTTGACCACATATATGACACACACACACACACACACACACACACACACACACACACACACACACACACACACACACATCTGAAAGAAGCTAAGAGGAAATCAGAGGGAAACAGTGGAAAATATACAACAGAGGGCCCTATCAGCTGCATTGGACATGAATGAAAACAAACTAAGCAAATCAAGGGCATCAATGGGATGGAGGGAATGAAAGGGAAAGAGGCAACAGCTTACACTAAGCAAAAGGAAAGAAATGGAGGATGGGAAGGGATGGAAGGGAAAACAAAGGAGGAGGCTACAATGCTTGATAAGAAAGGTACTCATTATCTTGTCCATGTAATTGTAACCCCTCTGTACAGTATTTTCACAATAAAAAAAGGAAAGAAATGTACATATCACCCGATGTGGAAGAAATGGTTGTGTTGAATTATACAATTCACAAACATTATAGACCATGATAATAATAATTTGCCTTGTAAAGGTTCAAATGTGTTTGTGACTTTAAGTATCACTATCACACAATACTGTGAAATTGTAAAATTTATGTAATCACTTAATCTCGATACAAATTATTCAAAAAATACCACACATTGAAACCTTGAAAAAGATTTAATGTCTTAGAGGTTAGGTTAAAATGCATAAAGTGCTCAACACATATAACTGTTCAATTCTCTCTCTCTCTCTCTCTCTCTCTCTCTCTCTCTCTCTTTTCTTTCTCTCTCATCTCTGTACATCTCTATGTATACATATATATATCTACATGGATATATATATGTATATACACCATTATATTGTTGAGACTTCTTTATGGGATATGAATTTAGAAAACAGAAATCCTTATCAAATAAAATCTCTGTTCAACAGTAAATAAAACAACATAAGTTAACAAAGATTTTTTGTTAAAAAAGAAACAAAGATGAAGAGAAATGCAAATTATGATATTTTAGGGGGATAGTGACTATTCTTCAATCATATTTCCCATTATTTGAATAAATTTAAAATTGTATGCAAATACCATGTTCTTATATATTTTCAGAATAGCCTAGGTATTGCGCTTCAAATATACAGCAATTTTAGGTAGCATACAAAGGTGTGCACTGTTAAGTATAACCTATTACCACTATCATGATCTCATTTATAAAGTAACATAAACTTTGATGTGATTCATCACCTTCTTAGCAAATGCCTAACTCTCCCGTGGGAAGTGTTCACTTTCCTGTGGTACTAATGATTCAACAAAAATAAGAGATGCTTGGTGGCAACAGAGAAAATTATCGGATTTATGTTAGGTTCTTCTTTGTTTTGATAAATGTCTATGAATAAAGATTTTTTTCTTTCACACTTTTTTTATTGTGGAAATACTGTACAGAGGGGTTACAATTACTTGAGCAAGGTAATGAGTTCATTTCTTATCAAGCATTGTAGCCTCCTCCTTTGTTTCCCTTACAGTCCCTTCCCATGTAACCCTCCTTTCCCCCCCCCCCACCGTGCACCAAAGTTGTAAAGTTTGTTTTTCGACATAATGTCTTGTACATATCATTGTTGCAATGGGTCCACCTGTTTAAACAATTTGTTTCATGAATTTCTTTCTTTCTCGTTCTTTCTTTCTTTCTTTCTTTCTTTCTTTCTTTCTTTCTTTCTTTCTTCCTTCCTTCCTTCTTTCCTTCCTTCCTTCCTCCCTCCCTCCCTCCCTCCCTCCCTCTCTCCGTCTCTCCCTCCCTCTCTCTCTTTCTTTCTTTCTTTCTTTCTTTCTTTCTTTCTTTCTTTCTTTCTTTCTTTCTTTCTCTCTTTCTTTCTTTCTCTCTTTCTTTCTTTCTCTCTTTCTTTCTCTCTCTCTTTCTCTCTTTCTTTCTTTCTCTCTCTCTTTCTTTTTTTCTTTCTTTTTTTTCTTTCTTTCTTTCTTTCTTTCTTTCTTTCTTTCTTTCTTTCTTTCTTTCTTTCTTTCTTTCTTTCTTTTCTTCCTATTTTTACTGGGCTTTCTTTTCCTGATCAGAATGAATAGAGATAACTAAAGCATTTCTTTATAACTACATCTATAGCTACTCTTGTAGTAATTAAGGAAAGAAACCCCAAATAGACTTTATAGAATTGTTGGGATCTTTCTGCACTCCCTAACAAGTACTTACCAAGTAGTTAAGTAGTAACTTAATGCTCATGTCTTCCTACCCATTCATAGTCACATGGGATTTCTAAACTGACTACCTTAACATAATTCAGATCTCAACCAGTATATCATAGCTGCTTGGAATTCTGTAATGCTGAAATTTATTCACATCATGACTAGAATAAGAGTTCTTTAAAATTTGTTTGGTGGTTTGAAAGTAAAACAGTGTATTAGTGAGATGCTTCATCACTGTGACAAAATACCTGACATAAACAACTTAAGGGAAGCAGAATTTACTTTAAGCTCATGGTATCTGATTGTTCAATCACTTGACCCTGGGTTTCCTGGCCTCCAGTGAATTTGTATATCATGGCAGTGAGAGTGTGAGGTAAATTCTGTTTTCTTCCATACAACCAAGGAAGCATAGAGAGAGAAGAAGGGGCCAAGAAAAAAAAATACCTTCATGATCTACCCTCCCCAACTTCCCACCCCCATCTCCCAACCCTCCACCCCATAACCTACCTCCACCACCTTGGCCCAACTTCTTAAAGTTTCCAGCTCCCTCACAACCACACCAAACTTTCAATGAATTTCTTTTTGGGAGAAAATTTCATATCCAAACCGTAACACAAACCAAAAATTTAGAAAAGTAAGAAAACAACTTCATAATTTAAAAATATTTTTCTTAAGAAAAACATGCCATGAATTGACTTCCGAGAGATCAGTCTTTAGTTCAATGATAACAATTTAAGGTACTTTCACCTTTCAAAATGACAACATGTACATTCAAAAGGATAGCCTGGAGAGGTGGCACACACTTATAGACCTATCAAATAAGAAGGCTGAGAAATGAGGATTGTGATTCAAAGGCAGCCCAAGAAGGAAAGCCCCTGACTCTTATCTCCAATTAACTACCAGAACCATAAAAGAAGCCCACAAAAGCCAAAAGTGGACCTGTGGATCAGGTATAGAGTGCTAGACTTGAGCAAAAATCTCAAAGACAGAATCTAGGCTTTAAGTTCAAGCCTCAGAATTGGTACACAAAAAATGTAGAATAGCCAGATGTGTGACTTTAAAAAAATGGCCCATATTTCAGAAAATGCTAAATCAAGTAAATGACCCAATTTATTTATCAGCAAATAAAATAAGGTTATTTTTGAGAAAAGATCACAATTAAAGAAGAAAAATATCAAAGGAGAATGAGTACACATTTTTCCACAGCAAAGAACATTTAAAGAGTATTACACGTAATGCATTTTATTTTGTCAGAATTAAAAATGCT
Source organism: Dipodomys merriami (assembly GCF_024711535.1). Lineage (NCBI taxonomy): Eukaryota > Metazoa > Chordata > Mammalia > Rodentia > Heteromyidae > Dipodomys > Dipodomys merriami. Next base: position 3,174,244 of record NW_027206290.1, read on the forward strand.
CAAATTTATAAGACACAAAAAAGGAAATATTAATTTAATAAGGGAAATTTCCAGAAAGTACTTCTATGTATGAAGAATAAATCAAAACATGGCTAGATGTCCTACAAGAAGAAACAATTGACAAATGTTATAGGCAAAAATTATTGGAGTGCTATTTCACAGGCTCATTCGGATGTCTACTTTGTGACTTATAAATATCTATCTTCTAAGGTCTATATTTTCAAATATTCAGAGTGTTGCACAGGTTGTAAGGAAAGACAAACTACTTTCCCTCACATAATGTTGAAAAAGTTCAGTCTTGTAAGTTGAGCATCTTCCTCTGTCTGGCCTCTCTCCAAGCTCATTTTAAAGATAAGTTTTTGTTGTATTTTTTCATATCTGTAGTCTGTCGGTAGCCTTTCAAGTATATACTCATCAATTCTAGCAAGCATTTTAAGCACATGGAGAGAAAAGATAAAATCTAATGTTAATAAGAGATCCAAAATTAAATCCTAAGGAAACAAATTCAGTATGTATCCAATCAAAATGTAGAGCAAATTAATTTTTAAAAAACTAAAGAAAGCATTCAATTTTGATAAATATACAAGATAATCTATTTCATAAAATTATACTCAACCCATGATTTTAAATAATTCAAATTAATAAACAATTAAATGTGCACATTTAATATAAGATTAATATGATAGTGTAATATGATAGTGTAAACATGTATTTCATAAATTTTAAGTAACCCACTAAAATGTTAAAAAGCTGAAGAAGCCTTTGTAATAAAAGATTTTCTGAAATAAATTTCAGAAATCTCTTTGAAAGCTTTATGTGGTCAGTATTTATTTCAAATACACAAGGAATATTTCAACTGCAAGACATCATTCAACCTTAGGCACTAATGATATGGAAATATTTTCAATTTGAAATTATGTATTTCTTATCAAAGCTGACTCTGATAAGTATATAATTCATTAATAATAAATAATTAAAATTTTTATTACTTATTGCAAATACAGTCTTATTCACACAGAGCGGGTGTAATAAAGAATATACAACAAACTGTACAATTTTATTTGTGTAGAAACAAAATATATTACGTTCATTCAAGACGAAAAGTTCTCCATGATCTAGCTTTCTACCCAACAGAGGAACCAGTTAAAATGAGCCACTACTTCCTTAGCTCACATCTTTCTGTTTTGTGTACTTCCGTCTCTCCTAAGTACCTTTTTCCCATTCCCACCTGCTACTTCTATCTTGTGTGTTCAAGAATGCTTCCTATACATTTTCAGAACTTTAATTTTTTTACCTTATTACTGTATCCGCGTGATGTGAACAGTATGAACGCCTATGATTGTCTTTTTCATAACATCTTAAAATACAAAAAATTAAATTCTCCCATGATATTTTTAAATAGTACAACAGTAATTGAAGACTCTCATAAGTAAAGGACATTACTAGAAGCAAAAGGGATCACATCCCTTTAAACTCATTCTACCTTGTATTATGAATAGATGACTATGTAGCTCATCACCATTGTAAGTACATAAGCTCCTTTTAGTACCGTGATTGCTTAGTATATACTTTCAGAGCAACTTTTTCATATAAGGAGCCCACTAAATAATTGATGGGTAGACTGGGAGTCTGCCAGGAGAAAGCCTTGACACTCCTAGCTAGCAGGGAGTATTATAAACTCTAAGGACCAGACAAAGGATTAAGTTGCTTTTAAGATGATCTTTTGGATTTTTATCAAAACTTCAATGATGAACCTGTGTAGTTTCCAAATGAAATTGCTCTTACTCAAATGGTTAGTTATTTTGCACCTTAAAACACTCAGAAAAGTGAAAACAAACAACCTCAAAGAAATAAGGAAGGAAACAATGAAGAGTAGGGATTCTGTACATTGGATTCTGATGTCACCTGGCCAAATCAAATGAATAGATTGTCATCTCTAATGAGGGAGTCAGCATGGTAATCAGAAAACAAGATAATCCTAAAGTTTATTTATTTTTATTAAATAATTATATAAGATAATGAAATAAAATAATTTGAGGGGTACTTTTTGGTTAAAGAGGCATTAAAACAGATATGAGGAAGATATATTTGAAATGAGAAAGTTAGTCTCCAGTTTCAGGAAGGGTAATAGGATATTTATCTAGGCAGAGAAGATAGGAAGTACAAAGTTGTATTTAAATGACAGGTAGTAGCATGGTTTATTGGTCAGAAATTTCACATTTTAAAATGAATTTTAGATGGCTTAAAATGAACCAAGCAAACCATATAAAGTCATAAAACAAATTGTTATTTACTCACATCCTGATTTACATGTTGAGAATTACATCAAGCTCATTTCTGTGTGTTTCTTCTATTACTGTGTGCTTGGTCAAATACACACAACCCTAAAACCAGGAGTGAAGACATGTTCAGTTAGTTCCACCTGCTGAAAGATATATATATATATATATATATATATATATATATATATATATATATATATTCTGGAATGCATCATCTCTTTTTCATCTTTGTATCCAATTCTTGGTATATTGCAGGCCACTAATGAATGCGGAATTATGCTAAAGTACAATTAATTCTTTTCTCATAAATGGATATATATTTATTTGGGACTGATGCTAAGTACTGGTGATATTTATGTTTATAAGTTAATTAGATTCCCAGTGTTCGAACCTTCACAATTCAAAGAAAACAGCAGGTCTCATGAGTTTATATTGGCAGTTCAATTTACTCATTCTTTTTTTATGTATCTTTATTGTAAAGGTGATAAACAGGGGTTACATAGGTAATTATGCAGTTATTTCTATTGTTTCTAGTTTGATTTCCTTTGTCTTATATAAGTTTATCTGATCTGTGGAAGGGAAAGGCAATCACAGAAACAGCAGGACAAAGAATGAGCTAATGCAACAGTGATACTCACTTGACACTAAGTTGGAAATGAACTATATAACTTGGCAGAGAGGGGTGTAGGGAAGGGGAAAATGAGGAAGAGAGAAACAGTGTTTAAAAAGAAATGTACTTATTTAATTCTACTCTCTTCTACAAGTCAAACTTTAGAAAGGTTGACTCTTTCAAAGTAACAATTTTGAAAGTGTAAATGCAAAATATGTCAGCTACTAGTAAATACGGAGAAAAATTCTTAACATTTTTTTCTACATTTTGGTAAATTTATAGATAAAATATTTTTCATGGTAAAGAGAATGACTTATTGATAGAGGATAAAAATGTAACTACATTATAATACTTGATTAAGTCTGTCTACTTTCTTTTTTTGAGGCGGGGTTTGGTCGTGGGGCCTGAACTCTGGGCCTGGGCACTGTCCCTCAGCTCTTCAGCTCAAGGCTAACACTCTACCACTTGAGCCACAGTGCCACTTCTGGCTTTTTTTTTTCTGCTTATGTGGTGCTGAGGAATCAAACCCAGGGCCTCATGCATGCAAGGCAAGCACTCTACCACTGAGTCACCTTCCCAACCCCTAAGTCTGTCTACTTCTAGATAAGATTTTTATAGTAAAATAGGAAAATCACAAATCAGAAGAAAATCTTATTTCAAACTATTTAGTGTATGAAATTTAATGTAAGAACTTACTATTAAATTACCTTAACTGAGAATGGTGGCACACATCTATAATCCTAGTACACAGGAAGCTAAACAGGAGGATCATGTGTTAGGGACCAGCTTGGGCTACTGAGACCTGTCTCTAAAATTCTAAAGAAAGTTAAAATATTAAGTTAATTCTATTATTTGTAAATGAATTAGTTACTATACATAATTCACTAAATAATATTGAAAGAAATATTATTTCTACCATACAAATATGTATTATTTTTAGTGTTAGAGACCAAACCCATATATATGCTAGCCAAGATTTTTTACCAATGAGCTACATTCTCAGATCTCAAACAATTGATTTATTATTTCTGAACTACAATTTGGCCTGAGTATGGAATCCATACAACTCAGACAGAGGATTGGGTGAGTATTTTTGTTAATGTTAACTTTCACTGAAAGTACTTTGTTGGGCTTCATTTGCTGACTTATTCATACCTTAAAAACCGAATTACTTTCTAAAGTGCTTTCTGCACTTACATTTTACTAACCTAAGGAAAGTATTTTTATAGCTATCCATGAATAACTTTCCTGGATTTCCTCATGCAAGGAGAGTTTTTTTGCTGGACGCAATGACCAGCTTTCAAAATAGCCCTCAATAATCTTTGCCTCTTGAATTAATGCTTATATAGAGTTAACTACCTCTCAGGACAAAGCTGGCGGCATTCTTGGGAAATGACCACGTCACATAAAAGGTTTGAAGCTTTCTATCTTTTCTGTTGAACTGCGTGCTCTGAGGTGAAGCCATTCCATAGCCATGAAAAGATAAAATTACTTGAAAAGGATGCATATGTCATCTCAATTTGAATTTTTTTAATTAAAAAAATCTTCTGGTATTATCTTGCCAAGTAAGAGGGAAAAAATGCACCTCTTGGAGTGAACAGGATAATTCTAAGAAACCTGGCAATAATATAGTTCATTTGTGATCTGGAGGAGAACTAAATATTGTCAGAGATGTATATCTAAAAAAAAAGTGTCCCATTATGCCATAGTATTTTAGGGTATTAAAGAATGTTTAGTACTTTCTAAGTCCTCTTTGAAAACCAAGCTTTTGTTTACATAGATAGAGCACCTATGGGCTTGGCAAGGCCATGGATTTGCTGATTTGGAAGACAGGCAATCCACAGGACTGTGACTCCTGGCTTTCTTAGTTGGCATGCATTGGCATTAAAATCCTGCCAGTAATCCTTAGATAATTGTTGTCTACTGTCCTGAAAGTTTTCAACTACATCAGAGCTAGGTTTTAGAATCACTGTCTTATTGAAAATATGATAAAAACAAAGAAAGAGAATAAAATGTTTATATGTCCTAGGCAGACGTTTCCCAACTTTCTAAAGCATTCCCTCCAAAGTCTTTGATGTAACTTCCAAATGCCTTCATACTTTAGAATCTGTAATAGAATTGTTGATTACTGCTTTTGCTTAAATTGCTGTAAAAATAAATTCAGTCTGAACAACTTTGGTATTGACATAGGAAACAATAGTAAAGCAGTTCTGGACAAATTTGACCCCAAGAACTTGCTCATATCAACCTAAATTTTAAAAATAACTAGGAAATTCTGGTACTCTAGAAAATAGTTGTTTTCATTGGCAGAATTAAGTAGAAATGCTAACTCTTTGGGGTTTTACTATTGAAGATCGAACATTTCCAATAAAATTGATGTAAAAATTATGTGTGTATAATAATATTTCACAAAAATTTGTAAAAGTTCAAATTTGTCTTCAAGCCATCACCTTATTAGGACAATTAATTTTGAACAGTTAAAGTTTAATTTACTTTCATTTTTACACAAGTTTGATTTCTCCTTCTTGTTTTTAAATGTAGGCCACTTCCCTTTACATAAAATAATGATATATTTTGTGAATAATTTACTTGGCCTATTCTTAAATATAATGCAAATGTTTTACATAGCTTTCATCAGTCAGTACTTTTGTATTTTTGTTTATATTTGCTTTCTTTTACTCCCAGTGTATGCTGTCCAATTATTCCATCAGATACTCAATGCGTTTATAATTGCGCTGAGAGTCATAGATTTCATCCTTTAGGCAAAGTTTGCCTTCATTTCCTAGGCTAGTTCAACATCAATTCCTTTTGCGTTTCTATCACTGCTTCTACTTCCAAATTCTATATCAAATTTTATTGTAGCTTTCTTTTTCCTATCACTACATTGTGACATTATTCAAAACATAAATTATAACTTTATATGTTACTTGGTACATATATTTATTGTTACCATCTCTTGGAAATACTATATACATATAAACCCTTTAATGAGTGAATAAACAAACCAAAACCCTTTGCTTTTAGTGTGTGAGTGTGTGTGTGTGTGTGTGTGTGTGTGTGTGTGTGTGTGTGTGTGTAGGAGCAGTCATGGGGCTTGAACTCTGGGCCTGAGCACTGTCCCTCAGCTCTTCAGCTCAAGGTTAGCACTCTACCACGTGAGCCACAGTGTCACTTCCTTATTTCTTAATAACAAAATTGGTAGCTAGATGAGGCCATTCATAATTATAAATTATTTGTTTATAATAGGTAACAACTAGGTTTGTTACATTATTGACACTGAGAATACCATCACTTTCAAATTACAAAAGTGGGGCTGGGAAGGTGGCTCAGTGGTAGAGCGCTTATCTTGCATGCCTGAGGCCCTGGGTTCGATTCCTCAGCACCACATAAGCAAAAAGAAAAAAGCCAGAAGTGGGGCTGTGGCTCAAGTGGTAGAGTGCTAGCCTTGAGCTGAAGAGCTGAGGGACAGCGCCCAGGCCCAGAGTTCAGGCCCCACGACTGGACCCCCCCAAAAAAAAATTTAAATATACTCAAATTACAAAAGTGTAATATATATATGTATATATATGAATAAAATCATTAAGTCTATATATAGGAAAATATTAATTGATCCCTTGCCAATTTAGAATCTATATAACATACATTTTAAATTATCTTTTAATTTTTCATATCATATAAATCATGATTAGCTCTATCACTTAATCTATTCTTTAAAATTAATTGCCAGGAACCATTGTAAGGTAATTAATCTTAAACTCAAAGGTCACGTATACTCAGCCAGTCTTCCTATAATTAGCTAGTTTAGATAAATTAAGAAAAAATAGAAAGCCTGATTTAGATACTGTATTCATTTTCCACCCTTTGCTGCCCTTTAGAGACTTATCTGAGGATAAATATACAATAGAATTCTAACATTAAATGATTTCAAATACTTCCAAAATTAATATGAACACTTTTATACATTAATTTTATTTAAGAGTTTTTACATTAAACATATTAGAACCACAACTAAATATTTGTAGAACTTAATTTAATAGTACAAATATTCAGAATGTAACCATCTTTTTTGACAGAAAGCATTGTTCAAGCAATTAGCAGAGTAAAAAGCCATAAGGTGAAGGATAGGCACTAAACCTGCTGAAGTTAATTAGCTCTGGAAAATAATTTTAAAATAATAGGTACATTAGCTAGAGAAAATTACAGTAAATAATCTCCTGCATATAAAAAAGAGCATGTGGCAAAAAATAAAATAAAATTGTAAAGAAACTATCTTTCTATCCTTGTGCAGAGTAAATCATCGGGGCTATTTCATGTTAAACCAGAAATCCTTCAGCATGAAGGAAACGTCTCTGATGCTGAGCAAATGACTGAAACACTCAATGAATATTCAATTCCAAGGCTTTATAACAGTGAATACTCAAATCCAAAGATTTATAGATCATGTTTCAGCATTTCCCATTCGTCTTTGTCTACTGTTTTTCTCTTGGCTTTTGGAACCCCTTGGAGGACTTTCAGTTCTAGACTCGACCCATTGTAACAGGGAGAAGTACAAGAAATTATGTTGAAAATGAACTTTACAGCATCAGGGTAGGGGGAGAAGTTGGGGAGGTGGGGAGGAAAAGGATGGTAGGGGAAAAACAAAGGAGGGAGTAACAATGCTTGATAGGAAATGGACTCATTACCTTACTCATGTAACTGTAACCCCTTTGTAGAGTATCTTTACAACAAATATATATTAAAAATAAATAGTTGTTAAATAGTTTATTAATGTACTTCCCTGGATTAATGTTACAAGCCTCAATTCAAAATTTCAAACAACTGAATTTTGAAAGCAAAATTTTTTATTTTTTAAATTTTCCTAAAGCCCTTCTAATAATTTTTTCCAGTATTATGTATCCTGCTTAGCAATAAACATGTATTTGTTTTGACGGCAATTTTATGTTGTGTCATTCTCCAAGCCTTGGTAGTTTGAGCTATTTATTACTATCCATATACATGGAATTTCACTACTTGTTTTGATTTTGAGTCTCATTGGAAACTTGATTTTCCAACTATGCTGTCTACACAATCAAAAACACTAGTGTTAAACACATTCTCTGTTCTATGTACATAAAATATTGAAAAATTCTCCTAACTATACAATTATATGAATATATATGAACATATAATGAAAGTTCTGTCTGGTTTAGGAAACTGTACTTCTAACACAAATTTTAAAAGTTTTGATTTAAATTTTAGAAGAAGACACGAAACTACTAATTAGCCTTAATGATTAGAAAGATGGTCTTTCATTAGCAAACACACTCATTTCATGGGGGCTATGGTACACAAATAATACTAACACATATAGCACTTCTTATCTTCAAAGCCTTTTCAAATACTAAGTAATTAGCAAGATTGCACATTAAATAGGTGACACACAGACCACATTTTTGAAGTGATTAGTATGTGGTAGTATGTGTACTTAGATTTTGACCATTGATGCCAAATATTTACTATAAATTAATATTTCTATCACATATTATCAACATTTCCTCAAATTTCACTAAAGAATAAGAAAATTTAACAAAGGTTTACATTACATTTACATTTGCATTAAGAATAATACTCTGAAGTGGCATGGGCAGGGAAATGTGGTCAAGAATTCAATGTATATCCTACAATATTAAGAAAAGTGATAGAGGGGATGGGGAGGGGGGGATGGGTGAAGATGTTGAATGGGGTAACATTAATCAAGATGCACTGTATTCATAAACTGCTTTGTTAAATGAAGATTTCTTTGTACAACTCCTTAAAGATAATACAAAAATTAAAATATAACATCTTTTTCCTCAATGTCATAACTAAAATTATTTTCCTAGGCCAATCAACTTTTTTCTCCCATGTCCCTACTCATTCACAATGCTGCTTAACTTGCTCTAAGATTCTCTATTGCATAAAGATCTCCAATTCTTTGGAGATAAAATGTAATCTCTATTTTATTTTATGTGATAGTTAATGAAATATGATTAAGATTTATACCTTCATTTTAGCATGTGGAATCAACAAATACTGTTTCCAAACAATTTGTGTGTGTGTGTGTGTGGTGTGTGTGTGTGTGTGTGTGTGTGTGTGTGTGTGTGTGTGTGTGTGTGTGTGTGTGTGTGTGTGTGTGTCCATACTGAGGCTTGAACTCAGGGCTCAGTGCTATCCCTTAGCTTTTACCCCTTTAGCCACAACTCCACGTTTCACTTTTTGATGGTCAACTGGGGATGTTTCTCATGAATTCTTCTTCCAGAACTGGCTTCAAATCCTTACTTCTCAATTTCCTGGTAAGTGAGTCCACAGATACCTGTTAAATTTTTTATTTTCTTTATTTTTAAGGGCTATTATCTTATTTCTAAATACGGTAAGTGCTTATGGCATAAACAGCAAATTAGAAAAAATTCAGATGTGTTTGGCAAAGTACAAATTATTGCTGGTCAAAACCTATTTTGTTTGGTCAAAATCTATTTTAAATCACAGAATGAATACTATTCTTATAACCTCTATAACCCATTTATTAAGTTCTTTGGAGACACATAGCACAAAATAAAGCAACTAACATTCAGAACTTAGAAACCAATTCTCTATTTGTCCTTAATACAAGCATGTTAGCATAAGCTATTGAATCTCTCTCACTTTCACTTTTATTATTCCTAAATTCTGGAGTTGATTCTATGATTATATATATATATATATATATATATATATATATATAAATCAATTTATCTTAATTTATATTGTTTCTTTCAAATTTGTAAATCACAAAACTTCTTCAGAGAATGTAGGCTGAATGACATTGGATCTGAATTAATAGTCTTTGCATAGGTTAAAAAGAGTAATTATGTAAAACATGTACAATGATACTCAATATTTATAATTTGAACTAATACTTTACTAATCTTAAGGAGTAAATCAGCCTTTGTGGTTTTTTCTTTTCTCTTTTTTTGGTTCAGGAAAAAGGTTCATGATGGAAGAGTTCTTCATTAGAAATGTATTCAGTCATCATTTATTGATTTTTTTGCTGGCAACCCAAAAGGAATGTTACTTTGTTTCATATAGAATATCAAAGGGATTCTTAGCTGGGATTGAAAATGAATGTAAGGGAACAGCTTTTTGTCTTGGGGTTAATTTTTGTCAGTGACCTCCCAGATTCTGCTGGGTAAAAATTGAAAGTAGGATTCCTATCTGGTGAGTGAATGTGCTGGAGGAATTACAGGGTCTTCTTTAGAAGCTAATCAAAAATCTTGAGATAGCAAAAGATTATCACTAAGTTACAATTTTAAGGAAAACATTCTCTTATGCTCATATTATTTTCACGGATCTAGATTTTTCTTATTTTATTTAGCATGCACTACAGTAGCCAGTTATTTATTTTTATTATTATTGCTATTATTATATTAGTTCCTTTTCATTACACAGAGTGAGGATAAGAACTGATAATATGTGAAAGTTAGGTTTTGTTTCAAAATCTATTTGTACTGTATTTTTGCTACTTGCCCTCTATTACATCCAATTGATCAAGACTTTCTATTGAAGCCATCTGAACTGTTCTGACACAACATAATTAAGGTACACCCGGGTCTTCCCATGCCTATTGCTACTTAGACACATACTTTTCCAAACCTCTCTGCACTGAATTGGATTCTGTCATCTGCTCTTTGGTGTCCCGTAATATTTCATATGGAGTTTCTACCTCAGCATTATTCATTCTAATTTAAAGATACTCCTTTCCCACAAACAGTGTAGGGTTCCTGAGTGTGGTATCTATGCCTTATTAATTCTATAAGTGTAGTGTTTGGTATTATTGTTGATGCATAAAGTTATTGTTTTGGATAGAAAGATGATGAAGATAATGATCTATACAAGCCCAACAAAGAAAGAAGAAAATTCCTTATTAAATTCCCCCACTGAAAAATTCACATTGTACATTACTAGAGTTATCTAAGTCAACATTAATAATCATGCATTCATTTACTTTTCAAACTTTAGATTGGCATGGATAATATTTTGTATGTTCATGAACATAGATTGTATTCAAACTCCTAAATAAATGCTTCTATAAACACAATTTTTAAGTTTTCTTAGGTCGTGATTACAAATGAAATTTAGCCTAACTTTTGTGAAGATAATCACTTTCTCAAAGCCAATTGTGATGACGATAAAAGAAAGATAACACTTAAGCAACTAAAATATCAGGTGGGCTAAACATTGTTACCACATAATGAAATACTGCAATATGTCCAGAGTTTGATTCTTTAACATTGTTATTTTGGCATTAATATTGTTAAATTTTAACTCTGATTATTTCTAGTGCTTGTTATTTATTGAAACCTGCTCACACTTCAAGCTGCTAGAATATAACATTTACATAGAATGCTAATGTTTAAGTATTTCTTAAAATACTGAAACAACAATGAACAACTTTTGGATGGTTAAAAGTAATCTATAAAAGTAATCTGGTAATTCAACAGTTTTATGATTCACTTATATTAGGATTTGGTAGAAAACAAAGAAAAGACATTTTCTTTCTTTCTTTTTTTTTAATTGTGAAAATACCGTACAGAGGGGTTACAATTACATGGGCAAGGTAATGAGTACATTTCTTATCAAGCATTGTTGCCTCCTCCTTTGTTTCCCCTTCCCATCCCTTCCCATCTCCCACCCCCCTCCCACTCCCCCGTCCCCTCACACACAGCCAAAGTTGTAAAGTTCCTTTTTTCGACACAACAACTTGTACATCTCATTGTTGCAATGGGCCCCCCTGGACCATTTTCTGTAGCCCCCTGTAACAACATAAATGTTGTTGACTGTCTAGAAGACATAAGGAACTTGAGATACCCTTGCCAGTTCTGTACAATTCTTACGGCTTCCCCTAGTCCACTCACACTCACTGAGTCAATAGTTCAAGCAACAGGCATTGGTTTTCTCAACAGAGATTGACAGTTCAAGATCCATGTGCCATTATTGCTGGTACTTTGGTATTGGAGAAACCAAATGTTGGTTCTTTTCATGATTTCAGATGGTTTATACTTGCTATGTCTTAATATAGCAGGCCCAAAGTCCTCTCTCTCTCTCTTCCTCTTTCTCTCTCCCTTTCTTGTTCTTTCTCTCTCCTTTCCTTCTTTTTATTCTTTTCTCCTTCCTCTTTTTCTTTTATTCCATCCCTTTCTCTTTTCCTCTTGGTACTGTATTGAACTTAGGACTTCTTGAGCCATGCTCATAATCTTTTTTAAATATTTTTTAATTGTAAAAATATTGTACAGAGGGGTTACAATTACATGGGTAAGATAATGAGTACATTTCCTATCGAGCATTGTCTTTTGTTTTTCCCCTACCATCCCTTCCTTCCCACCTCCCAAACTACCCTCCACCACAGGTTGACCCATTGTAACAATCAGATGTACAAGACACTATGTTGAAAATGATCTTTTCTTAAACTCTAGTTATTTTTCACATAGGGTCTTGCAGTTTTTGCCTTCACAACCTCTGACAAAAATCTTCCTGCCTCAGCCTCCAGAATAGCAGGGATTACAAATTTCACTACTGTGCTCAGCTTTTCTTTTTCTTCTTATGAGGAAATCAGTCCTATTTAATTTAGGGCCTCAACCATGCTGACCTCATTTCACTTTAATTATTCCTAAAAATGTTCTATTTTGAAATGCAATCACATTGTGGACCGAAGTTACCTGGTACAAATTTAGAGGAGACGCAATTCAGTCTATAGCATACATACTTTTTTTTTTTTTCCTGAAGTCTCCTGACTTAATGCTACATTTCTGAATTTCATCAACTTAAAAAGACACACATATTGAAACTTCACATGATATATTTGCCCTTGGGGCTCAGGATCTTTATGTGAAACTATGCCCACTAGAAGCCATATCCTTGTGTAGGATATGATTTGGCAGAGTATTTGGGGAATGAAAAAGGAACACAATAAATGAAGCTATTAACCTACCTTTTTCATTTGAAGGTGCTATTTGTAGAAGAAGGTGGTAAAGAGAACCTGAAACTATTCTCTGATTAGATCCTGCTATATGCTATCTGGGTTGGTATCTAGTTAGCTGCAAGCTGAATATTCAAGATTTAGTTATTCTGTTAAATGTTTCTGGGAATTCAAGTGATCTCTAAATAAATATAGCAGTACAATTAAATACAGTGAGTTTAGATGAAAAACATGAACTTTGCCATATCTATGCTGTTTCTTTTCAGCCCTTCACTAATAATAATGTCCATTGATAGGTGGGTGACTGTACCACTTACCACAGATGTCCTAAAGTTTTGTTGCATGAATGAAATGTGGATAGACATTTAATTTATATATGATAATCTTTACAGTTTAGTACTATTCTTTCTTTGCCTCTAAAAAAGTCAGAATGTATTTTACATTATGTGCATAATTGTTTTGTGTTTTGGTGCCTAATTCTCTCCTTGAAAGCCGTGAAATGTATTAAAATGTTCAAATTGTTTCCTTTAATTTCTTGCATCCACTTTTGTGGGTGGAATTAACCTCTAAACTCTAAAATGATTGTATGTGTAATATTAAAAATGGAACATCTCATTTCCTTTTTATTTCCATTGTGGGGATTGTAAACACCAGAGGTATCTAATGAAGACTTTACTTTTATAGCAACACAAATCAGAAAAGCTGTATTGGAAGTACAAGTAGAAGCTTGTCTTTCAATTGGTCCCAGGATCTATTTCAACACAATGATTCCTATTTGTTTTGTTTTTTTCTTGTTACCTGGCTCTTACTTTTAATGTCTACCAAACTTATTGTGAGAGATGTCAACAATGGAGATGCATCAAATTACAGCTTGAGCTTTATTAGTGACCGTGATTTTCTAGCTTGAAGCCAAGTGGCAAAACTATGTGCATTTAAAGCCACAACATTCTGTGTAAATACAAGTTCATAATAAATCCCCTTAACATCGCTGCCACTGCAGATTCTGCATTTTTACAAAATCTGTCTTCCAGTGGATTTATTTTCTTTCTTTCTTTTCTTTCTTTCTTTCTTTCTTTCTTTCTTTCTTTCTTTCTTTCTTTCTTTCTTTCTTTCTTTCTTTCTTTCTCTCTTTCTTTCTTCCTTCCTTCCTTCCTTTCTTCCTTTCCTTCTCTCGCCTCTTCTTTCCCCTTTCCCTACTTTTCTTTCTCCTTCTCTTCTTCCCTTTCTCCCTATTTTCTCTCCCTCTCTCCCTTCCTCCCCACTCCTTTCCTTCCTTCTTTTATTTCTTTCTGCAACACAGACTGAACACAGAGACTGAACTCATGCTTGATATTCAAGCTTTCTACGAGTTCCACTATACCTTCAGTCCATTTGCTTTTAGTTTGTTTTTCACATACAGCAGCATATTTTGTTTGGTCAGGACTTGTACCACAATCTCCTATTTCTGTCTCCAGAGAGTATTATTGTACCTAATTGGTTTTGAGTTAAGGCCCTTTCTCTACTCTGGCTAGCTGTGAACCTCATCTTAAAATTCTGCCTCCCAAGAAGCTGTGATTATAAATGTGCCACCTCACATAGCTTCACACTCCTTTTCAAGGGTAGAGGTAACGTCTTTGCCTCTATATGTAGAAGTGTTACTTATCAAATCCTCTTTAAGATGAAATTTTTGCAGGCTAACAATAGTTAAATTTAGGAAGGGAAAATAGTGGTTTTAAGTAGGTTTTAACTTACAATTATAAACACATGTAATATACTACAGATTTTGGTAGTTGCTTTAAATGATATTATCTGCAGTGACACAATAAAAAAGTAATCTACATTTTACACGGTCTTGTTTATACAGAAGACTGAATTCTCAATCTGTAATGAAGATTGGAAATAACCATGAAGGTTCATTCAAAATCATGGTTCAATAATTGTGAAATCAAATATTAGTAACAAATATACACATTGTGGGTATTAAATCTTTAATCATATATTAATTTTAACTATTGGCTATTTTATAAAACTAAACCAAGCAGCAAAAAATAATCACATTTGGAGAACAAAGAAAATGTTCCATCTAGATATTTTATCTTTTCTTCATTCATGGACCACTTCTCCATTCATGGAAAAGCCTGAAGCATTTCAGATTTCATCATGATTTAGTAGGAAACTTGGGTTTTAAAGAATTCATCTTGCAGTCTTCTGACAAAGTAATTGGCTGGAAAAATTATAATAAAATTTTCATAAAGTTCATATTCATGAAGTGGCAAAAATTGCTTTTAGGAAATTACTATATTAATAATTTACACCCCTGTCAATAGCATTTCCAAAATAACTCAAGCTCTCTATATTGAAGATTATGAACCTGCCTTGATTTCTTGCTGCTCCCTCCACAAAGTTAAATACACTGAGAAACACTGAGATCTAGAAACAGATTATTCATTTAAAAAGATAGCTAGCTCCTTGTTTAATTAGAGATTTATCATCTTAACTAGCCGTACTATTGCTCTGAATTAGTTTTCCAGGGTTTGCAGAATTAAAGATTGTAAAAATTGATGAACCTTAGCTGCATTTTCCCCTGAAGGGTACAAACTTTTATTACATTTTAGATGCAAAACACAATTAGCCTCTAACCTAACCATGTTAATCTCCTTGAGTTAAGCTTATGTGTTTTGCTTGTCTGGAAACTTTTAATGAAAGATCTATGTCTTTTACAGCCAGTTTTAATAACCTCTTTATTTGCATCTCTGCCCTTGTTTAGGGAGGAGTTAATGCAATAAGCTCCTGGATTATATAACATTCTTTTAAAATTGGGAATAAATAAAATTCTGTGACATTCAGGAGGTGCAGGATTGGCAGGAAATGGACATCCACAATAAACATTACTCAATTTCCAAAAGTGTCCATGTAATTAGCTAAGATGGAAATGTTACTGTCAACCATTATGTTCCACTCTGTAAACTCTGTAGACTTCTGGCTATTAAGCAGGACCATTTTGACAAAACTAGATTTAGAAAGATTAACTTTCTGGGCCAGGAATGTGGCTTAGTAGCAGAGTGCTTGTCTAGCATGCATGAAGCCCTGAGTTCAACTCCTCAGTACCACATGAACAACAACAACAAAAAAGCCAGAAGTGGTGATGTGGCTCAAGTGATAGAGTTCTAGCCTTGAGCAAAAGAAGCTCAGGGACAGTGCCCAGGCCCTGAGTTCAAGCCCTAGGACTGGAAAAAAAAAACAAATAAAAAAAATGAAAGGATTAACATTGTGAATAAATAGATCTCTAGAGGTTGATTTTTTTAATATGTTGGTCATAGTTTTGTTAGAATTTACCTAAATGTTTTTTTCATGGCAACCTTTGAAATTTTCTATTACTGAAGGAAAGTATTGAGTCAAAGGAAATGTATTAGAAAATGGTAAGAATACTAGTGTTTTCTTAACTTAGGACCAGAATTATGACATAGTCTCTTGTTTCAGCAAAATATTTGATGCCTTTTGTGAACATTCTAGTTTTATCTTGAAAAATAATTTACATCATAAAAATGAAAAAAGAAGAGAAAAGAAATATCCATCTTTTCCACACTGAATCACATTGATTAAAATGTCTTCTGGGATCCAGAATTAACTAAAATATAGTAAAGTAGTATTGTAATAATCCGCTCACTGTAGAGCTGGTCTAACACAATGTCATTCATTTCATTACTAGCAATGTACACATATTTCATAAAATGTAGTGAAAAAGTTATGACTTGAAAGTACTTTTAAAATTGATTTATTTTGGACATCCAATTGGAATTCTTCCAGGAATACCATTTTTAAACAGAGAAATACTATGATTTATTCTAATATATAGTATCGTTTAGTCACTCAACAATGAGTAGCCAGTAGACAGAGGGCATATATAACTTAGCATGATATATAACACATAAAGATCCATAAAGATTTATTGAATGAAGACTGAATATATGATAGAATAAGTATAGACTTTTCCCCAACAACCAATGTGTCAGAGGAACAAGACGGAAGTATAATTCTTTAGAAACATCAATTTCATAAATCTCATATTTTAGCTTCATCCTGGTAACTTAACTAAAATTATTTATAGTGCTTCTTGTCTGGTAGTAATTCTTTTCTTTTTTTAACACCAGACGTTGTACTCTGGGCTTGAATTATTCCACTATTTGAGCCACAACCTTGGTCCTTTTGCTGTTCTTGCTACAGTTGTTATAAGATAGGTGCTGATTATTCTTTTTTTTAATTTAATTTAATTTTATTTGTGAACATACTGTACAGAGGAGTTACAATTACATGGGCAGGATAATGCATACATTTCTTACCAAGCATTGCAGCCTCCTCCTTTGTTTACCCTTCACATCCCTTCCCAGCGTCCCCCCTCCCCCTAATCCCAATCCTTCTCCTTCCCCCCTCTTCCCCCCCCCCCCCCCCCCCCCCGCACCAAAGTTGTAAAGTTCGTTTTCTACATGACAACTTGTACTTCTCATTGTTGCAACAGGTCCAGCTGTATCCTTAAACAATTGGTTTTTTCCCCATCTCTGCCACAAGTTATACTGAGATCAAATATAGTGAAAGCAGGGGTTATACTGTGGGGGAGGGACATACAAAGCAACAAAGAGATAATCATAAATGCGTTAGAAACACATGCATGAAAGAAAAAAACATTAAAATACACATCTAAGGGTTCTTACTTGTAATCTTAGCTACTCAGGAGGCTGAGATCTAAGGATAATGATTCCATGCAAAAAAAAAAGTCCATGGGACACTTATCACGAAGAAAATACCAATACAGCAGAGTACTAGCCTGTACTGAGTTCAAGCCCCAGTACACACACACAAAATTTAATTTATAAAATAAATTTATTTTATTGCATTGCAACATTGATTAATAGAAATATTCTTTATTTTATTATTATTATTATTATCTTTAAGTGGTTGTACAGAAAGGTTTCAATTCAACATGTCAATTTATATGTACAATGCATCTTCATCAATATTACCCCTTCTTAATTCACCACATCTCTCCCAAACCTATTCTTTGAATTTACTTGTAGATAAATTTATAACTTTTTGAATTTATATTTTCCCCTGTACAATGACCTAATGGACAACATATTTTAACTATATCTTTTCCAAAATTCTTATGAGGTAGGTAAAGGATCTAAAGATCAGATAACTTAATAGGTTTGCCCAATATCATACCTGACTTAGTTGTGTCACAACTTGATCTTGAATGTACCTTATTTTAAAGCCATTTTCATTTCTAAGACACAGTAAAATTAAGGTATACTTCTATTATATGTATGCCTGGGATAACCTACACATGTAGATTAAAATTTTCAGGAGCTCATAAAACTATCTCTATGCCATGCTAAAAGCAGCACACAGGGATCACAAGCAACATGACAGACATGGGTGTGTGCAAAATGTAAGCCAGGACTTTTGTCCTCTGTGTGAGCAACCAAAGCCAAATGCAGTACCTGAGCACACTGGCTATGTGCTTTCCCTCACACTTAACACTCACTGAATCTCCCTGTAAGATGGAGTGTGCAAGGTATGATTTTTAATGTGGTTTTTGACAGCTGGCATCCTGTAAAATAATGCTCTGTGATACGATTGCTTACAGACACAATTTCAGCTTAAAAAACAATTCAAGAAGTACATTTTATAAATGTTCTTATATAGGAGCAAAAAGAAATATCTGAGCACTCAAGAAAAGGAAGAAAAAAGAAACGAAGAAAGGAAGAAAGAAAAATAGAAAAAAGAAAGAAGGAAAGAAAGAAAGAAAGAAAGAAAGAAAGAAAGAAAGAAAGAAAGAAAGAAAGAAAGAAAGAAAGAAAGAAAGAAAGAAGGAAGGAAGGAAGGAAAGAAGGAAAGAAGGAAAGAAAGAAAGAAAGAAAGAAAGAAAGAAAGAAAGAAAGAAAGAAAGAAAGAAAGAAAGAAAGAAAGAAGGAAGGAAGGAAGGAAAGAAAAAAATCCTTTCTTCTTGAGTTTGTTTTGTTCAAAACTCTGCTAGCCAGAGGAACATGGCTTTAAGGTGGAGGCAGAGAACTGATGGGTAATTAAGTCTGTGTCATTTATTTTGTAGAAAGAAGCAGCCTTTATCACAAATCTTATTGCCTTTCCAGTCTCTCAGAAAGAACGGTTTCACTTCGTCTTTTCTCTTCAGTTATTAAAAATAAGCCCTCCAAATACAGAAACCAGACACAGTTACCTAAAGAAAAGAAAGCCTCTAATCCTCTCTCCAGGCATGTAGAGGAGCTGAGGATCCTTTACCTCTGTGGCTTTGTTAGTGCACCAATAACTGGAGCAAGATAAACTCTGACTGAACAGGCAATACGTTGATAGTGTCTGAGCAAAAGCTCCTGTGGTTTGGCCAGCTGGGATCAAACCATAGCACAGTGGCCTTGAGCTCCAATAGCTTCCTTTATGCCGGCCTTATTCTTTCAGAGTATCCAGGCACACTCATACTTGCCAATTTATGAAACATTTAGTTTGAATTTTTCTCAGAATAGAATAATAATAAGATATGTGTTACCAAAGGAAAAAAAATATGAGAAAAGAAAGCTAAGTCTAATACTAACCAACTAGCTTCTAGAATGAAAAACCTTATTATTTTTAACTGATAGGAATCAAAATACCTAACATTTGAATAAATCTTTCAACATCAAAAAGTATTTTAATATATCTTTCCTTATATCATTCCTAGATAAATTTTGAGATACAGATGGAAAGTACATTTTACTATTTATTTTCTAAGGAAAAGAGACCCAAGAAACAAGACTGTGTGTCACATGGTCTAGGGCAATGATATTCTGTTGCATTGTCTGAATTAGTTATGTATGTGTATACGTATTGTATATCTATTTTTTCATATATGTGAACAATTTAACATTTAAATATGCACAAGGCCTTTTCAGTACCTTTTTACTTTTATTTTACTAGCCATCTTCATTTTCATATACACATTTTGCATACTTCTTCCTAAAAGTCTTTATAAGTACATATTTAATTTCTTAGTCCATGGTTTAGTATTGTTATTGCTTACCAGATACCCTATTATCAAACAGAAAAACAAACAAACAAACAAAATCAATCTGCAGAGGTAGTGATGGGTGCTGAGATCCTTCCCTAAGTTGTTACTGAACTGTAATGAAAAGGAGGAAAAGGACCTTGTACTGGAGCCATGGCTGCTATGAAGAGTTTGCCTTATTTTTCAGAACTTACTGAACTAAAACAGAGGAGCTCCAAAACAAAGTTTTGAGTGTAATTTTAGCAAGAAGCTAAATTAAGGGATATTCATCATCCTATCAACGTTTACATAAGCCCAGGTTAAGAATAAGAATTAAATTTGCATCATGCATCATCCAGCATCATTTTTGTTACTGCAAGTTCATGTTCACAGTATCACTATAAGACTCCATTTTAATTCTCCTTTTGCCTAGAAGTAGGGTTATGATAAAAGATAAATGACTTACAGAAGTATCCAAACACAGAAATGATATGGCCAGAATACAAACCAAGGAAATTAGACACCAGGGTTTATCCAATTAACTAACTTGCAATTAAAAAAGGTTTTTTACAAAAAAATCCTTCAGTTCAAAATGTAATGCAAGTATAAACTTGTAGATTAGATAGAAATGTGTTCTCAGCTATAAAATTAGCTAATATTACAAGGCATTGTGTCTTTGAGAAGCATTCTTTTATGAATTATTTTTGAGGCATTCTTTTTACCAGTTTTGCACATCAGAAGACTGAGGCATGGGAAAATTAAGTAACTTTTTCTGGGATCTCTCAGCTAATTCATAGTAGAGCTGGAATTGGAGCAACATAGTCTAGATCCAAGAACTTAACCACTAAGCTCACTGCTTCTTGTTAACAGTCAAATTGTGTAAAATAGGTTTTGATGCACATAATTAGTCTACTCCACCTACAGTCCTTCGTTTGAGGCCAAATGAAAAACTAGTATAAATTGAATTGTGTCCTTCCAAAATTCATGCTGAAGCCCTAATTCCACTGTGACTATATTGGGAGACAGAGTCTTTAAGGAGGTAATTAAGGTTAAGTGGGAACATAAATTTAGGCCCCTAATCCAATATGATTGGCATTGTTACAAGAAGAGAGAATGTGGCTTCAGGGACACAGAAGCACAGAACAGAGTCCTTGTGAGGATACAATGGGAAGGCAGCCATCTACAAGCCAGGCGGAGGTCAAAGGAGAAAGCAACCCTGCTGGCACATTGATCTTGTAGGTCTAGCTTCCAGCCAGTTCTGAGGGAAGAATTTCTATTGTGTTAGTCTCCCAGCATGTGGCAGTGTGTTAGGGCTACATTACCAAACCAAGCCATTGACCGATCTAGTACTAGAAAATAAGTAACTAAAATACAAATGAAGATTGGGGTGGAGTAAGCACTAAAAATAATTTTATAGATTAGGCAAAATGCTTCTGAAATATTCCCAAGCAGAGACAATATCTTTTTGGCCCTCCATGCAACCACTCAAAATTTTACCATAAATTTTCAACATGATCATGCTTGTTTATCCTTGAATTATATGTAATTTATGCTGGGCATATAACATGTGGTTAAAGCAGTAAAGAACTACTTTACTAGTTGCAGCAACATTTGGTGACAAAATACCAAGTACTATAAACATGGGAAAGATCGATTTGATTTGTAAACCAAATTACATACCTTTTAATTTCAAGATCCTAACTCAACTCATGAATCTTTCATGTGTGGTAATATTCTGTACATTAGAGATTTAAATTTTGTTGTGGTGTAACAGTGTCTGTATATGTTAAATTTCCATTACCTTTAATGAGTGTTCTGCTCAAACTGGTTTGTAAAAAGTTCACAGTGTGAACTGCATTTTGATTTTATGTATAAATGAGATTTATCTCACTATACCTCAAGCATCAAACAGAAGATAAAATGCATATTTTAACACCATACCCATTTCCTGCTACAGAAAAAAATTGACTAGATGTCTAGTCCAATTTTAGGAAGTACAAGTTATTCAATTTATAAAACTTTGAAGATAAGGTACCATAATTTACAGACAATTTACTTGCTCCAAATCCTACTTGAACTGTAGTTTTACACTGAGTGATTTTCCTAATCTATGCTCTAGCTTGTCAATTTTGTTGTCCATTCTAACAAGAAACATAGTCAGTGATGCATAATAATATCAAGTTTGTGGATTTGAATTGACTTCACATCCTGGGGAGTGAGAAAGTTGTTCTTACAATATATCATTTACATAAAAGTGTTAACTGATTTATTGTCCTTTGGACACAGGAGGAATGAATAGCCATTCATCTTAAAACTTGTTTGAAGTAAGATAATTTCAATCATATTTCTAAAATTAGTGAAGATTAGATTAATTATAAAATATTTGGTAGAAACTTCATATTAGGGATATATTAGGCTATTTCTTTGTGTCTCATGGATACATTCTGCCACTCAGCAGTGAAATGTATATTGATTGTTTTTAACAGTTAATGCATAGGAAAATCAGTATTTAAAGAAAGGATTATCTCTTTTGAGTAACTTTAAGAAGAGTTATCATGGGCTCACTGATTATTATTTAATGCTCTATTTTATGTAGGTGATAAGAGAATGGTGGAAAGGTAATTCCATTCCATTAATTTTAGCATACATACCTCTATATTAATATATTTAAAAGTCTGCAAACATAAGATAAGGCAACTTCTTGAAGTAAGTGGAGGATGGGTTAGATGACCAATATATAGCGTAAAAATGTTTTACCTGAATTAATATCTATTGATAGTTATTTAGTTCCAATTATACAATAATTTTCTTGGATCACTCATTTTCACAAAAGTTTTGTGTTATACTTGAGGAATCTTATTGATATTAATATGTTATCATCTATATACTTAGTTATTAAGACTGAAGAAAAGAAAGTTTTGTCAACAATATTATACTACTTACTAGGAAATATTAAGAATATATTAAAGCAATAAAACTTGGAGCAATTAACACTTGGAAAATTATTTTCCTTAGTGAGATCATTAAATTTTCTAAGAGAAATCCTCCGATTTCAACATATTAATTACAAAATTAACTAAAGTAATTTATTTTGCATCTGGTTCCAAGTCCTGTTGGATGAACACCTATTCTGCATTAGATATTTTTGAATAAGCCACTGATCATATATGGGAATGACCTAATCATCTGAGAATTCCATGTATCTCTCAGCAGTTTTGACAAGTAATTCTGCTTCGACATGAACATCCCAAACTGAAAAGATAAATATTAATACTTTTTCTGTTCTCTCAAAAATAATTTTCATTAATTTTTTATATGGTTGTACATGGCTTATTAATTGTGAAGTACATAACTAACAGTAATTAGCTGTGAAGTCATGTTACAGAATTTTAAGATTATTTGAATTCAATGGAAAGCAAAAATTTATTTAGTTTTAAAATTTTATATTGCTTTCTGGGTACTGGTGGCTCATGCCTATAATCCTAGTTACTCAGGAGGCTGAGATATGAGGATCGAAGTTCAGAGCCAGCCTGGGCAGGAACATCCATTAGATTCTTATCTCCAATTAACCCCCAGAAAAATGAAATGGTATTGTGGTTTAAAGTGGCAGAGCATTAGCCTGGAGCAGGAAAGCTCAGGCCTTGAGTTCAAGCCTCACAACTGACTAAAAACAGAAGTATATTGCCAAATTCAATACTTTGAAAGCTGATACTCAGATTGCTGATTTTTTTTATATAATATGCACAGGAAAGTAAATTGACTGCATTAATTAAATTGGCTTCAAGCTTTCTGGAGGTCTCCAATAACTTATTTTTAATTATAGCTTAATGTTTTTTTCTAGCACTTGCAAAATTGAAATTTCTTTCCTAATGGCTATGTTTCTTGTACTTGTTCACTCTTTTCCCAAGACAGTCATCCAATTCTCATTCAAAGTTCTGTCAATATTAGCCATCAATATTGACTTGGTCAAAAAGATTTTATGTTTAATATTGCAGTTTCCTATGTTTCCATTTTATTTTTTTTTATGCAATAGAAGTCTGAAAGCTGATTAAGAATAAAGAGCTATATTTGTAAGATAATGGAGATGCATAATTCCTAAAACACTTAAATGTGTATATGGAAACACTAAAATATATGGTATTTTATGGCAATATGACATTAAATCGGAGTCAAATGCCATGAATGTGTACACTGGTATTGTTAATCTATGACTCCACACTAAAATAAAGAATAATATATAACACAACACAAAAACATCACACTCCACTTTGGTCATGTTGTTTTAGTATTTGCCATCTTCTAAGTATGGCAAACAAAAGCATAGACAATTCTATAGTACAGGAAACATCATCTAAAAAATATGCTATCTCAAAACATGTTATAATATAGTATAACACATAATAACTTATGTTTTATAATATAACTTGTTATAATAAGAAAAGAAATCTTTAAGAACTTGTGAGAAAATATGATAGTGTAACAAAATGCTGTTGGTTTAAACATATTTATGTAAACATTTGTATGAAGTTAAATGTGACAAATGTAAAACTAAATAAATATTTATGGAAACAAACAAAACATTGATTAAGAGAGAAATCATAATCTTGTGAAGATAAAGCATTTCTTACAAAAATTTATGTCAATAATAAATTTACATTTCTTTATAGGTACATTCGAAGCCAAAAGTACAATCACTTCAATAGCAGTATTAGTTGAAACAACCATTCTAAATTAGTTCTTACATGTGTACTAATATTCAATAATTATTGTTTAGATTTCAATAACATGTGATTATAAATCAAGGCTAATATACTATAAATTTCATAAACTATTTGCAACTTGCACTAGCATATGTATATATGTATATACATATAAATGTATATATGTATATATGCATATATATTAGGATCGGCTATTGCATGCATACTGACTATGATGAACTCTTATAAGCTGTTTTTGTTCATGATCACCTCACAGAAGAACATTAGTACTATTTTTATTTGCTTCTTCCTCTTCATATTTGCATTTTGATGAACTAGTCTCTTACTGAAATAGGTCTGAAAAGGGTCCCTTTCCTATTTCCACAACTACTTGCCTCATTACAAAACTTGTAATCTTTCTGTTCTCTGCATTTTAAACAATGTCCACTCTAGTCTCTCAGTCTTCTCCCATGCTGCATACTTTCTGAAACAATTGTCAACATCATGCTTCCTTGCTCTTTAAACCTTAAATGGCTACAGTGGATTTCAGATTTAAGTCTCAACTCCTTAGCCTATCTTACTGTATTTTTTCAAGAACCTTTAGAATAAAGCTTTCATATAAATGGATATATTTCACTTTTATTAATCTCACTTAGTATTGTAGTAAGCATTCTTCCTTCTATACATGGATAATTTTTATATTTCTTTCTTAAAATCCAGCTTCAATATATTCCCATTAGTTATAAGACACAAACTTGCCAGTGAATTGTATCTTTTGTACCACCTTTATATCATACTTCATTTACTCCTCAAACATGCCTTTAAATATTACACTGTAGATATACAAAAATGTCTGTCTTCACTCTAAGAAAACTCTGAGGACAAGAACTGTCTTAATCATTACTGAATTTCCAATACTTATAACTCAAGTCTCCTGAGTAGCTACAATTAGCTTTGAGCAACCAGCACCCATAATAATATTATTCTTTACCATGATTTTCATGTACAAATGTTGCACATATATTAGTTGGAAAGTGGAAGAATATATGTGAATTCACTTCTGTGTCAGGATGTGGAATATATAGTAATTCTTACTCTGCCCTTTACAGCAAAAAGGAATTCCTGTTTTTCTATTCCTATGGCATCCCTGGAGCACTAGGTTCAGTTGGATCTGTAATATAGACTTAAATGTGCTAGAGAGGCCCATTGCTAATGGTGTGGTCCAGAAGTGGTGAACTAGAGGGTTCTGTAATCTTTTAGTCATGGGGAATTGGAACATGCTCTTAAAAGGAAGTGTGGAAAGTGATCTATTACTCTTTCTTTTGCTTCCTACTTATGAAGTGAGCAGATTGTTCTCCTGTGTAATTAACTATTTCCATTCAGCAGCCTATCTAAGGCCAAATAATGGTACCGCACCATCCTGAACTGAACTATGAGGTGGAGCTAAGTAAAATTTTCCTCTCAGCTGGACACAGGTGGCTGATGTCTGTAATCCTAGCTACTCAGGAGGCGGCATATGAGGGATGCAGATTGAAGCCAACGCAGACAGGAAGGGCTGTAAGATGCTTATGAATAATCATGATCTTAAAAATCATGACTTCATAATTGCAAATATAATCATTGTACACACTATGTAAAAAGAGAACTATGTAACTTAAGGGCAGGGTTGGAAGGAGGGAATGAAGTAAGGGGAGACAGTCCAAGAAGTATTGTGCTCATAACTTGACATGACATATTGTATCCCCTTTGTACCACTCCTTAATAAAAAAAAAATCATGATTTTAGAAATATTTTGCAGGAAATTAAGTAAATAAATGAATAAATATAAAGTTAAAGTTTTAAGGTAGCAGCTGGTGGTTCACACCCGTAATCCTAGCAATTCAGGAGGTTGAGGTCTGGAGATCGCATTTCAAAAATAGCCTGGGCAGGATAGCTCACAAGTATCATCTCTCCAATTACCTGCCTTTTTGCTGCAGACTGAGCTGTGGCTCAGTGAAAGGCTTAGGGACAACACCTTGACACCAAGTTCAATCTCTAGGACTGGCACAAATAATAAATAAGTAAATAAATAAGCAAATCAGTAAATACCTATATACATCAGCTTTATTTATTTATGACACTTGTACCACTGAATAATATGAATTAATATTTTCTCCATCAATTACATTGAACAACTTCTGATTTTTTTTTTAATGTGTCAGTACTGAGGTTTAAACCCGGGGCCTGGGTGCTGTCTTTGAGCTTTTGAACTGGAGGTTAGTACTTGAGCTACAGCTCTACTTCCAGATATTTTTAAATATCATCACATTTCAAGTTGTTTAACACTTAGAGAAATAAAAGTATATATATGCATTTATATATTTCTGTATGCATATATACAAACCAAAGAACCATAAGATTGTAATTAAAGTTGAAAAAATGTCAAAGAATTAACTAGGTGGTACAGATTTCTTTTTTAAATTTTCTTTAGTTTTACAAAATTGCTATTCAGCAAAACAGTTTATGAATCCAATGCATCCTGATCAGTGTCACCACTTTCAACATTCATACTCTTTCCTCCCAACTCCCCCCCCCTTCCCTTGCTTTTATTTGCAGGTTTTACATTGATTTTTCCTCTGCATTCTACCCTCATTCTTCTCCTCATTTCTTGAAAGAAAATTTGCTCTGTCATTTAAAAATATTTTTACCTACAATGGTACATAAAATCAAACATTTCGCTATCTGGAAATGGACTATTTTTATTTAAAAAATCTGGGTTACTAAAAAAATTAAAAGATTAAAACAATTGTTAACTCAAAATTTCACCATGAAACAGTAGAGACTCTGTACTGGAATTAAAACAGCATGTTAACTGTGTTTTTTCTTGATGTTTCAAAATAAAACAATCTAAGCTTTGAACTACAATTTTCAAAAAATTCAGCAGTATCAAGCTGTGAAGCATCTAGAGCTCATCTGCATATCCTAATTTTCATCCAAAGTTTTATGGTGCTGACCATCTGGATGAATGAACGCTACAGATGACTACCCAAGTCCTTTAGACAGAATCTGAAGTTATGCCTGCTGCTATGGAAAAATACATTTTGGTTGAGCCTTAGGAAGTCCATTTGTCAACATAATGAAAGGTGGAAATGTGCCCATGTAAGTTCTATACAGAATTTCTCCACTGTATACTAAATTATGTTGCTGTTAACTGTAAAACCAAGAAGAACAATTCTTAATAGTTGATGAAAAGACTCAAAGACTAAGAATGGAGCCAAAGT
Organism: Dipodomys merriami; assembly: GCF_024711535.1. NCBI lineage: Eukaryota > Metazoa > Chordata > Mammalia > Rodentia > Heteromyidae > Dipodomys > Dipodomys merriami. The sequence continues at coordinate 3,202,075 of NW_027206290.1, forward strand.
ACTTGAATTTGACTTAGTAATTAGCAGTTTTCCTGATTATTGATATTCACAAACCTCTGATTTTCTGAACTGTAAGATCTCTTTATTAAAATAGAACAATGATACATAGATAATCGAAAACTTAGGACCCAAGTTAGATGATATAAATAAATTGAGATCATAATAATCATATTGTTTGAAAGATTAATATGATTACTAAATATTTTTCATGACTGATCAGAAAAATAGAGGATTGATAGGATTAAAGAGAAAACTAGATTCACTTTATATATATAAAACTACAGGAATTTGATGAAATGGTAATAATCTAATTAAATCTATAAAATTTCATCTGTGATATTAACAACATAAAACAAGGTATCACTCCACAGATAATATCTAATCATGCCACTTATTAATAAGACACAATGATGGAAACATATTGGAAGGTGTTACCAAATATAGAGGAAATGAGTGATACTTAAAAAAGTAAATGGCACATATTTTATTTTGGAGTAAGAGAAAATTTTTGAGTAAGTAACAGCAAATATCAAAATACTTTTTAATAATACCTCAAAACAACTGATGATTTAATTTATTCATTTAATAAAAATATATGCAATAAAACCAAATAGAGTACATTGAATACATTAAAATTTATGCACTCTCCTCTCATGCCACTTTGCTATATATTAAATATTATTTAAACCATAATCATATACATTTCATTATTATTCATATTTGGTTTTATACATATCTTTTACTTATACAAATATAAATCAGTACTCTGCCAAGTGGTAACATGCCTGCTTAGTATATGCAAGGCCTTGAAATCACAGCCTTAAGTACTACCAAGAAGAAAGAGAGAGACAGACAGACATACAGATACACAGACACACAGACATACAAAATAGATATATATAGAGAAATAGAGAGACAGAGACAGTGGCAGAATCAGAGAAATGAAGTTATGTGCTTGCCATGACTTACAGCATGACTCATGACAACATCCTGTTGTTGTTCATTTTCATTTCCCATTGAAGAATGGTGCTCCTTTGATAAATGACCTATTCCAAAATCTGGAATAAAACTGTATCTCTACTAAGTCTTGGTGTGAGGGAAAGCAAGATAACTATAAAACAGTAGATGAGTCATCTGATAAGACAAAACCATATCCTTTCTGATTATGCCAATAGAAACATGAAGAAATGTTCAACCTCTCTGGTCATATAATAAATAAATGCAAATTGAAACAACACTGAGGTGCCGCAATTGGCCATTATCAAGAAAACTAATAATAGATGCTGTCAAGGATGTGAACAAAAGGGAATACTATTACACTGTTGATGGGAATGTAAACTTGTTCAACCACCGTGTAAAGTAGTATGGAGCTTCCTCAAAAGACTAAACTAGAGCTTCTCTATGACCTAGCAATTCCATTCCTGGGAATTAATCCAAAATAACACAAGTAAGGCCACACTAAAGCTACCAGCACAACCTTGTTCATTGCAGCTTGTTTACCATAGCCAAGAAATAGAATCAACTGATATACTCTTAAGAAGACAAATGGATCAAGAAAACATAACATCAAGAGAAATAAGCCAGAACCAAAGAAAAATATGTTGCATGGTTTCTTTCATTTGTTGTAATTAGGTTATACCTATAAAACTACAAGTAAACACACTGGATGGTAAAAGACAAAAAAAATACACTTGGATATGATAAATTATACAGGACTCTGACATTCTCTCAGTGAGACCAAAGAAAGATATCTTAAGAGAGGATCACAAGAGTTCAATATCTATTGCATATGGTCATATAAAATTATTTTTATTGAAATAAACTCCAAAAAATAGAAACAAGACTGTGTTTGTTGTTTTGTATTATGTTTGTTTTTCTACTTTCTTCCTGTTTTTGTTTTCTATACCTTTTTTCTTGTGTGTAAGTTTATCTCTTTTGGGGAGAGAAAGCACAGAAATGGTGGGACAAAGGGGGAACAAATGAAACAGTGATACTCACTAGATACTATGTTGAAAATGAACTATACAAATTGGAATTGAGGGATAGAATGGAAAAATCTGGGATAAAGTGAGGAAAGGGTAACCCTGTTCAAAAAGAAATGTACTTATGTAACTTATGTAACTGTAACCCCTCTGTACATCACTTTTACAATACAAATTTTAAAAAAATGTGACTGATAGCCATTGGCACAGATTTTAGCAATTATATTGATTACTTTTATTAAAGTTACTGTCAAAGTTGGCCAGACTTGTCAAAGAGGTCCCTTTCTTTTAGGGGCAACAGAACATGACTCAACTTTTTTCAAAACCATTAAAATTGTGAACTGGATTATTACAATAGTAAAATCTTACATTTGAGAATACTTTGTCCTCTGCTTGGTAGTAGTCCAAACAAGAAAGAAACAGAGAATGCAATTTTCTATTTGATTATCTGGTATAACATAAGCTCCATCAAGTATGCCTGGTCCAAATTCTCACTTGTCTTCATATCCAGAGGGAATTCATAAACTTTAGTGAGGGATAAAGTCTAAATGACCTACCAAAACACAAAATATTTACATACAAATATAGCAAACAGTCCCTCTCATTCATACATTTTGCCTTTGAAGTTCCAGTTTCCATATCTGAACACCAGATTCTCACTTCTTGAGTAGCAACTCTTCCTCAATCAGGGAACCATTCAATCCAATGTACACCAAGAAGCATTGAAATCAGTGTTTTCACTCTGATGTTCTTTCATCAGATGAATTGTTACAAACCTAATGATTTTTGTAAGTGGCATATAGATAGATAGATAGATAGATAGATAGATAGATAGATAGATAGATAGATAGATAGATAGATAGATTTACACACACAATAACATAGACTCTTTAAATGAGAAACTACTTTGACAAATGAATGCATACTAACATTATTGAAAGTTATAATGAATATCTCCTGAGTACTCTACACATCGGGGTAGAAATCTTTACTGTCAGTAAATTGAGAAATAATTCCAGTGGTGATTATTACCCTGTTATCCCAGCAAATGAGGTGGGTGGTGGCTAATGAAATCCTTTAACTGTTAATTTGGGTTGCTCTGCTCAATGGAAGAAAACACTTCCCATTTGACTTGTGAGAATCATAGTCAGAGACAAATTTTGCAAACTTCCACTTTTATGTCTCATAAAGTATAAGCTCAATGGTGTTTCTACTAATTAACCAGAAAAAAAAGTCCTTTTGGATACCTGTTGGTTACGTTTCTCTTTTTCTCTAAGACAAGCTGATCTTTGTACAAAACATTCTCTGATCTTAGTCATTTGACTTTCCTACACCAGTTATGTCCTATTTTTGTTTACACCTCCCTATTAAAGAAAAAACTCTTTTTGCCTCATTTTGAGAAATGAGATTTCTTGAGTAAGTATATAGTAAATGTGCTCCTATCTCCTATTCCTTAATTCATTTCACCTTTTTATTGTAATAAATTTGAGTTAGTAGATTAGTAGATTAGTAAATGTATCTACTCCTGAATTATTTTTTATCTGGCACCTTCCACAGAAAGTATATTCTTTGGCTTTTCTCAAGTACTTATTTCCTCCCATTCTGTAATTAGAGTAAAAAGAAAATTTGGTATTTTTAATTTGAAATATAGTTCAGATTCATAGTTCACATTTCTCAACCTCTCTTACAAATAAATATAACCATACAAAATGAGCTGAATAGTTAGGTCTCTTCCAAACTCCTATTTTGTATTCTTAAGTCTCACTATAAAAGTATTACATAGTGAGGTTCTTGGAAGTTCACAACTTCATGATTGAAGCATCCTCATGAAACTTTACTATCCTTCTAAAAAACTGCAAAATCTATCTAGGCTTTTCCATTATGAGAGGAAAGAGTGAGAATTCAGGATCTGTAAACAAGAACACAGATTCTACTGACGCCTTGACCTTGGATGCTTCAACCTCCAAAACAGTAAAAAATGTCTCTTGTTTCTAATTTACCAAGATTGTGATATTATGTCATAGTAACTTGAATAGACTAAAATAACAGCTTCAATGTTCATGATATAGAACAAAAATGAACATACAAATCACCAGCTTCTCTAGGATGTGGCAAAGGCAGTACTCAGAGTAAAATTCATAGCTCTGAGTTCATACATCAACAAATTGGAGAGATCTCAAACTAACAATTTAATGATGCACCTGAAGCTCCTTGGAAAAGAGCAGCAAACCAAATCCAATCTAGTAGGTAGAAAGAAATAATTAAAATTAAAGCACAATTAAATGAATTAGAATCCAGACAAAAACATAGAATCAACAAAACAAAGAGCTGTTTCTTTGAAAAAATTAATAAAATTGACAGACCCTTAGCAAACCTTATCAAAAAAAGAAGTGAACACACCCAAATAAAAAACTCAGAAATGAGAATGGAAACATCACCACAGAAACAATCAAAATAGAGAACATTGTAAGGGAATATTTCTCAAAATATTTATGCTAAGAAGTTTGAGAATCTGGATGAAGTGGAAGAATTTCTAGCAAATATTAACATGCCCAAACTAAATCAAGATGAGTCACACCAATTCAACTGACCCATATCAAGCATCGAAATAGAAACCACAGTAAGACACCTTCCATCCAAGAAAAGCCTAGGACCAGATGGGTTCATTGCTGAATTCTACAAGTCCTTCAAAGCAGAACTCACACCAATATTCCTCCAACTCTTCAATGAAAAAGAAGTGAAAGTTCACTACCAAACTCCTTCTAGGCAGCGGTCAAAACCCTCATCCCAAAACCAGACAGAGACTCTTCAAAGAAAGAACTATAGACCCATCTCTTTGATGAACATCAATGCAAAACTTCTTAACAAAATTTTGGCCAATCAACTTCAAAAAGTCATCAAAAATCATGCACCATGATCAAACAGGGGGCTGGGAAGGTGGCTCAGTGGTAGAGCGCTAGCCTTGCATTCATGAGGCCCTGGGTTCAATTCCTCAGCACCACATAAGCAAAAAGAAAAAAGCCAGAAATGGTGCTGTGGCTCAAGTGGTAGAGCGCTAGCCTTGCACTGAAGAGCTGAGGGACAGTGCCCAGGCCCAGAGTTCAGGCCCCATGACTGGACCCCCCCCCCAAAAAAAAACAAAAAACAAACAAACAAAAACAGGATTCTTTCCAGGGAAGCAAAGCTGGTTCAATGTACACAAATAAATTAATGTAATACATCAATCATATCAACAAGAGCAAAAATAAGAACCACATGATAATCTCAATAGTTGCAAAAAAAGCATTTGACAAGATCCAATACCCCTTCATAATGAAAGATTTGGAGAAGCTAAGAATCCAGGAGACATTTCTCAATACAATAAGGCTGTGTATTACAAACCTACAGCTAGCATTATACTTAATTGTGAAAAGCTAAGGCTATTTCCTCTAAACTCAGAAACAATACTTAGTAATAGAATGCTTAACTAGAGCAATTAGACGAGAAGCAAACATAAAGGGGATCCAAATACGAAAGATAAAGTAAAACTCTCCCTCTTTGCAGATGAAAGGATCTTCTATTTAAAGAACCACATAGAATACACTCCTAAGCTACTCAAGCTGATTTGAAACTTTGGCAAAGTAGCAAGGTATAAAATTAAGCCTTAAAAATCAACGGCTTTCCTGTATGCCAATAATGAGAAGAGTGCAGCAGATATCAGGAAAGCAACTCCATTTGTAATAGCACCACAAAAAATAAAATACTTAGGTATAAACTTAACTAAAGAAGTGAAGGACCTCTATGTAGAAAACATTAAAAATTTGAAAAAGAAATTAAAGCAGATTAAAAGAAGTGGAAAAACCTCCCCAGGTCCTGGATAGGGAAGATTAGCATTGTGAAAATGGCAATTCTGGCAAAGACCATCTAAAAATTCAATATGATACCCATCAATATCCCAACCTCATTCTGCAAGGATATAGAAGAAATTCAAAATTTCTTATGGAACAATAAAAGACCCCAAATAGCAAAAATAAACCTTAGCAGAAAGAACAGTTCTGGACGAATAACAATGCCAGACTTCAAACTCTACTGCAAAGCCATAGTAATCAAAACAGCTTGGTACTGGCACAAGAACAGACCTGAACATCAATAGGAATAGAACTCAAAACCCAGAAATGAACCCACAGACCAATAGCCACCTAAGAGTGCCAAAAATAAAATATAATGGAAGAAAGATCATCTCTTCACTGAAAGGTGCTGGAAAAACTGGTTAAACACCTGTAAAGAACTAAAGCTTGATTCTTATCCAGCACCCTGCACCATAATCAACTCCAAATGGATCAGACCTTGAAGTAAAAGCAAACACTCTGAAAATATAACAGGAAGGAATAGGAGAAACTCTAGGGCTTCTTGGCACAGGAGAACATTTTTTTAATAGAAACCCAGAAACTCAAAAAAAATCAAAGAAAGTTTGAACAAATGAGATTGCATGAAACTCCAGAGCTTCTGCATGGCAAAGGCCATAGCTAGCAAGATCAATAGAAATCCTACAGATTGGGAGATGATCTTCACTAGGCATACAAAAGACAAGGGTCTCATATGTAAGATATACTTGGAACTCAAAAAATTAAATCACCCCAAAAATATTCTCAAAGAAACAACCGCCCCATTAATAAGTGGGCTAAAGACTTAAAGAGAGACTTCTCAGAAGAGAAAATGAGAATGAACAATAGACACATGAAGAAATGCTCAACCTCCCTAGCCATAAAAGAAATGAAAATCAAAACAACGATGATATTTGACCTAACCCCAGTTAGAATGGCTATAATCAAGAACTCTAATAACAACAGATGCTGGAGGGGATGTAGACAGAAGGGAACCCTACTGCATTGTTGGTGGGAGTGTAAACTTGTTCAGCCACTCTGGAAAGCAGTATGGAGGTTCCTCAAAAGACTCCACATAGAGCTCCTCTATGACGCAGCAATCCCACTTTTGGGCATTTACCCAAATGATCACAAACAAGACCATACTAAAGCTGCCAGCACAACATTATTTATCAGCTAAGATATGGAACCAACCCAGATGCCCCTCAGTAGATGAATGGATCAAGAAAATGTGGTACATATATACAATGGAATTCAATGCTTCCATCAGAAAGAAAAACAGCCCGGTGACAGTGGTTCATGCCTGTAATCCTGGCTACTCAGGAGGCTGAGATCTGAGGATCACAATTCAAAGCCAGCCAGGGCAGGAAAGTCCGTGAGACTCATCTCCAATAAACCACAAGAAAACCGGAAGTGGCGCTGTGGCTCAAGTGGTAGAGCACTAGCCTTTAGCTGAGGAGCACAGGGCCAGTGCCCAAGCCCAGAGTTGTTGGTCCCACGACCGACAGAAAAAGAAAGAAAGAAAAACACTGCCCAATGTATTAGGAAATGGAAAGACTTGGGAAAAAAATATGTTAAGTTACCCCGTCCCAAAGAAATTTAAGTTCCATGGTTTCTCTTATTTTCAATAATGAGCATCCATATAGGATACTCTTATGAAGATGAGCTGAAAAGCTCAAAATCCGTGTACAAATTACCATATAAATTGATGCTAAGTGAAATGAATCTCAAGATATGGACACAAGAGGTCTGTCTTTATTGTTACAGTTTTACATGTACCATGTGATTTTATTATTTTGTTCTTGTTGTTTCTATTGTATGTTCTTTCCCCTACGTTATATCCCCTGTTGTCACTATACTCAATTTTGATATCCTGCATCCTGTATATACATACATCTAATCTGGGGAGAGGGAGAGGAATAACAAAACGCTGAAATAAGGACACAGGATGACCCATTGCAATAAAGATACGTACTGGATAGTATATTGGAAATGAACCATACAACTTTGGGTGGCAAGGGAGGGAGGGGAGATAGGAGTGTGGGAGGTAGGGGAGGGAAGGGATAGTGGGACAACAACGAGGAAGGGAAGGGGTAAGAATGACCCACAAGTAATGTACTCATTACCTTATTCATGTAACTGTAACCCCTCCGTACAACATCTTAAAAAAAAAAAAAAAAAAAAAAACCAGCTTCATCTACTCTCCTAATCCCTAGGGTCCGCATTATAAAATAGGCTTCTTTAAATTTTCAGTTTGGTGATGGAATGATGGCACATTTTCAGATTTCTGGCTTTCATTATTGTGAACCAATTCCTATGAATGTGTAATAAATCTGCACACACACACACACACACACACACACACACACACACACACACACACACACACACACACACACACACACACACACACACCTCAATTGTGGTTTCTGTTTCTTTAGAGAACCTGTCAAAGTCTCAAAGTTTTCAAAGTATTGCTTTTCTCATACTTTTATCTCAACAGAAAACCAGAAGTGATACTTTGGTTCAAGTGGTAGAGTGCTAGCCTTGAGCTCAAGAGATGATGGACAGCGCCCAGACTTAGAGTTAAGCTCCACTACAAACAAACAAACAAACAAACAAAAAATCCCACTATGTTGGAAATGAACTTTACAACTTTGGGGGGTGGATTGGGGGAGGTGGGGGTGGGAAGAGATAGTAGGAGAAAAACAAAGGAGGGGGTAACAATGCTGGGAAAAAATGTACTCATTATCTTACTCAAGTAACGATAACTCCTCTGTACTGCATCTTTACAATAAAAAAAAATTAAAAAAAATCAGAACACATAGCACATGTGGAACAATTAATTATTGCCAAATTGAAATACTCCTTGCTTATTAGTTGGGAGCTAACAATGTTGTGGTTCAAAGGGGTAAAATTCCTGCATCACCTTCCATTAGACAGTCTCTCTTTTCACACATGATCAACTAAGAGCAGTAACTTGTTACTCCCTAATTTAGGCCAAAGAATACAAGTCACAGAGTAAAGAAATATAATATTATTTATTGGCTTGAAGAAACCAAGATTGTCAAAATTAGCTATTATACTATATGTCATTTATAAGGCCATGCAATGTCTAAAAAATAACTGAAAATAAGTTAAAGATAGTCTTTATTAAAACTTGTATCTTTTAGCAAAAATCTCATGAAAATTCATAGATATGATTTGGAACTCAAGTATTCACAGACATACATAAAAATCATAATTATGAAAAGTACAGATTCTGGATCAATTATTGTCATTGGATATTTTTTAAAAATTATAGTGCTATCAATAGGAAATATATTTTAATGTAAAAATGTACTGTCACTAAAAATGAAAATAAAAATTACATAAATATGTTATGCTTTTGTTAATGTATGACAGACTGTAATGTACTTTTATATTAATATTATTCTCACCTTTATCTCAATTTCAAATCTTAAGTTTGACTTCTGAATTTATTTAGTCAAAGGATAAGTGAGATTATGCTAATACATATACAATTGAAACAAGTTCATGGTAGTCACTATTTAAATTAGAAACATAGTCTATTTAATAGGTATATATCAAGTTACATTTAACAAGACATATATATCTTACATACAATAAATACTAGCATGCATATTTTATATGTTCTCCTGATTTTAAATATATGAGTAAAAGTACATAAGTACATATTAAAATGTTACTGTAATTTCTACATTTAAAATTTTACTTAGAAATATACCCATGTTATTTCAAAGTGACAGAGTTGCTTGATAATCAGAGTTAAACTTCTTTAATATTTTCACATTAATTCTGTAGTAAAGTAAATCTCACATAATTAGTATGCTATAAATACATCAATTAAGCCATTGTTCCAGTTATCATATATGAAAATTAGCTGAAATAATGTTTTACTTTATTTTCAAGGATTAAAATATTATATCAGATTCAAGTGTAAATCAATCCTATTTCACAGTCACTACAAAAGCAAACAGGGAACTACAGAGAGATCTAAACATTTGCAAAGTCACAATGAAGACCCAAAGAAACATAGACTACATGCTTTCCCTCATTTCTAATAACTAGAAAATGTCTAGGATATTTTTAGGAGAAGACCACAATAGCTCAATAGCTACATACATGTGACCATATAAAAGGATGCTTATTGAAATGAATAACAAGAAATGGTAACAAGAGGTTTTCTTTGTACTGATTCCAATTATTTCTTTTTTATTTCTTTTTGTCCTTTTGCTTATTCTGTTTTTTTTTATTGGTTTATTGGCTTATTTGATTTATTAGCTGTTTTTATTAATTGTTTTGTTTTTCTGTGCCTTATATCTTGTCTATAGGTTTATCTGTTTTGGGAGGGAAGGGAAATCACCAAAACGGTGGAACCAAGGTTGAATCAATTCAACAATGATACTCACTAGATACTATGTTGGAAATGAAATATACAGCTTGGGCGAAAAGGGGAGAGGGATTGGAACAAGTAAAAGAAAATGAGGGAAGGTATAAAATTGTTCAAAAAAAGGTACTCATTACCTGACTTATGTAACTGTAACCCCTCTGTATATCACATTGCAATTAAACAAATTTAAAGAAGGAAAACTAGAGAAAATGATAACAAAACAACAGCAGCCATTGTAGCAGACACATGCATTTGCATGTACTTCATATTTGCAATTCAATCACAGGTATCTTGGATGATGAAAATTCCTGAAAAAAATCAAAACTTGACCAATCGATTTTCCTTTTAAGAGAGTAATTTTAAAAAGAACAAATACAATATGCCTATAATTTCCCACTGTAGGGAATGTATCCAAAAGTCATCTTCTGATATTGAAAAATATTTCAAAACCATTTATTCTTTGAGTTTTTCAAAGTGAAATCTTTTTAAATGCTAAGATTGAAATCATTAATTGAATAAATATCTCTCAATAAGCACTCAAACTTCTTTCATCAGACAGAGAACCATTCATCTTTCTTTGAAAATTTAATACATTGGGTCTTACTACAGTTTCAATTTGGTACAAACTCTTGGGCTAAAATCATTCTCTAGCCTCAGTCTCTTAGAGGGCTTAGACGAAAGCACATACTAATGCAAGCAACATAGTTGTGTTATTCAAGTCACTAATCTAAATATTTCACTAAGCAGCCTGCCAGTAATAAGGCTTTTTGACAATGTGTAATACACATATTATTTATATTTGGTGGTATTGTTGGCTTTTCCAAATGAGATTTGATGTTATAAATAATACTTCATATTCGAGGGATTCAAATGATACTTTTGAAGTTTAAATGATATATTTGATTTCATGACATACTAAAAGTTAATCAATATCTCTAAAACCTTTCTTAGTATTGAAAGTTTTAATTATTTATGCGCAAATGTATAGCTGGTTTCCAATTTATTACAACAAAACTTATTCCAGAATGTATTCTAGAACATATATTCTAGAATTATGTACTCCAGAATACATTGCATTGATTAAACATCTTTTTCAGCTTTATGGACGACATACAATTTTCATTATTAAATGTTTTCACAAATATATTTTCTAGGGAAATAAGATAATAAAAAGAAAAAAGATAACAAAAAGATACTAAAATAATTCATGTGACATGGAATCCATTGCCAAGCATAATATACTTAAATTTGGAGATCCGTATGGAGATTAGAAATTTAGCTTTTGAATAGCACAATAAATAAGCATTGAGTAATATACTTAAATAATAAACCAAAGATTTAAATAATGAAAAAGAAAAAATGATGGTCACTATTTAAGATTCCAGAATTCTACATATCCTTTGTGAAATAAAAATAGTAGTAAGAGGAACAATTTCAACATTGCTGCAAAGTTTCAATGAGATAAAAGCACATAAGTACTTTTTACAAAAACTCATATAGGGAAACAAGTATAAATAATATTTATAATCAGATTTCCCTAACAAAAATCAAAGGAACTTTCTTTTAACTTTCAATACATGATCTTGGTTCTCTTTGTTTTCCATTGTGAGCAGACTGTATGAATAAGTGAGTGAATAAAAGAATGAGTGGAAAGTACAGGGTGTTCCGTTGGAAACGTTGGCCCTGAACATCGACTGCCTTTACCACAACTAGCATCCTGCATCAAAATGATGTATTTATTACACACTATGAAAATGCACTGATACATCATCAACAACCAAAACACAACTGTTTACATTGAAATTAAATCTTGGTGGAATTTCTATGAGATTTCAAAAATGAGAAATACATGTATTTACCTTTATACTTATAACTATAGAACAGTACTTCTTTAATTAAAAGATGGGTCTTGTCTATTCAATTTCTCTTCACATTTAGGGGTGTTCAATGATCTTTTACTGACTGTACTTTTGTCTTTTACCAAAAAAGTCACCTAATTGCAATCATATAGTACTTGTTCAATTTTTCAGTCTTAGTTTGCTTGTTTAAGAGGTTTACAAATGCTGCCTTTCAACCACAGGATTATGAAGGGTCTGCCTGATACACATAGCCTTCAGATAACTTCTGACATTTGAAGCCACTGGTCTCATCGTTCTGACCTCTGTCCAGAGCTCCACAAAGGTCTGGTTATTCTCGTTTGTTCATAAATGTATCACAGAGTCGTTTATACTGACTGAAATATATATACTAATATTTTATTATTAAAGACATAAATTATTTAGAGTGATTAAAGTTGTTTTAATAATGCTTTTGAAAGAAAACTAGAATTCAAAATTTCCCAAATAACTAGGAAATTATGCTAGCTTTATAGAAAACTTCACATTGGAATATCTGAAATATAATGAGGGAAAATTGTGAAAGAACTACAGTACCTGTTAAAAGTCACATGATGCACATTTCAGGAGCAATATAAAAGAGGGCTTTACATTAGCTGAAAGCAACACAATGACCAGATCACAATAATGGCCTGAAAGGTTCTCTAGAAAGAATCAAGGGATGAGACACCTGTGGATGAAGTAGACTTCCAGAGTTCAATTATTCAGAGAAGACTTTATTCAAGGCAGTTTCTAATGATTGCTCTATATGTTAATCACACACACACACACACACACACACACACACACACACACACACACATACACATACACTTATACTCAACACACTCACAAGAGATCATATGTCATTTTACATGATCAAGATTGATTTAACAAACATAAATCATTTCACTAAATGAAATGTGTGGGATGCATAAATACAAAGGTTTACAGATAAATAGAAGATGGATATATTAATCATCATTCTAATAGTGATAGTGACAGAGAAAAGTTCAGTTTTGGAGGAAGAAAGCTGTGTTGTTTATAGCCTCTGCTCTAAAAATGTTTTAAATATCTCTGAGTTCTCACTGTTAAACTTACATGTGTTACAATATTTGTTATCAGAGTTAATTATGAAATATCCTCTCCCTTTGGAATTTCTGTTATAAAAAAGTTTTAAACAATTTTTTTTCATTCTGTGTTCAATTTTCAGACCACATATATGCTGCACATTTCTCTGCTATTTTAATCGATGTCACTGAACACATTACAAATAATGCAATCTGGAAATGAAAGAAATTATAATCACAGATATTTATTCTTAATTTATTCTTAAATTATTTGGATATTAACTGAAACCACATATTTTATTACTTTTACTTATTTCTTTTCTTATTGTGAAAATACTGTACAGAGGGGTTACAATTACATGGGCAAGATAATGAGTACATTTCTTATCAAGCATTGTAGCCTCCTCCTTTGTTTCCCCTTCCCATCCCTTCCCATCCTCCCCCCGCCCCCTTACTTTTACTTATTTCTATCAATGACAATACTAAGAAAATATTCTATACATTTTATTTTTAATGATAGTGCATTTTAAAATTCTATCTGATTAGCTATTGTCTATTTAAAAAACCTTAAATAATTTCTTGCCCTGAAGACAGAAGATAAAATTATGGACTATAAAATACATGTAACTAATTAATACAGTGATTAATTATAAATGTGATTGAGATAAGGAATATTGAGTCATACTCAACTTTAGGGACGTATACGGAGACTATTATAATTGCTTAAAAAGAAAATTATTAAAAGTGATATGATTGCTATTATATTTTATGAACTTTTTAAACACATAAGTATGCAAACTATTCAAATTGCTCAAAGTATTCTAATATTAAAATCAGAAGGTAAAGACTTTCCAGTTGACTAAAAATTGCCATTAGATTCCCAACTCTATCAAATATTGGATAAAAATGTAAAATCATTTATGATTCTTCAAAAATAATTAATACAACTATTCTTAGGAAGAAGATAGTTGTATGATTACTACTTTAAATATAACTATGAGCAGGAATCCCCATAGATTAAATCATTCACATTCTTGCTCCTTTAGGTGTATTTTAACTATTACATTAATAATATGCCTGAAGTCAGAGAGTAATTATGAGTGTCTGAGGCCAGGAAGAATGAAAATAAGGCAAACAATATCAAAATATTCCAAATTCAATTTGCACAATTTTATTTTCTCTTAAAAATAAGAGCTTTCATCATGGAAAAAGAGGGTAGTGCAACGAGAGCTTATTTTGCAATTAATACGCATGTAAATTTACACAGTTAATTTACATTCACATTTACAGGAATTACCTCTAAGCTTCATATTGACAGAAGAGGCTTTTTAATTTTATGAGTCCAAGATAGGTATTTAAGTGTCTAATTTTTTTCTCCATTGCCTTTAATTAAAATAACTCCAGGATCATCTACCTGATAATTTGGATAATTTTTTTAACAGGAAGCAAGTTTACTCACTGAACACATTTGCTAAACTTGCCTAATGACAGCTCTCGATTCATGAAAATGAAAATGAGCACATTCTCCACAGGCAAGAGGCCCACTCGAAGGAGTCAGAACACTTGTTAGTTTGCCTTCTTCTTAGAACAGAGAGCTATAGGGTTTTGGTAAAGTCTTGCAACCATCCAGCTCCAGTTTTCCCAAATCAAAAATAATGGGCTACCCTCATCTCCAAGTTGCTGAAAACTCAGTTTCTATGACATGACATAATGTCCGGCAAACATTTTTTCAAGACTTCATTGAAGATGATTTACATATCTATTTGAGATCCATATAGATCCAATTCCTAAGTAAGAACTGCCTCAGCTACGCTAAAATATGTCACAGAAGTTGGATAATCATCCTTCTTCCAAATTGCAAATAATGGTTTCAGCCAAGTCTTTCTGATCCTTCTAGAAAACTTACAAAATTTTCACTTGGGAGTACCACAAATTTTTCCTGCTTGAATAAGAGTATGTCAGGTTTTCACACTGAAAAAATATATGCTTTCAGATATAGATTGTATATATATATGGTGATGATGATGATGATGATGATGATACTATTTATCAAATACTACTCCATTTTCTTCCTACATTTTTCCTCTCTTCTCCCCCTTTTTCCATGTCCTTTCTACATCCTTGCTTCTTTTCTGTTTCTCACTAGGCTGGTTTGATTATCTTTAAGGATACCACAAAGACATGAATAAATAACTTCAATAATAGAAAGGCATCCTTTCACTAAAGTTGTACCAATCAAGTCCTATGAGGTTAGAGAGCAGAGAAGAACTAATTTCACTTTATTGGAAAACAGAAAAATTCCAGAAGCTTCACAGAGAAAGCTTAACTTCTTTAATCCTAAAATAAATAACCAGATCAATGATACTAGTCTGCTTAGGCTGACATTATGGCATCATAGACCAGGTAGCTAAAACAATAGGAACTTACTTTCTCACAATTCTGGAGATTGAGAGCAAGGTCAAAATGTTTGTAAGGTTCAGTTCTTTCTATATTTTTTTCTGTGTTTTTTTACTGTCTTGTCAGAAGGTGGTGTCTCATTATGTCTTCACATACTGTGTGTGTGTGTGTGTGTGTGTGTGTGTGTGTGTGTGTGTGTGTGTGTGTGTGTGTGTGTGTGTGTGTGTGTGTGGACATCAGTCATATTTGCTCAGGACCTCACCTCTTTCCTTCATTGTATTTACTTCCTTTTAGCCCAAACATTCAGTTTATAACACAAAAACTGTGAATAAATGTAAATTTTAGTGTGGATAGGGTGCCTTGCTTATATATTTGGGGCCAAATATGTACATTCAATACAACTAAGAGACAAAGAGTATGTTGTGGCATGACCAAAAAAATGATACAGGAGACTTGAGACTAATTGGGATTTGTTCCTCCTGAGACTTAAGAGTCAATGATGTGCTTAATATCTGTACATGGCTAAGATCCTCAGAGAAGACCTCCAGCCATTTTCAGTCTAGACAGGGTTCTTTCTGTAGCAACCTCTGAAAAAAAAACTTTCCTATTTCTTTGTGCTTTACTTCTTGTTAATACTAGAAGACAGACATTGGGAAGCTTTCTGGCTAAACAAGAAATAGACCTATTTGTTGTCTTTTCTTTTCATCTGAAAGAATTATACCTTAATAAGCACATCACCAAATAAAATTTTCCTTAATACTAAGGATAGAATCCATAGCCTGCTTTTCCTTATTTTCATTTCATAATAAGCATTATTAGAGCATTAGAGACAAGCTATTCCTCATTATGCTAACATAATGAATTTCCTCAGTCTCATCATTGCTGGTTAGTCTTTACTTTGACTTTAGACATTTTACATGCATTGTATTCACTACAAAAATCCCTAAAAATTGAGATATTCAGATGTAAAAGCAAAAGCACAAACATTGTAGATGCATGAGGTTAACAATTTCATAATGCATACCTTCCTATTAAAACATATTTAAGTAGCTTCTGAGTGTTCATAGATCTGAGGAAGAAACAATTTGCAAGTCATATTAACCATCATCAATAGTTTACAAATGTGTAAATACAAGATAATTCTGTGGCCATTATGTTTTTGTAATATAAACTATTTATTATTCCAAATGCAAACTATATTTACATATCAAACCTAATGAGATATGAAAACATATTAACACTGCTGGATTGGTAATGTGCTTTTCTACCTGCAAATACATTTGTAAATGTGAGTTTCATTTACACTATTCCTTATAAATCTGTATCTTTCTAAAACTACAACTTGGTTAGATCAAACCTGTAAATCTTGTTAATATTTCCAACTTAGTTTTTTGATTTCTTAATGAGCCTTGCAAAATAGAACAGGTTAGAAAATTAGTGTGTTGCTGTTCAACCAGCATATATTCTGGTATTTCTGGGGTAATGATCATTTAAAGACCAGAGTAATACATTTTATAGTTTACTGCTTAAAAGTCAACAAAAATGAAACATCCAGTATAAATACTTTGACTTATTTCATACATTTTTCTTACTATTGAAAAATGAATTGTGTCACTTCTTACTAAATGAAATATCGGACATCCCTCAGTATAACTTAAAATACTGTGTCAGGCAGTCTGCTATTCTCCTGGTGCTCACAAAAGGGACAAATTGACATTAAAAATAAGCTCACAAATGAATCCATAATTACACATTATGGAAAATGCTGTGAAGGACTCTATCAGAATGTCATAAAAGAAAATGAGAGCTAATTTATGAGTGGTGAGAAACTATAAAGAAAAAGTCAAAGACCTTAAAAATTAGACAGCAGTAGCTAGGGAAAGAGGAAAAGAGCATGTCAAGCAGAGGGAATAACTTGTGCAAAGGCCCTGAATCAAGTCTGAAATGAGGTTCCTGATCTTTTTATCTACTAAAACCTTTAGTGAGCATAGATGTTGCATATACAGGACAAAATTTCATAATTTAAACTGGCAGTAACTGGACAGATAAATTATGGAGTTTTATTTTCATTATGAAGGTATGTTGCAAACCTCATCTAGGCTAAGAAATAAAAGCCCCAAACAAATTTATTAGGTTGGCATCATGATGATTTGGTTTTGGTGGTTGTTTATTGGTGATATGAATTTTGAGAAAACAAGGTCTGACAATGCTACAATGCTGTTCCAGCAATGAGAGGGAAAGAAACGCCATGAAAGTAAGTAAAAGACACATATAATCAAAGTCTGGATTTCTTCAATGGTACTTATTGCCTACTTCTATATTTGTAGCTATAGAAAGTTTTTTTTTTAATCCGTTGTGGGGCTTGAACTCTGGGCCTGGGCACTGTCCTCCAGCTCTTCAGCTCAAGGCGAGTGCTCTACCACTTGAGCCACAGCACCACTTCTGGTTTTTTGGTGGGTAATTGGAGATAAGAGACTAACAGACTTTCCTGTCTTGTGTGGCTTTGAATCACGATCCTCAAATCTCAGTCTCCCGAGTAGCTAGGATTACAGGCGTGAGCCATTGGCGCCCAGTTTAAAAAACTTTTTTAAATAAGTTTTTTATTGTGAAAGTACTGTACAGAGGGGTTACAATCAAATGAGCAAGGTAATGAGTACATTTCTTATCAAGCATTGTTGCCTCCTCCTTTGTTTTCCCCTCCAATCCCTTCCCTCCCATCTCCACAACTACATCCTCCCCAACCTCCCCATTGCAATAGTGAGATGTACTTTAAAAAACAAACTTTAAAAAAACGTTTATTTCTGAAATGCCTTTGGGGAAAATAATTTGGTATTCTGAAATGCTGAAACTCTTATTGTTATTCAATCCCATATTTCCATTAAGAAATTGCTTTTGAAAGTAATTTTTAATAACTCAGATTTCTTAGAAATACAAATCTACTTTGTTTTGGCGTTCAGTATGAATTACTCCCTATTGACCCAGAAGGAACTTCATTCAGTTGTAAAATAATCTGTTATAAGAATTTAGTAATAGTGTGTTAATTTTCATTGATTATCAATAACTGATTTTATACATATTTAATCATATCCTGATTTTAGCACCTTTTTTTCCCTTGGATGGTCTCTCTATGCATCCTTTCCTTCTTTCTCCTTGTTATACTAAAAATGAAGGCGCTTTTCCTGCTGCCTTCACATAGCCATAATTCACATGGATGTGGAGTTTCAAGCCGCCACATTGTGTGATTAGGAATGAATCTTCCTAATACTGACAGAATTCTATATTTCTCATAGAAATTTTTTCATTGATATTTCACCCAAATGTGTTGTCATATAAGTTCCATAATAATTCAAAATCATTTCATTCAAATTAATGTTCTCAGGAGCCACATTTTTTAAATGTATAATTGACTTCTTGCAAAGAAAACTAGCTATTCTTTTTTCTTATGAATATGTTCAAACATGTTTAAATACTTGAAAACAAATAGTAGAGCTCAGTTATTTATTTCTAAGATCTCTATATGCATTATTATCTAACCAATAGCAACTTAGTGAGGAGTCTGTATTTTAAAGAGCTAATATTAGCAAAATTCAATGATATGAGTAAATGCAGATGTTTATGATTACAATAAGTAAATCAAAAGCAATATGCTGAACAAATGAAATGAGCAAGATATTAAATTTATCATGACCTAAATATCACAATTCACAGACATTAATAGCTTGTGCATATTATCATTTCCCAAAGGTTATGTGAAAATGTCACATATCAACCATCTGGTGATGTTTTTATTTGTTAGACATGTTATGTAGTTTAGCTGGTCTCTACCTTACTCTACAAACAAGAATGACTACTAGAACCTCCTGCTTCAATTATTCTAGTGCTGAGATTACAGGAATGAACAGATGAACTCCCCTTGAGTTTCTTTTTTATGTATGTTTATTCTTAGTTTACAGGTACTGTGCAGAGTGGCTACAAATATATAACTCAGATGAAGAATGTATTTCTTTTTGACAAATGTCACCCCTGCTCCCCTCCATCCCCAGTTCTCCCTCTCCCTGCCACAAGTTGTATAGTGTCTAGTGAATATCACTTCTACATTTGTTAACCTTTTGTCCCATCATTTCTGTGTCTTCTCTTACTTTCTCAAAGACAGAGAAACAACCAAATGAGACAACAAAAACAAGAAACAACATGTTAACCCATTGTAACAATGAGCTGTACAGGAAACTATGTTGAAAAAGAACTTTACAACTTGTTGTAAAGGAGGGAGGGAGGGAGAATTTGGGGAGGTGGAGAAGGAAGGGATGGAAGGGGGAAAAATAGGAGGAGGTTAACAATGCTCCATAGAAAATGTACTCATTACCTTACTCATGTAATTGTAACCCTTCTGTACAGTATTTTTACAATAAATACATATTAAAAAGAAAGAAAACAAAAACAGCAATAAAGAAAAAGAAAACCTCTTGTTTTCATTTCCATAAATATCATTTTATATTATCCGATGCATAGAGCTATTGCTCCTTTGCGTTCCATTCTTAAAAATATTCTGCTTTGGTCTCACTGTGTGTAAATGCCTAGATACCTGTATAATTTATTATGCTCTAGTGTTATCTCTTAGTCCTTCAAACTACACAGAAGCAGTTATTGCATATGAGAACATACCCTGAAAGATAAAAGGTCACAACTTGAAATAATGAACTTAAGGATGAAATGTGATATTTTCCATTTTCCAAGCTTGTCTTTTTAGAAAAAAATATCTATTTATATATCTATTGAGGTTTACATTTTGAAGAAACATCTTTAGACTAGTGGTTATCTTGGGGTAAAATACATTTCAAATATTTGAATAATAACTCACTTTTTTTTCTTTTGCCAGTCCTGGGGCTTGAAGTCAGGACCACTACACTGTCCCTGAGAATTTTGCTCAAGACTAGTCTTCTGTTATTTGAGACATAGCTCCACTTCTGGCTTTTTTGCTGGTTAATTGGAGATAAGAGTCTCATGAACTTTCCCGCCTGAACTGGCTTCAAACTTCAATCCTCACATTTCAGTCTCCTGACTAAGTAGAATTACAAGTATGAGCCACTGATGCCCAGCAATTGATGCTTATTTTTATGCCAAACATAAATATTAGTTTATACACCTAGAAGAATATCTGGTCTTTGCTTTTTAATATAATGAGAACAAAAAGTCATACTTTCCTGACATTATAAATGGTATGTCATTTATGATTTTGAGAGGGTGAAATTATACTACATTTACAAGTGTATTTCTTTTACTGTAAGAATCATTGAGCAATAGCAAGAAAGAAAAAAAACACATGTCCCTGTCTTGGGGTTCATTTTACTTAACATCATCTTATATGGTCATATGTGCATAACTTTTGACCTTTTTTGCTTGTCCTAGGCATATACTAGTTATTACAAGTAAGGGAAACCATGGGACCTATGTTTCTTTGGGCCTGGCTTACTTCACTTAATATAATTTTTTCCAAGTCTTTCCATTTCCTAACAAACAAGGCAATGTCATTCTTTCTGATGGAGGCATGTACTTATAATGTACTATGTGATTTTTTTGTTTCTTTTGTATGTTCTTTTGTATTTTTCTTTTGCATGTTCCCCCATAGTATAACCCCTGTTAAACTGTATTTGATTCTGGTGCCCTGCATCTTGTATATACACTTTTCTAATTTGAGGAGGGGACGGAAAAAAACAAAATGCTTAAATAGGGACACAGGTTGACCTATTCTAACCATGGATGTACAAGACACTATGTTGAAAACGAACTTTACAACTTGTGGGGGGAGAGGGAGGAGTTGGGGAATTGGCAAGGGAAGGGATGATAGGGGAAAATCAAAGGAGGAGGTAACAATTCTCGATAGGAAATGTACTCATTACCTTACTCATGTTACTTTAATCTCTCTGTACACTATTTTTACAATAAAATGTATAATAAAAAAAGAATCAATGAGCAGATTTGAGGACATTTCTACTAATTAGCTAGTATGAACTAATTCATTTGAATACTTTATATTAATTAATAAATCTTTTATCCTCTCCTGACTACTTTGTACTAAAGCTTTCTGCATAGATCAAAGTCTGTGCTTTTGTGAAGGCCAAATTGAAAATACTGATTTGAATTTCTAAATTCATATCAACATTTGTTTTCCAGTATCATACATTGTCACTATTTGAATATTAGAATGATAGACTACTAGATATTTTGTCATTGTCTCATTCTTTTGTATATAATTCATATTCTATAGTATATTCAAATCTGCAAACTTAAAAAAATGTTATTATAAGGACAAAACTTAACCTACTCACAGGTTGAGAATTTCAATTGGACGCCAGTGGCTCACACCTGTAATCCTAGCTACTCAGGAGGCTGAGATCTGAGGATAGTGGTTCAAAGCCAGCCCAGCAAAGAAAGTCTATCTCCAATTAACCACCAGAAAACCAGAAGTGATGCTGTGGCTTAAGTGGTTGAGTGCTAGCCTTCAGCTGAAGAGCTGAGAGACATCACCCAAGCCCAGAGTTCAAGCCCCACAACCTAAAAAAAAAAATTTAGTAAGACTTTTTAACTCAAGTAGAATTGCTCTCCAAGCTAGCCACAAGAGGATTTGTTTTGTTTTTCAATTTTCTATTCTACCTCTAACTCTGTTTGCTTTACACTCAGATTTACGTAGGGCAATCAAAATAAAGAATTATATATGTTCTTTTCTTTAAGCTTTGATTTGAAGTATAAGATATTAAAGTATGACTAAGCATCTTGTTAAGACTTCACAAGGCTTTGAACTCAGCGTGCAAGAATTCCCTTCTCTCTGTGGATCACATTTCTTTGAATTTCAAATACAAGTCTTAAATGATCAATTTGCCAATTAAGGTTGAAATACACCAAATAAGTAGAAATGTTTGATGTTTCAAGGTGAAGCTGAACTTCATTTCATTTTAAATGTTCTTTTTTTTCCTTTTAATTTTTATTGTAAAGGTGATGTTGACAGGGGTTACATTTACATAAGTCATGTAATGAGTATGTTTCTTTTTTAACAGTGTTACCTCTTCTCTCTTTTTCTGCCAGTTTTTCCCTCTGACCTCCCTCCTCCAAGTTGTATAGTTCATTTTCAACATCGTTTCTAGTATTACTGCTGCATTATTTCATAAGCACAGGCTTATTTGTGTCATTTACTTCATTCTTATGTTTATAAAGCTCTGTCCCCCAGCCCCAAGTTTAGGTAAATTCGAATTGATAACATATTAAAGCCTATTATTATTTCATTATTTTTAGTACACAAAAAACTGAACATAACCAGTTAATTTAATCTGAGTATTATATGAATTTGATATGAATCATCTAAGCAGCTAACTAAAGTTTCATATTAACTTTGTTTTATTTTCCAATAAGTGATGTCAAAACAAATGCAATTTAACATAAAGTTTCTTATTAAAATATTATTTTGTGTGCAGATCATATAACCACAAACAGCAACTAAATAATGTACATGTTTCTGTATAGATTTTTCAGTTTAATAAACTAACAATGCATTCATATTAAAGAAAAATGCATTTTCATTTCGTTTTAAATAAAATCAGTAAAACTGGCTTAAATTGCTTTAAACTGCTACTTCAAATTTTTCAGGAGACCAAATATTTGTAAAGTCTTAATTTTATTTTATTTTTTTACTTTCGGTTGGAGTACTATTACTATTTCAGAGGTGATATTTTATAATTGTTAACAATAAAATGAACAACGTCTGAGTGTTGAATCCACAACCATCATCACCACCACTATTTGGGAGCTAAGCAATATTTGGAAGGTTTTGCTGTGGGGGTTAACTAAGCAATGGTTAAATCAGCTGCAATATCTGATCAGCACACAAAGACTAAGCCTTAACTATTACTATTATTCAGATTATTCAATAATACAAGTAGCCTAAAGAAGCCTGCTGGAGTTTCTTTGTCCTACCTCAATCAGTTCCTTTATGGCACTGTAAGGAAAGTGAGTCATGAGGTTATTAGAATAACGTAAAGGCAGAAAGCGAACTCAAGACCAATAGGCTTTGTTTGGTAAGGAAGCCTGGGAAGGGTGGCCTAGTCTCCTTCAGACTGGCTGAAGGAGAAATGGAACCCCCCCCCACTCGCCACTTACAACTGGGGCACTTTATGTATTAAGCAGAAATGATGAAGTGGGGGAAGTGGAAGAAAGCAGGGTAAGATCGCAGGGTGGATGAGCAATGTTAGTTCGACTGAGGAATTTCAAAGATGCTGTAGAGACAGCATCTGTGTTCATCAGAGGTGTCGGCATCAGATTTGACTCTCTCCAAGACCTCTGATATATTCAGGGGTGAGGAGAAGGGAGATGATTCAGAGGGGTCTGAAACAAGGACAGTTGTAAGACACAGCTGTTGGGGATGAAGGGAGGTGGTCATTTTCCATCGGACACTAGCTTCTAAGTCTTCTACAGTAGTTCTTAATATCACTAAGGCTCCATTTTAACCCATTGATTTCCTTTCTTAGAACAGGCTATCTTAAAATGTTTCAGAGAAAAGGAGGCAAGCTAGACCATAAATGGAGTTCAAATATTTTAACCACTCAAGGAAATTCGAGACTGTTTTCTTTTGCCCCACAAGACTTTCCATTTCATGCTTCACAAAGAGCTCACATAGTGGGAAGAATACTCCCTGCTTTTGTGCAAAGAATGACTAAAGAATCAGACGATTTCACTAAAACCAGACAGTGCTTTTGTCTGAGTTTCCTGAAAGTGGACAAAACTGCTTTACATGTAATATTGCTACCACCTGCTGATTTATCCTTGCAGTGGAATACTGTCCTAGCATGCTTACAGAGAGCTCATGATTTAAGGATGAGCTAAGAAAAAGAAAATATACTCTAATTCTTTTTTGCATAAACTTTTCATCAGAAGTGGGATCAGTTACTTTTGTTTATTTTCAGACAATTCTGGCTGCTGGCTTCTCATTCTTCTTTTTGCATTTGTTTATGCTGTGTGGTCAAATATAAGCACTACTGTTTTAAATGTTGCACAGCAACAAATCTGTGTAATGGTGGAATAATTAATCTTTTAGCAAGATAAAGAACAAAAAGGAGTGACAAATACCTTCAGAAAAAAAATCTTTTGACTGTAAAAAGCCAACAGCTCTTCATATCTGGATTTATCATGCAGTACAATCAAGGCTCTTTATAGAGTTTAGGTTAGAGAATAACCAATAAGAGATGGTGGAAGACACTACAGAAAATTGCCTTTGCCTGTAGGAAAACAGTTCTAGAAACAGCATATTCTTTGGTTTACATTTAAAAGTATTGGGTCTGACTCTTTGCTTTGTAAAGGAGCTGGCTTTTTCAAGCCATGTGCTGGCTCTAAAAAAGAAAAAAAAAGGTTTTCTTGGAAATAAAGCATTTATTGTTATGAATCATGTCAAAACGCTGCCACTCTGTACCACTGACCCCAAAATCTATGACATACCATATAACCAATCTCATCTGATTAGCTTCTGTTGATAACATCTTTAAAATTGCCCACCTCAGAGTCCTTTAAATATTCTTTCTGACTTTCCTATCATAACAATATGTGAATTAAATTCCTATAACAATATGTGAATTAAATTGGAACTTTGCATTACTCTAGTAAGCTTTTCTAGGAGTGTTTGTGAAGTCTACAGTCATTTATATGCTAATAATAATTTGTAATTATTATTTGATAACAGATTATTGAAACTTTGATATTTTAAAACCCAACCTAACAGGTAAGGGTATTTTAAGACCATATAATTATGCCCTAAATTTGCAGCTGACTTAAAATACATCTGTGAACTAAGTAACATCTTCTTTTAAAACATACAAAATAAAACCTCTTGTGTCCCTATCTTGTGTTCATTTTGCTTAGTATCATCTTATATGATGATAGCTTTTGACTTTTTCTGCTTGTCTGGTAAGATTATTTTAGACATATGCTAGTTATTGCAAATAAGGGAAACCATGGTACCTATGGTACTTTTGGTATGGCTTACTTCACTTAATATCTGTGTGTGTATGTGTGTGTGTGTGTGTGTATCTCATATTTTCTTGATCCATTCATCTACTGAGGGGCATTTGGGTTGGTTCCATATCTTAGCCATGGTAAATAATACTGCCCATAAACTTAGTTGTGCTGGTAGCTTTAGTATGGGCTTGTTTGTGATCCTTAGGGTAAATACCCAAAAGTGGGATTGCTGGGTCAGAGGAGAGCTCTATGTGTAGCCTTTTGAGAAACCTCCACACTGCTTTGTAGAGTGGTTGAACAAGTTTACACTCCTTTTTGCTGTTGTTTTTAATGTACTATGCGATTTTTTTGTTTCTTTTGTATGTTCTTCCCCCATGGTATAAACCCTGTTTTCTCTGTATTTGATTCCTGTGCCCTGTGTTTTGTATATACACTTTTTTGATTTGGGGAGGGGATGGGAAATAACAAAATGCTGAAACAAGGATAGAGGTTGACTCATTGTAACAATACGATATACAAGACACTATGTTGAAAAGGAATTTACAAATTGGGAGGGGGAGGGAGGAGTTAAGGAGGTGGGGAAGGAAAGGATGGTAGGGGAAAAACAAGGGGGTAACAATGCTCAATAGAAAATTGTCTTACTCATGTAACTGTACAGTGTCTTTACAATAAAAGAATTTATTAGAAAGCATACAAAATAAGAGCATAAAAATATTTAAAATTCTAAGTTTTGACATCGATTAAACTTACCAAATGTATTTCATTCTAGTTCCTAAAATTCAATTCAGTATAGTATCTTTAATTATATACAATCTATTTGATATTTGTATTAACTGTGAACTAGAAAATTTGAAATAATTACAAGAAATTTTAATGTATTGTATTTGTATAAAGTTTTAAAAGACATCTAGGAACTAAAGAATTATTTGTATAATAAAGCTTCAGAGAATTTTTATTCCTACAATTTTTCTTTTAATAGATGTTGAAATTTTGTGATTATGTTTAAGAATGGTTTTATTTCAAATAGTTGTCATTTTTGCCTAGCATACATTTGTTGCATATTTAATGTACTATATTTCATAAATATGAGAGGTGCTTAAAAGAGTATGTCCTGTTCATTACACAGACATTTTAAAATTATGACTTTTTTCTTACATAGAAAAGTAAAATATTCAGATGCTAGTGGCTTGGTGATATAAAAACATAAACAAACTCTCTTTACTCTTAAATGTTCTCCTTTATTTACTTTATTCTATTGTACTTCCTATGCACATTTGTCCTGGTAAATAAACTTGCTGAAATATTTTCTGTCTCACAGTTCTAATATTTGGTTGAGTTTTCAAAGTGGTTTCCCATTTCATATATATTAGAACTGCTTTTCTCACCATGTTAATTCTTCAGATGTAGTTAGCATCTAAACTGCAGTACCCAATGTAGATGTTATCTTAAATAAGAGCTAAATGTATTACTTTGTGAAAATGGTACATAAAGCACTTACTTTGACTTAATAATGTAAATAAATACAAATAAAGTATATTTATTTGAGCATAGCACTCTAGTATTGGTTCATAAATGTAACTGTTCTTGTAATTAACCTTTGCATGACAACTGAAAAATGAACAAAACAGAAGCTGTGATCCTGAAGTTGCCAGTAGGGAAGATTATAATTCAAATAGTATAATGCCAAAAAATAAAGTAATTTGATCTTCTAAGGACTATAATAACATTTTAAACTATACTTGTAATTTCTGTCTCATTGATTCTCTATTTTGGAGAAATAAAAAGACAGACTAGAACTGTAGCTATGACCCATGAGGACCCAGGAGTCTAACTAAACACTAAATCAATAGTTAATTTTAAAACATCCTCAAGAAGTTTTAGAATTATAACACAAACTTTTCATACTAACTGCCTTTGAGAAAAGCACATATATGAATGTCCCTGTGTTACTTAACATTGATTTTATCTGATTTCAGTACTTCCTCCTCTTTTGTCATTACAATTCTACACAGTGCCAGCAACTCCTGCTATCTCAGCTCATAAAAAGAGGATCCAAAGGTCTTGTTAGCAACCTATTTATGCAGTGCATTGCAGAACTTAATTCTATGCTGTTCTTGTAGAGTTTAGACATTTTATTGTGCAGTTGATCCATCTATATCTATGTTCATTTTAAGTGGAATATAGAAATAACAGGCATAGTTTCCAGCATATGCACACATACAGCAGTTAACAATTATATTAATTGTTTCCCAAAGTAATGAACACTTTGTAAGAGATGGAAGTTCATTTACCGAGGGCAAAATGAACAAAGCATTTTAGTAAACTTTCTGCAAATATGCTCATATTATATGCTATCATAACAATATACCACAGTATAAATTCCTTTTCTCCAAGCCCTGGTTCCTGTCCATACATGATCAGGATGTTTGCAAGTTGCATTTCTGTAAAGGTCTATCTTCCTAACTTAGAGAAGGTTACCATCACTCTGTGCTATCATGTGCCCTCTCTCACTAATTGCACATGCTAAGAGTTCCAGTTTCTCCCCATCTTTTGCAAACACACCATTTCCATGTAGACAGGACCCCATTCTGACGACCTATCACACTTTAGTCATTACTCAAGGGTTTTATTGTCAAAAAGAATCACACTAGGGTTTAAGGCTTCAGCATAGGAATTTTGAAGGTAGGTAAATAGTCCATCACATTATTTTAGCATAACTTTTGAACTTGACCTTCCATTTTTTTATTATTTTATTTGTGAACATATTGTACAGAGGGGTTACAATTACATGGGCAGGATAATGCATACATTTCTTACCAAGCATTGCAGCCTCCTCCTTTGTTTACCCTTCACATCCCTTCCCAGCCTCCCCCCTTTGACCTTCCATTTTTGTCTCTCTCCTACACAATATTTTAACACAAAAATCATTCAAGAAAAAGTATTTGTAAAAATTTCCCCACCCCCCTAATATAACAACTAAAATAACAACTAAAATAAAATTCATCAAAATGAAAATGTGTTACTTCATAATAAGAAAGAAAAGACGTTCATATAACACTTTACAAAAATAAAAGCAAAAAGAATGCTTTCAAACTAATTGCTGTATGTTAAAGTATGAATGTAATAACCATTTCAAACTAAGTTGGCTCTTAAAAAATCAAATTACTTCAAGCCCATGACCAACAAAAAAAATCAAATTACTAGTTCTCTATTTCTACTTCAGGGTAAAAACTGAACAAAATGAGACAAACTTAAGCAAACTAAATTGAATTCATCAACATTTTAGGACAGTTTGAGCAAAACCTTTTTTTTCCATTGGAAAATAATATTATAAGAAAGATTATATAATCATTTATTCATTTTATTATAAGTGATTATACATACACATTTGCACTCAACAAGTCAGATTATGAGTACAATGCATCTTGATCAGTTTCACCCTTTCCATCATTTTTCTCCATCTCTCCTAATCTTATCTATACCCTCATGTTAATGAGCTCCATTTCTACATAATGTACATTGAAAATAATGACTTTATTTACCCACTTTTTCTTTCTTTTTTTGGGGGGGGGTTCCTGTCATGGGGCCTGAACTCTGGGCCTGGGTTCTGTCCCTAAGCTCTTCAGCTCAAGGCTAGTGCTCTACCACTTGAGCCACAGTGCCACTTCTGGCTTTATTCTTTTTGCTTATGTGGTGCTGAGGATTCGAACCCAGGGCCTCAGGCATGCAAGGCATGTGCTCTACCACTGAGCCAACTTCCCTGTCCAGAAATAGAGATATTCTTAACTCACAATTACAAAGAACTCATTTGTCAATTGTCCAGAAATAGTTCTGGAAGTAATAATATCTGAGAGAATGTTTTAGAAATATTGAAATTCTGATTTTTAAATAACAACTTACAGTGGTAACTCATTTCCATTTGTAAACAAGGAGGCTGAAGGATCTTCTTATACATTGTCCAATCAAAACAAATGGTTCTAGTCAAATGAAAAATCCACTATAGTTTGTAAAGTAGATTTCATTCTGGGTTTTGATTAACTGAATATCAAGTTTTAACTACATTGCATTGTTTTTTAAGTCTAAGTTACACATTTACATATGCTTTAATACTCTCTATTGCCCTTTCATTTTCTCATCTCTTATTTAATTCAAGCACCCAAGAGTGTGGTGCTGTGTCTATAACACTAATAAATAACATTGGGTCAGGAGAGGAAGCAATCAAGAAAGTTGAACCACTCCAAAACAATTAAAGATACACTTAGTTTTCTCAACAATTCTTAATCAAGCCTGCCTTTTGAAGAACCTCATACCAGATTCAGAGAAGAAATATACTTACAAACATTTTATTTGTACAATGAAAATCAGTCTAAGTATTATGATTAATTAAATGATACGGGTGATACTTCACTCCTCCTCTCAATTCTATTATGATCTAATAAACTCAGAAGTTTAAAGGTAAGAAAACTACATTATCTTCATGAGTGTGACCTTCAAACTTAAAATGCTAAATTCAAAAATGTATCAATTGCATAAACATTTCAGTATTGCTATTTTACAATTTGACAATTATAGATATTTGACAGTATCTATAACTGTGATCTTACCCCTATAAAAATGAAGAGAGTTAAGTTATGTTCAATGACCTACTCAGTACTGCGAAGACAGAAAAATCAACACAGTTCTGTAAATATGTTAGCTAAGTAACTTTCCACTAATGGAAATCTAACTGCGAAGTTGTTAAAATCACTTTTATTACTAGCTTCCTCCTATGGAGACAAAGTCGCATCTTACTATATGAAAAGCAAAATATTAAGTACTTGTATATGAACTCATATATTTTATTTCCACAATTATTTTATTAGAATATGATGAATATTTTTCATATGAAATAGGAATATATTTATGTCTGATTATGTGATTATTTTAGGTGTTTACTGTTCCTTTTGTTGCTAAGCAATTACATGAAAATTTAGATGAGGAAGAATATGTATTTATCATAAGCAACCACACTAAGTGAGAAGACATCTTTTCCATTCTTGTTGTACAAAGCTTACAATTGTTTGAAAAGTTTACTATTGTGGCTTTTGTTTTTCTTTCAGAACTACCTGTCTTTAAAAGGACAACACCATGGGTATCTTCTATATTCTCTAAATAGAGAGGTTGCTTAAAAGGGTTCACTGACCATGAAATGACATGTGGGGTGTGTTGAATCCAGGATGCTGTTTTACCTCCAATTTTCTTCTATGCTCTATTGAAGTTATTCAAATAAATGTAAGAAATGCAGGACTTTGTCCCTTTGTCCTTGTGCCCAACACTTCTTTCCTGTCACAGTAATTTAAAAATATCCCAATGTAACCAGAATATAACTTTAATAACTTGTATCCCATTAATTCCTCCAGGCTTGGTTTAATAATAAAATCCTTCCCATGTTCATGTCTGAACTATCCATACATGAAGGATATCATGTCTTTGTTGATTCATAGATAACAGCCATTTTACTATCAGTTTATCTTGCTAATAATGCCCCAAATATTAATCAAGATTTTGGAGTTGACTGAGTATTAAGTCACCCACTTAATTCACACGGTAATGTCTGCAGTGGGGCAATTGTTTTTAGTTCTCATTCTTCCTTTCTCACATGCTCCCTATCACTCTTCCATAGTCAGAATATGATCTTAAGAATTAGAATATTTAGAAGAGGAAAATAATCAAATAAACACTCTCCTTGGGAACTTTTCTTAAAGTTAGTTTAGCCTCTTTGGATCTAGAAAATAATGATCATAAGTCAACATACATAGATGAAACCAAATACACATTTTAAGATACTTTTCTATTTTCAGATATTGACATTTGAACTCAAGGCCTTGTGTCTGCTCAGCTGGTGCTCCACTATTTGATCCATGTCTGCAGTCTTATTTTTCTATATTTTGTTTTACGAGAGGATCATGTTTCCTTACCTAGCATATTCCTGAGCCTCAATACATCTATTTTTGGCTTCTGGATATAGCTGAAATCACAGGCATGGGCCATTGCATTCAACTACCTTATGTGGAGAGGTAGTCTTGGGTACTTTACTATCGTGCTTGGCCAAGAACTACAGTCCTTCAAATCTCAGCCTCTCAAGTATCTAAGATTGTAAGTGTGAGCTCGTAGTAACTATAGGAAATGTGTTAAAATTTAGGTTTAGCTGGGCACCAGTAGTTCATATCTGTAATCCTAGCTACACAGAAGGTTGATATCTGAGAATTGTAACTCAAAGCTAGCCTGGGCAAGATAGTCTAAGACTCTCATTTTCAATAAACTACTAAGAAAAAGCCAGAAGTGGCATTGTGGTTCAAGTGGTAGTGCACTAGCCTAGAACAAAATGTGCTCAGGGACAGAGCCCAGGCCCAGGGTTCAAGCCTCAGGACAGGCAAAACAGAAAACATCATTGCAACCTATGTATGTTAATATATTCATGGAAGGCAAATGGCCAAAAAGCATCCAACAAAAAAACTTTGATAGACAGCTGCTGTTTTTGTCTAAGTTAAATTTATTTCATTGTATGACATTATTAAACATCCGAAATCACTCAGAACATATTATATATTGAGTAATAAAACAATAACAACAAAATATTAATCCTGATATCTGAGTATTGTTATGCATTCATTCCCTGCTCTGAAAAAAGATGTATTAACTTTATAAAATACTACATCATTCTTTCACAATGGGAATTCTAAAATAAAATGAATTAAATTAAATTTTTAAATACTTTAAAATTCTAAAATATTTTTTCTTATGCAATGTACAAGTCCTTATGTCCAAAAATTGAACTTTACAACTTTGAGGGGGGAGGATCAGGTGGGGAGAGCTGGAGGGAGGGTGGGAAGAGATGGGAAGGGGAAACAAAGAGGAGGCCACAATGCTTGATAAGAAATGTACTCGTTATCTTGCCCATGTAATTGTAACCCCTCTGTAAGGCATTCTCACAATAAAAAAAAAAAGAAAAGAAAAAGTTAACCCCTCAAAAAATATTTTTTTCTTGAGAATTGCCATGAATACCATATGAGTTAGGATTATTGGGGGTGGATATGGGGAGCAGGATATGGGATGGGAAGGGATACAAAGGGGAAACAAAGGAGGAATCAACAATGCTTGATAAGAAATGTACTCATTATTTTTGCCTATGTAATTGTAACTCCTTTGTATGGTATTTTCATAATAAAAAATTAAATAAAAAAGGATTACCAATAATTGCTTTCTTTGCTTTTAAATAAACATCAGTTAAATTGACTTATGGAGATAATTTATAATTTTATCACACAATTAACTTAGAAACATTTATCTGAGGTGTAAAGAGGTAAGTAGAATATTTGTTCAAATCACATTGCAATGTAGTAAAACATTTAAATTAAATTTTCTGTAAACAGCTTAAACTTATGCTTTTTGGGGATCAAGACCAAGTAACTAGGAATTCTAAATGGGATTTAAGATAATTAAAATGGCATTTATTTTTGTCAGACAAACAGATATCTGATGGTAATTCTGTCAATGGGAGAAGGTTCTGGGTTATTTTAATATTCCAACAACATGAGGGTAAGGTCTTCAATCAGATTTGGTGAACAGAAGTGCCAGAAAGGAGTAAGTCCTATATTCCTTAAATACAATATAAAGAAACAAGTGAAATTCAAATCATTATTTTTCTAATTTAAAGACTGATGTTTGGAATAATAGTAGTTTTGTTAAATCACTAATTATTGACAATACAGACGAGTAAATATGATAAAGTTACAACAACAATAATGAGTAAAATAAAACAATATAAAATATGGACATCTAGTTCATATTTTATGCTAGGTGAATTTCTGGGATTATGACTGAACCACAGGCACCACATGGGAAAAGTCCATTTAATAAAGAAGAGTAACTAAACAATATTGAGCACTGCATGTGTGTTAGAGTCCAAGACTTAATCAATATGCTATTGATCTCTTCACACTTCTTTTGACAGGCAGAGTTCCATAAGTAGTTCAGACAACAGGCTATAGAGAGTGAGGCATGTACTTTTCTTGAGTTTCAGTATTTAAATGCTTGTCGTTGTTGGGTATGGTGGTGTACAATTTCCACATGTGAGGCAGGAAGAGGATGATCAAAGTCTGGGTAAGGTCAAATGTAAGACTCTATTTAGAAAAATAATGTACAAGAGTTGGATGAAATGTTCAAGTGTAGCAAGCACATGGCCCTGAATTGAAACCCTCCATCTAGATAGATGGATGGATGGATGGATAGATAGATAGATAGATAGATAGATAGATAGATAGATAGATAGATAGATAGATAGATAGATAGATAAATAGATAAATAGATAGATAGAGATAGATAGATAGATAGATAGATAGATAGATAGATAGATAGATAGATAGATTGATTGATCGAGATACATACATAGATACATAGATAGATAGGTAAGTAGATAGAGAATTTTATAGCTAAAGTTAAGTTCCAGTGTCTCTTCACTTGATCCAACAACTAAATGCCACATATTGCAAGTCAGAAGTCTGTATGATTATGATTCTTTTGTTCATACAGAAATCTGAGTGGCAATGTATATAGCAAGTTCTCCTTACCTCTTTACACCTCAGTCAAATGTTTCTAAATTAATTATGTGATTAAAATGAAGGCCCATATAACATTTGCTGTATCAGTTTAGAGAATCTATACACAGTTTCAAATTATAAAATATTTTCATAAGTCAATTTAATTGATGGTTATTTAAAAGCAAGAAAATGAAAAAATAAATGTCTAACTTTATAAAATGAAGCTTGTCCTAGAGTATGCTTTATAAAGACAGAGACATATTGGAAAAAAAGAAAGACAGTCAAAATCAAATGCTTTGTAGATAGTGGCAAGTGGTTAAGACATTGTCACTGTTGCTTAAGAAAATAATTTTGGTGAACAAAATGGCAAAATGAGACTGGAAGGAATCATCCATCTGAAAACTTAGAGCACAGGCTTTTAATGAAGAAGAACTCATCAGAAAATATAAACAATCACAGGCATGTATAGTTCATATATCAAGAAAGGGTAATGGTGTGCAAGTTTGTGTTTAGGACTTTATCTTAGCTGGCCACATTGCTTTTTATAACTGAGAAAAACAAAAGGCAGTGCTAAGTTTATTGAGACCTGAAGAGCTTTGAAAAAATATAATGAAAAACAAAAATTTACACTTCATCAGAGATGCTAGATGGTAATGAAAGTGTAGATAAAACTTAAGAAAAATATGATTTTGTCCAGGAATAAGTAGCATCAAAGCTTAATGTTTCAACAAAAATTATTAAAAATTAAATAACTTTTCTAAATTTATTATAATTGTTTAAAGGAAATGTAAAGAAATGTTAAGATATAGCTCAAGTTGTAGATTTCTTGCCTAGTAAGTACAATGTCCTGAGTTAAAACCTTAGACCTGCCAAGAAATGTGAAGATGAGTAATAGCTGATACACTTATTCTAATCAATAAAATAAATAGTAAAAATTTAAGAAACAAAACACTAGTATAGAGTCAGAAAGGCTCATTATTTGAAAGCCAAAAATTGCTACACAAAAATACAAAAGGTTTAGTCTCAGTGGTATATTTGAAATTCCAGTTAACTTTTCCTGTTAGACTTTTTGTAGCATGTTGAAAATCAATGTTGGAACATTCAAATTCAATTTGAAGAAGCAGTGACCCAGGAACATGCAATTTAAAAATTCCACTGTCTGCTCTTCCAAAGTTCTTTGTTCACAAGCAAGCTTCACTGTATAAGAAAAAGTTCAGTAGATACTGCTAACTATGTTAAAGTTTCTTATAATAAATTCCAGATATCAGTTCCCACTCCTGCCAATAAAATAAGGCAGTTAAGAGAGAGAAAAATGGACTTGAATAATAAGCTTTTTATTTCTAAGATGATTGAATTATTCTTCCACAGTGACAGACTATACATTTTTCCCCTTACTTTGCTTTGAAAACTAAAATGAAAATATACACAAGTAAGAGAGCAATTGCACTTAGAATATGAAACTCATCAGACTTTTCGACAAAGAATAACTGAAGGGCCCAGAAGAAAAGAAGTTTAGAGATTTGTTTACTATTCTAAAGTTTAGAAAAAAATTAGACATAATTGTAAATAGAGTTATTGTTAAAATATCTAGAGTATTCACTCTTTGTTTTCTGTCAATGTCTAAAATATCATATTAGAATGAAGATATAGAACGAGATTTGCATACATTAAATTTTCTTATTTAATATTGGGACATTAAAAAAGACACATGTACATACTTGGCAACTACTTGTGAACACTAAATGTTAATGATTCAAGCTTGAATGTTATAGCTTCTGTAGGAGACTGAATTTTCAGGTTAGAAATATCTGTTCCTTTTAGGCCTGTTAACAGTGATTTGAATAAACTATCATAAGGGTAGAAAATAATCACACATCTCAGTAAAGTAGGTTATAATGAATCAACTGATTGCAGAACTCCTTTGCAATGACAACATAGATAGGAAAGGAACTTATATTGAGAATATTAATATTTTTGTTATGTGAATTCTATGTTAAACCATGCTTAGAAATGGAATGATGCAGTAACTTCATAGCAAGTCTTACGTATAATATGCACTCTCAAAATACTGGAATGTAAGTCCTTACTTTGGAAATAAGTATACTAAAGAAAAACAAATATAGGTTGGGAAAGCATTATATAGGCATAAAAGTATTTACAAACACTTTTTACATTAAAGTTTAAAATATGGTAAGCCAGTAGCTTTAGTAAGGTCTTGTTTGTGATCATTTGGGTAAATGCCCAAAAGTGGGATTGCTGGGTCTTAGGGAAGCTCTATGTGGACTCTTTTGAGTAATCTCTATACTGATTTCCAAAGTGGTTGAACAAGTTTAAACTCCCACCAACAATGCAGTAGGGTTCCCTTCTGTCCACATCCCCTCCAGTATCTGTTGTTTAATTAGAGTTCTTGAATGTAGCCATTCTAACTGGGGGGAGATGGTATCTCAATGTTGTTTTTATTTGCACTCCTTTTATGGCCAGAGAGGTTGAGCATTTCTTCATGTGTCTATTGGTCATCCTTCTTTTCTCTTCAGAGAAGTTTCTCTTTAAGTCTTTAGCCCACTTATTTATTGGGCATTATTGGGCAGTTTTTTCTTTGAGAATTTGTTGTTGGGGAATTTAATTTTTTGAGTTCCAGGTATATTTTAGATATGAGACCCTTGTCAGTTGTATGGCTAGTGACGATCTTTGCCCAATCCATGTTAAAGCTAACAGCACAACTACGTTTATTGCAACATTAATTACCACAGCTAAGATATGGAACCAATCCGGATGCCCCTCACTAGATGAATGGATCAAGAAAATGTGGTATATATACACAATGGAATTCTATGCCTCCATCAGAAAGGATGGCATTCCCCATTTGTTAGGAAATGGAAAGACTTGGAAAAAAATTGTATTAAGTGAAGTAAGCCAGGCCCAAAGAAACATAGGTTCCATAGTTTCCCTTATTTGCTTGTCTGAGACAAGCAGAAACGGTCAGATAAGTTGATGTTGGGCTAAATGAACCCCAAGATAAGGATTCAAATGTTTTTTTCTTTCTTGCGATTGTTTCTAACATATTTATAAGATGATTTCTTTGTTGCTTTGTATGTCCCTCCCCCATGGTATAACCCCTGTTTTCACTGTATTTGATGCTGGTATAATTTGTGGAGGGGAAGGGAAAAAACAAATTGTTTAAATATGGATACAGCTGGACCCATTGCAACAATGAGATGTGCAAGATGTTTTGTGGAAAAATGAACTTTACAACTTTGGCTGGGGGGGGGGAATGTGGGGGAAGGGAGAGGAAGGGAGAACAGGGGTGGGGGAGGGGAAATGAGAAGGGATGGTAAGGGGAAACAAAGGAGGAGGCAACAATGCTTGATAAAAAATGTACTCATTACCTTGCTCATGTAATTGTAACCCCTCTGTATGGTAATTTCACAATAAAAAATATAGATATAGATATAGATATGCTAAGCCGATGTACCTACTTAAATCCAAATTTGATATGTTTATTTAGGCTGCATTTCTAGTCCAATTTCATAGAAAAGCTAATTTTAATCTTTTTGTTGTTGTTGTTGCTCATGGGGCTTGAATCATGGGCCTGGGCACTGTCCTTCAACAGTTAAGCTCAAGGCTAGCATTCTACCATTTGATCCACAGTGCCATTTCTGGCTTTGTCTGTTTATGTGGTACTGAAGAATCAAACCCAGAGCCTGAAGCATGCGAGGCAAGTACTCTATCACTGAGCTACCTTCCCAGATACTAATTTTAACATTTTTAAGCTAAAAAATATTATTTGTAATATACTTTGGACTAAAACTTATTTTAATCCATTTATAATTCAAAGCTATTTTTTTACCTGGAAGTGCTATATATATATATATATATATATATATATATATATATATATATATATATATATATATATATATATATGTAAATATAGAGACAGCATATTTGAAATAGACATAGACATTTAATAATTGAATAGTTTTCTACATAGGCTAGCTTTAATTATTATTTATAAAATGTATTTGGCAGAACTCTTATCCTCTTATTTTATTTCAGTCATTTCTTGCATTCTGCAGTTAATTCACCTATACTATTAATGAAGTAACTTTCAGGTATAGGAAGTTTCTATTTATAGAAAATATTCTTCAGTGAAAAGCACTGTTTAGAACAAAATATATTCAAATTTACATTTATTCAGTTTCTAGAATATCTTAATTGATATGCAAATCACTGAATGTGTAATTTTAAGTACTTTTAGAGTCACATTGATTTGACCCCTTATGTACTCATAAAGCCACAGAATCAGCTATTTTGTGATGAAATTACTCAGAAATATTTTTTTATTATTTCAAGTAAAGTTTGTTTTCATTCTTGAAGTAGTAAGGATTGAACTGACTAGCAAGGATACCAGAGGATTTCTCTCCAGTTGTGATTGTTTGCATTTTGCTTCAAGGTTGTTTATGTACATGCAGTATCATACTATTACAGTGGTCAATGACATATAGATGCAGTATGATCATTATGGAACTAGATAAATAGTATGTAATTTATAGTTTATAGTGTAAGACTAGACTATGTGGATATGTCCGAAGACTTATCATTATTCATTTCTGTGTATATAATTTTAACAAAATTACTGTTTCATTTTATTTCAAAAGTACAAGGCTTGTTTTGAAAAATAAATGATTTAAAGAAAATGAGTTACAGAATTCAACAATATATAAAGTTATTTGAAAGTGAAAGCATAATAAGGGAAATTATAATAAACCTTAAGAATTGTATATCTCAGTCTCCTAAATAACTTATGAGTCATATCCCATTCCTAGAGGTAAGAGTGAACTTGAATTAATCCTCCAAAGTATTAGCATGTTTCTCTATAACACCTCTCAACTTACTAGGCAGGTATTAGCTTTAATACAGACTTTTTTCTTTCTCATAAGAAACCAGTTCTAGCTATTTTTTTTCACTTTAGAATTGTGTCTTAAACAAAACTATACCTCATATATCAAAATACTAAAATCTGGTTGGAATGAGGCAATGTTTTCACAGATAAGCAAGGAACATTATTGGACAAGGTTATCATATTAGGAAAGCACGGGACATTCCATTGCATTGACCTCATTTTCACATAAACATCTTTTCTACTAAAAAATATATAAATTAAGTTAATGACTTGATTATCTGGATAAATTCTCCATTATGTAAGCAGTAAACCCACAATAGCATGCTTACAGAAGTGGTGATATCAAAGTTTGTGTTACATTAAAGTGTAACTAATAGAAAATAAGCCATAATCAATGTTCTGTTTTATTTGAATCCTTGCTTTCATTCAAAGGAAGACTGAGGTTAATCTAAAGGTTTGATAAATTTAGTGAACTCGAAACCTAATCTTTTACTCTTAAAACTCCAGAAATGAATATTACTAATGATTTTTTTCTTTAAAAGCAGTTAAAAAATGTATTAAGCTTTAACTAATACTATGGAGTTATTCTGAATAGATGAAAGGACCAATATTTTAAAATTGTAAATATGTATTATATATCTTTTTTCTACATTTGTAAATTTTTTGTTGTTTTGTTTTTATTGTGAAAATACCATACAGAGGGGTTACAGTTACATGAGCAAAGTAATGAGTACATTTCTTATCAAGCATTGTTGCCTCCTCCTTTGTTTCCCCTTTCCATCCCTTTAGAAATTTCATCTGTTAATGCAAGGTAGGAACTTGACAATTGCTTTAATTCCTTTCTAAGACTAAGACCGCAAGGGCAAAAATAAAACTCACAATCTGAGTAAACAGCCTTTAATTCAATTGAAATAATGCATTCAACATCTTCACTGAGAAGGAAGAATGAATTTATTGTCACAAATTTATAATAAAAATGGATTAATAATGCAAGAGGAATCATTTAAACTCTTTTATGTCTATATTCAAAAATCAGCATTTGTTCATATAGATTCTTAAATTTTAAGTAGACAACCTTTTTTTCCACTTCATGTTTCCATCTTCATCAATATCTAGATTACAGAAGACAAACATTGGTGTTTGTAGTTAAAATACTGTAATATAAAATTCCCCTTTTTTATCCTGAAAGCAAGCAAATTTAAATAATGAAAACATATAGACTTTGGCTGCTCCCTGGTTGGGGAATCATAAGACATGTTATAACTGTAAAACATTAGGAGATTAACTTTCATCCTAACGTAGATGAAAAAGAGATATTACTCTCACAATTGCCACCGGCAATTCAGAGATCTATGCATATAAAATTTGCACATAATACACAAGGGCCTTGTTTTCTGTGGTGTGAAAGGCAGCATACCTGCCTATGACACTTGAGAAAAATTGTTTTACTTATAGATAGTAGATACTGAAGTGAATACTCTTGATGCACTGATAAGTTCTAACTAGAAACAAAATATGAAAGGGATGAAAAGTAAGAACAAATTATCAGGTTCCTTCAACCACTTATTTTACAGTAGTATCACACTGTTGCCTATCAGGGAAAGTGCTTTTAAGCAGTAGTCACTTTTTCTTTATTGTAAAGATTCTGTACAGAGGGATTACAATTATGTGAGTAAAGTAATGAGAACATTTTCTATGGAACATTGTTATCTCCTCCTAGTAGGCATTTTTTGATGCTAAATTATTTATTGTTTGTCTGTTTATCTGTTTGTATTGGTACTGTGGTTTGAATGCAGCTTTGGGTACTTGACAGGTACTGTACCACTTATGGTATGTCTCCAGTAGTTATGTATTTTTAAAAATTCAGTTTATGTCAACTTTAAAAATAGTAAATTTTTCTCCACAAGTGATATAGAATCAATTCTTAACTATTTCAAGTGAAATTTCCACTAATTTAAAAATGTATATGAAATGTTTATCCTAAGGAAGAATAAGAAATAAGACAACTTTTCAAAGTATAAGAACTTTACATGCCCAGTTTCAAAATTTTTTAGCTTTTCTTTCTACAGGAACTTTTTTATATTGAAAATACTTGACTTTTAATTTCTAAAACAGATATTAATTCTAATATGTTTTATTTATAAATGAAAGCTCTCTCCATACAGTTTTAATTATTAGAAGGCATAAGCTGTTACACAAATTTAATAATTGTATATATGAACAAGGAGACTTACTAAACGCTGGTATATATTTAATATTAGTTACAAATTTGGTATTGGTTTTCAACCTTTCCAAACGTAGATGTTACCTCTTCTCTAGAGTTCAAGTAACAACACTGACTTATCAGGGAGATTAAGTTTAACCCACAAAACATCAGGCAGCACTTGGCCTGACATTTAGATAAATCTATTCTTATAGATTGTTAGCTTTTCTGTATGCTAACAATAAGAAGAACGAGGCTGAAATCAGAAAAGCAACTCCTTTTGTAATAGCCACAATAAAAATACCTGGGAATTAACCAAAGAGGTAAAGGACCGATGATTAAATTTTAAAAACCTAAAAAAGGAAATTAAAGCAGAAGGGGAAAAACCTCCCATGTTCCAAGATTGGGAGAATTAACATTGTGAAAATGGCAATACTGCCTAAAACTATCTATAAATTCAATGCAATACCCATCAATATCCCAACAATATTCTTGAATGAAATAGAAGAAACAATGCAAAAATTCATATGGAATATTAGAAGACTCTAAATAGCAAAAACAATCCTTAGCAAAAAGAACAGTGCTGGAGGAATATCAGTACCAAAGTTCATACTCTATTATAAAGAGATAGTTACAAAAACAGCTTGATACTGGCACCAAAATTATCAGATGGAAGAAAGACACCACTTCACCAAATGATGCTGGCAGAATTGGCTATAGACCTGTTGAAAACTGAAGTTAGATCCTTATATATGACCCTGCACCAGATCAACTCCAAATGGATCAAATACCTTGAGGAAAGAGCAGATATCCTGAAAATATGACAAGAAGGTTTAAAGGCAACAGGAGAGCTCCTTGGCACAGGTTGAGACTTCCTGAATAAAGATCCAAAAACAGAACAAATCAAAGAAAGTTTGGATAAACAAGATTGCATTAAGCTGCAGAGCTTCTGCATGACCAAGGACCCAGCTAGCAAGATAAATAGAAAGCCCACAGATTGGGAGGAGATCTTCACCAGCTATACAAGATACAAGAGCCTCATATCAAAAATATACATAGAAGTCAAAAATTAAATCCCCAATAAGAAATCCTCAAAAAAAAACCCCAAACAATCAGCCCATAAATAAGTGGGTTAAAGAATTAAAAAGAGACTTCTCTGGGGAGGAAATAAGAATGGCCAAAAGACACATAAAGAAATGTTCAACACCTCTGGCCTTCAGAGAAATGCAAATCAAAACCACATTGAGATTCCACCTCAGCCCAGTGAGAAAGACCATTATTCAGCAAACAAATAATAGATGCTGGCAGTGATATGTCCAAAAGAGAATGCTCCTACACTGTTGGTGGGAATGTAAACTTGTTCAACCACTTGGGAAAGCAGCGTGGATGTTCCTCAAACGACTAAACATAGAAATTGACTATGATCCAGCAATCCTACTCATTGGCATTTACACAAATGATCATAAATAAGGCCACACTAAAGCTACCAGCACAACTATGTACTTGTACACCCACAAAAAAAACTGACTTTCCTGACTGAGCATCCCCCATTTGTTCAATTGATTCCACTTAGGTGATAATCAGTAGGTCTTCATAATAATGTTCATTTGATACCCCAGTGAATGGGATTCAGAATGGTGAATGCAGAATAATCCTGAGAGCTGAAATCGTATAATTAAACTTTAAATTTATTTCTGTTTTATTACACCTTCTCTATTCATGATACAAGAAAACATTATTTCATTTCTCCAACTTCAGTATAAACAAAATAGGCCTAATTCTGTCATTTATTTCAATATTTAGAATATCTATGGCTGTGTCTTATATTTTTTCTCATTTTTATCTATTTTAGTTTATTTCCCTTATATATTATAATGACCTGAAAATTCAAAGTAATATTCAAAGTCCTTTACATCTTCATTATGTCTTTTCATAAGTTCCATATTTCACTAATTTTTTTCAAATAATGAACTAATTGTTTTCTTGATTCATTCTTTTATATCTTACTTTTCTCTGTTAAGGTTTCACTCTATTTTCTTGTTAATTCACTCTCAGTTGCACAGATTTGTGAAAGTATTAATACAATAAAAATTATTTGGCATTGTCTTCCCTGCACTGAAGCAATTATCCAAGTCTAGTTCCAATGGTCCAAATAAAAATGTGTGTTTTTCACAACTTTTATTTCCCTAATAGAAAATAATTTTCCCAGATTGGAGGAAAGAAGAAAAAGATAGGAAGAGGGCCAGGGCTGTAGGTTGGCAAGTATAGTGGAAGTACAAACAAGAAACGGAAAGCTTATCCCACGTATAAAATAACACATTATATTTTATGTTGTTATTTTATTTGTTTCTGATTACATTGCTGAAAACTTTTGAGTTTATTTACTTCTCCCCTAATTTCTCAGTCCACCACTAGGAAAAAATAAAACAAAGGAAACAAAACAAAAATCTCCAGCTAGGAGGCAGTTTG
Organism: Dipodomys merriami; assembly: GCF_024711535.1. Taxonomy (NCBI): domain Eukaryota; kingdom Metazoa; phylum Chordata; class Mammalia; order Rodentia; family Heteromyidae; genus Dipodomys; species Dipodomys merriami. The sequence goes on from NW_027206290.1 coordinate 3,245,825, forward strand.
TAGAAAACAATAGAAACTACGTATGGTTGGTATTTCAGGTATAAATGATGTTCCCATTGAAAATAATAAACTTTTCCAGGCTACCTTTATCAATACCACCCTTGGCTCTGATGTAGTCAGAGTTTCTTTTGGCTCCTCATTTAATTTGTTGTTCTTCACTTGTTGGTTTAAGCAATTGGTCATTTCTCCCTCTCTTTCTGTTTTTCTAGGCTTTCTTCTTACTGTTTGCTCAACTCAAGTTTGTTTTTTAGTTTGTACTTTCCTTTTTGGCGGGGGGTCCGGTCGTGGGGCCTGAACTCTGGGCCTGGGCATTGTCTCTCAACTCTTCAGCTCAAGGTTAGCACTCTACCACTTGAGCCACAGCACCACTTCCGGCTTTTTTCTTTTTGCTTCTGTGGTGCTGAGGAATCGAACCCAGGGCCTCAGGCATGCAAGGCAAGCCCTCTACCACTGAGCCACCTTCCCAGCCCCTTAGTTTGTACTTTCTAGCCACCTGCCAGAGGTTTTCTTTAATGATTTCATTCATCTTGGCAACAAATCTCTGGCAAAGTAATTAGTTATCTGGATTTGCATTTATTCTTCAGCAACCTCAGGAAATGGTATGACATACTCAGTCCTGCATCATGATAAATCCACTAAGACTGAATCACAAGCAGGCACAAAGTTGAGTGCAACCTGACACAGAAAGACAGAACTACTAGATCTAAGGGTTTCACAGTATATGAATTGACCATGACTAGCAAAGTGTATGGACCAAATAGTCTAAGTATTGGTGACAGACACTTTCAGTTAGCAGTTGGCTTTTGACAGAGTCAACATGCAAAGATCTGTCTGACAAAGGAGATGTGCCTCTCCATGCTGTCCAGAGGGTATCTGGAAATTGACTAGGGTTGTGATTTTATTCTTGAACCTGGGATTCTCCCCAAATATTTAGTGGCCACAGCACGGATTTCACTATTTCTATTATCTACAGGAAGTACTGTAGGTGATACACTGACCATCGTAAAATAAAACATTCATGGTAGTTTATGGCATAGGAAAGTACTGTGACTCTCTCTAACGCTAGGAGCTCTCTTCATAATATCTGTGTAACACAGAAACTTTAGGCATGCTTTTATGAATACCTTAAATTTAAATTCACAGGTAAATGGTCAGCCCCTTTACCAAAGCACTACTCTAATATCTAAGCAAAGACACCACTTTAGAAATTTTTTAACATCACCCACAGTTCAGAGGTTCAATAGAAGGTGAATAAAGCTTCCTATTCTCAAAATGTAAAAGTCACAAAACAGCAAAAGTCACCCCAGTAGAGAGTGCAGTGAGAAAGGGTGAAAGACTTTTATTTACTTATTTTTATAAAATAGTGGTACAAAAAGGTTACAATTCCATATGCTATGTTATGCATTCACTACAGCTTGATCGATGTCAACTCTTCCATGTTTCTCCCTCAATTTTTAAAGGAATGTGTAATTAGTATTGTGACTGCATTTGCTCACTGAAATTTCCTCCCTCACTTCATATGCTCTTCCTCGTTTTCCAACTCCCTAAAACACATTGCATCACTTCCTGGTGTTCATTTGTTTTAAAGCAGTTCATTTACTCCTCTGTAAAAGTACTTAAAGACTGTTGTATTCTTTTACATTGTATAAAGTAAAAAAAAAAAAAGTTCTTACTTTTTACATAATAGCAAGCTGTACTTAAAAAAAACTTTGGACACATTAAAAGATACTTAGAAACAAAAATAAAACCACAAATTGTAAAATGTTTTATTCCATCAAATCATTTTGAAAGTACCTATGATCTGTAAAGCACAAATGCATTATAAGATGGCATTTTAAAAGAATTGCTTAGTAAGGCATAGGTCTCTTTGAGTTGTGAAGAATAACATCCAATTTATGAAGCCAGACTTAACAATTTGGATTACCATAAAGCTATATCCAGTTTTAATGATTTCACTTTAAAATCATTAGCACAATGCTGTATATATAGAATATAATCAATAAGTATATGTTGAATGAGAATAAGCAATATTAGTTCTAATTTAATTACTGCTAATTTAATCCTTACTTAATGAAAATAACAATCCCAATATGACTTCTGCCCTGTAACCTATTATGTAGTGGTTTTAATTAGTTTGCTTTGTGTAGAATATTTATGCTGACTTTCAGATAATAGCGTAATTAAAAACATTTAAATTATATAAATAGAGATTAACATTTAAATTTCAAATAAAGACTTTAAAAATGTTTGTATTCATTCTTATTTTTGTACCTTGCTTTGGTAACAAATATGCTAATGCTTAAGAACCCCTAACATTCACATGTACAGGAATATATTTTGATAAGAATATTAATTGAAATGTTTTATTAAAAGACATTAAAATAGATCTCTAATAGCTTAGTGGGGAATACCTCTGAGAATGCATTTTATCTGAGCTTGTTATTGCTTGTCTGAAAGCTCAGTAGAGCATTAAGTAGTTTTCTGTGAACTTTGGCTCAGAAATAAAAAAAAAAAGATATTGCTAGCCATTTTTACTTTAATCTTTTTCTTCCCTCTATCTTTGCAGCTTTATCTCTAATTTATGAGTTTAGCTAATACATGTTAAATACAGTGGGACAATGGAGGCCCATTCTTTTCACATACTATAATACATGTTCCTGGAACATCATGTGTATGATTTTTAAAGACTTGCATAATTAAATCTCTTTTTATTAAAACTGAAGATGTTTATGCATGGCTTCTTTTGTTCTCAAAAATGCCTAAACACAAGGTTTACTGGCTACATTTATTCCTCTATTATTCATATTAACAGCATTCTGAATACATTAAGGAGTTACCTGTTTGGGAATAAAGATTTAAAGGACTCAGCCACTGATTTCTGAGCTTTAATCTGTCAGCATACTATACACAAAGAGATCATTGATGAGATTTCTAACTGCTTTTTTCTGGAGGAGGAAGCGAAGTAAATCCAATGGTGCCTGGACTGATTTTATCTCTATAACTACAATGTGGACAAGGTGGTGCACCTGTCCACTTGCACACACCATGACCCTAATATGATTCATATCCCAGTAACTCTCTTCTCTTCCCCAGTCCCACAAAACTACATACATTTCCAGTGGAAAATAAGATAAAATATTCCTCTTCCGTTTGCCGGCAGAAGGTATCTGGGGGTGGACACCTGTGAGTTTAACATTCTTTATATAGGCCAGACTGTAAGCAGAGGGATGTTCATTTGCCTCAAGGTATTTTTGATTCTCAAATGCCACCTGCTCACGAAACAGTAGCCAAGTGTTATTTAAGACGAGTGGCAGAAAGTATGGCAAAGACATCTTGTGACTATACTGGAGCAGCTAAATACTGCAGCTACTCATTCTTGAAAGTCATCTGCATCATTTTTCTGGGAATAGGATGGAAAAAAAATCACGGAACAATGGTTGAAATTCTCCTTAGGCAAGTAATCACTTTCCTGTATTTCTTTTCTGTCCCTGGCCATCCCACAGTACCAAGCAATTGAACCCAGGGCTCCCAAATGGTAGGCAAGTGTACTATTATATAGCTACATCACTACACATTTTGCAGTGTTTTGAGGATAATCTTGCTCAGTTAACCAGGTTAGCCTTGATTTTGTTAAATCCTTTCTCCTAACTTGCCTTCCTGTTTCTACTTCTATTGTGGTAAGGATTTTTTTTTCTTTTCTTTTTTTTGGTCGTTGTGGGGCTTGAACTCTGAGCCTGGGAGCAGTCCTTCAGCTCTTCGGCTCAAGGTGAGCGCTCTACCACTTGAACCACAGCACCACTTCCGGTTTTCTGAGTAGAGATATAAGAGTCTCAAGATTTTCCTTGCCCAGGCTGGCTTTGAACCACGATCCTCAGATTTCAGCCTCCTGACTAGCTAGGATTACAAGCGTGAGCCACCCGCACCTGGAAAATTGTTGTTTTAATATATGACTTTTTTTTTCTGTGTTTGGCTTATGCTACTTAAAATAATATCCTCTACTAAATCCATGATGCCATGAATAACATATTTCTATTATTTTAAGACTTAATAATGTAATATACATACATCACACATCTTAAGTCTGTTCATACATTGATGGACATTTACTTTGATGCCAAAATATGTACACTACTGTGAAGAGATGCTACAAATGATCTCTTCAGCATAATGATTTTGAGTCCTTTAGGTATATACATACCCTGTAGTGAGACTGTTGCATGTTAACTTTGTTGTTTGTGAAATAAAAACTAGTCCTGAAATCGAATCACTAGTGCCCAAATATTGAAGCTGCCACTTAGAAGCTGTACTGCATGAATGTTTTCTTATCTTTTTCCAACTTAGTTCTTGTACAGTTTTATACTACCTGAAATGTAGAGTTAAAAGAAAAGTAAAAGATATTCCACCACTCTTATAGCTAAGAACCCAATATGCCAATATGACTTAGCTTTAGCAAATGAGAATTTGGAACTGAGTCAAGAAAGAAGTTAGCAAGTGAGGCACACATTATTCACTTTAGTGGTGAAAAATCCTACCCATTATTTTTGCCTCAAATAGCAATAATTCTGGCAGTAGTTATGATAGCACAATGCTGAGGAATATGTGGAATGTAGTATCCTTATTTGTAGGCTTTCTGATTTTAGCATAAAATTTAATATCACTCATCCAGAATCTGGGGACCATGGAGCTTTTGATACTGAATATGTGTAGATTTTTGAATATTGGCATAAAAAAATGAGGTACTTGGAAATGACAACTTACTCTAAACATGAAATAATTTGCTTCATATATACTATAAAGATAGCCTACAAGTCGTTTTGGAGAATTTTAGTGTGTCTGCCTTTTGAAAGGAAATCCGGTGAAGAATTTAGAAATTTTCGTATTTTGGAATATTTTGGCTTTTGGATTTTTGGACTAGGGATGGCCAACCAGTAGTTGTAACTTAGCAATATTGCTGTTAGAGTTATTGTTGACATCCTATCCCAGCCTCTTCAGCCCATCATGAAATTTAAGGTACCCAGCTGTTTAAAGTAAAACACTTTGTGTTTAAAATAGATAGTATTTCTGTGACTTTATGTAAAACAAGAACTATAAACATGTAATATATTATTATTGTTACAAGTATACCACATTTTTCTTCTATCAGTTTCTATGAACATATATCAATCAATAATATATGTAATATACATGATTATGCATATAATCATATGCATTGATTAATGTGGAAAGCTGTTTCAAAGTAAGTGTTAAATAAATATAGTAGTTAAAACTGACCACTTTATGGTGAGACAAAGGAAAAGGTCAACCAATAAAACCAATACTCAGAAGACACTATAATGGAAAAGAACTTTATAACTTATATGGGCGGAGGAAGTCTGGGGGAGGGGTGTGGGAGAAAAATGAGAGAGGCTGTAGCAATATTTGTCAAGAGATTCATTACCTTATGCAACTGTAACCTCTCTGTACATTACCTTGACAATAAAATAAATTAAAAAATTTTAAATTGTCTGTTTTATTTCTAAGCAAACTTCTTAAAATGCAAGCTGATTTATAATAAACATAATAAAAAGAATTGTGAAATTTTCTGAATCTTCCTAAAAAAATTTAATGCAGATTATGTACTACAATGAAACTGATGTTTGTCAAACCTAATTTGCTTAGGTTTTGAAAAAGTTTAAGGTAAAGAAAAAGTTCAACTTATCCCATCCTCCCCTGTCCCTTCCCATCCGCCCCCACCCCCGCCTCCCAACCAAAGTTGTAAAGTTCGTTTTTCGATATAAGGACTTGTACATCTCATTGTGGAGATGGGAAGGGACAGGAAGGGGAAACAAAGGAGGAGGCAACAATACTTGATAAGAAATGTACTCATTATCTTGCCCATGTAATTGTAACCCCTCTGTACAGTATTTTCACAATAAAAAAATTTAACTTACTCTATTCTAATTATTTTATTCATAATATTCCATATTTCAGACATAACACTGACTAAATTTCTTGCATGATTACTATGTCATGAATTATGCTAGATGTTTTTACAATAGTCAATCCTCAGTTGAGAAATAAGCATTAATATATAATTTCACACAATAATAGCTGATAATCAGAGTAATTAACTATAGTTCTAATATCTCACAGTTAGGAAGATGAATTACCAGTTGAAAAATTAGTGATTTTCCACAATTAATATTTTTTATTCATGGCCAAGAAAAATTGATATCTTGAGAAAGTAGAATATGTTAAATTCATTGTTTACTTACATTATGCTTTAATATTATTATCTATTGTTCATATCCAACACCAAGTGCAATTTTCTGAAAATAATGCATTAATAAGCATTTACTTATTTCTAAACTATTTTCTGTGCCACTGAATTGTAAGAAAAACATTACAATGTGATGTGATATGTGTAAGTGTGTCTGCATAAAAATAGTCTCAGAGCACAGAAGAGGGGAACATCTTTTTCTTAAAATGGTAGTTGGACTAAGTCTAGGAGGCCACATGGTCTTGTAGGATGGATAGGAATTTGAGTTTTCTATAAGAGAAAAAATTATAAATATTAATTAGAATAAAAAAGAATGTCATTGCATAGTGCAACAGTTCATAGAATGCACAACAACCAAGAAGTATAAACATCAAAGAACTCGAATGCTCTCCAGAAGTAACTAGGTAATGTGCATGAACATAATGAGTATAGCAATCAGTAATTACTTGATTAATTAAGTTTCCTACAATTTTACCTAATAACATGACAATGATTTGTCAATAATTAATTGATAGTTCATTCAGATGAAAACATAGATAGCTTCCAAGATTGTGAAAGAAAGAATGGGCCTGGTGGCAAACAACTATCATTTCAGCTGTAAGGAGGTGTAGATAGGAGCATTTTGGGTTTTGGGCAACTCAGTTTGAGTTAGAGATGCCTAATGTGAAAAGCAAACAAAATGATTGGGGACATGTGTGATGTGTAATGCTATGAGTTAAATCCTACTAATATAATGGGGCAGTACAAAAAGGGATGGGATAGAAAAGTAACTAGGGGAGGATAGTTGCATGAGAAAGGGAGAAGAAAGGAAGACCAGAGAGGGAAAGAGAGTTGAGGAGAGGAAATCAGGGTGAGGGGAGGGGAGAGGAAGGAAGGGGAGAGGTGAGAAAGGAATGGGAGGGGAGAAGAGAGATGGAAAAGAGGAAAAAGGAGAAAGGATAGAGAGGAAGATAACTTCTCAATTGCAAACTATAATGTATCTAGATGACTGGAAGACTTGTCTGGCTTAGCATTTTTTAAAAGTAAGTTGTTCATGCGGAGAACTGTTAAGTAGGGTGCTTTTTATATATTTGTGAAAAACTAAATTGCCTAGGTTGTCCTATTGGGAAAAGCATTTTGGTGATTCTCAACTGGAGATGATGATAAACGCCCCCTCCCACAAGGAACCATTGGCAATGTCTGAAGATATTGTGGTTGTTACAATTGGCAGAGGGTTGCTCTTGGCATGGAGTAGATAAAGGAACTGGATGCTGCTAAATGTCCTACAATGCCCAATACATGCCTTCTGAACAAAAAATGTTACAGAGCCTAAAATGTTAATAGCGATGAGGTTGTGAAACCTGGAACATCTTCAAGCTGATCTCTTCATAGTGAATTTGCAGATAAATGACATTTGCTCACACTGCCATCTGATGAAATGTCTGGTCACAAGGGAGACAAACAGTTTTCCTTACCTAAGTCTTATAGTGGGTGTAAATAAACCATGCACAAATGATCAATTAAGACAAACAACTGAGGGCTGGGAAGTTGGCTCAGTGGTAGAGTGTTTGTCTCACATGCATGAGGTTCTGGGTTCGATTCCTCAGGTCCACGTATGCAGAAAAAGCCAGAAGTGGTGCTATAGCTCAAACGGTAGAGTGCTAGCCTTGAGCTGAAGAGCTGAGGGACAGCGCCCAGGCCTAGAGTTCAGGCCCCACAACCAACAAGAAAAAAGAAAGACAAGAAAGAAAGAAAGACAGAAAGAAAGAGAGAGACAGAGAGAGAGACAGAGAGAGAGAGAGAAAGGAAGGAAGGAAGAAAGAAAGAAAAAAAAGAAAGAAAAAGAAAAAAAACCTGAAATGAACATATATCACATGAAAAAGGAAGCTTTTGCATTTTACACTATGTTGACCAAAAAGGCCTAAGCTTGTGATTATATGAATTAAGTTTGCCAGCTACCATACCTATGATGTGATGACAGAAACTAGGTTAGTAGGCCAGTGAGCTTTTAGGAAATAAGAATTATAAATATATCATTAAAAGAGAGTTAAAAAGTAGTTAAATATGATTTGCATGTTACAAAAATATTTGACAATATTTCCAAAGAGAAAGGCCATTCTATATATCCTATGAAAAAAGATATTAGTTTGTTGATGAAATAAAATATTTTATAAAAATATCTGAGAATATGAGCATATAGGAAAGATGGGAAAGTTGGATAAAATAGATAAACTCAGTGATTGTGGATGAAATTAGCTATCTACTACAATTGCCAGGTAAAAGTTTCATTTACAATTTTTTAAGATGATCATTTTTAAAAACCTATTTTTATAAAGGATGAAAATAAAGTTTATTATAAATTCACCCTTTTATCCTCACGCTTGGTGATTTTCAGGGAATAATGTATCACTCTAGTTGTGTATAATAAAAATATATTTTATAGTTCATTGCAATGCCCAGTATTATTATACAGAATTTTGTTTAAAAAGTGAATCACCAATAGAAATGCTAGCAGTTGATGAGACTTAATTCACCAGAGGAGGCAGAAGACATTTTTGCACAATTTTATATACCAAGTATATATTGCTAAACTTTGAATTTGGAGGTATAAAGGGATATTTCTCACATAGATATTATTTTCTTACAATTCAATTACATATATTGCATACATACAATTCAGTTACATACATTATTCAAATTTTACTCTCACTCTGTTTATATATATGTATATATATGTATATATATGTATAAAGCTATAGTCAATTTTTGAGTCACCTATCTACATAGCAATAAATATACCAGTCTTTCCAGTAATATTTTTTTAACTTGCTAGAAATTTTAAACTTTCCTGAATAAAGTATAATGAGTTAATTTTTAAGTAATATTAATTATGCTAATTGTATCATAGATTATTCAAAATTATACTTTAAATATATGCTAAATATATAACTATAAATATACAAACACATGTCACCTAGTCATATATTTATTTTTATTTTACTAATCTATAAGATGTTAGCAATTATCTCAGGAACTATTAAGGTAAACTATGCAAAATATGTCTAAAGGAAACTAGAATGGATTTAGTTGATATCTTCCCCACTTTGTTGGAAACAAAAAATGACTATTTCTAGATGGTTTTTAAAATGCATCATGATTAAAAGACTAGAGATAATTTGCCAATTAATGTATGACATTAAAAATCCTACTATTTTAGCTCTTATTAGAGGTATTGCAGAGGACTTTTAAGGTCCATATGCAAATCACTTTGGAATATTTTTATGTAAATGCTATTCACTCAGTGTCACCAACTCTAGTTTTATTCTAAGTTATTCATAATTACTTCTTTGGGAAGAATTTTAATTACCAATGATATCACTACAAAAATATATTCCTTCTGCTTGTTCAAAACCTGTAAAACCTAAAACAAAATTCTCATTGTAAATGGGCTTTCTTGCTTGTACTTGCGACAGATATATCTGTACATGTTGATATATCTGAACATGTTTGCTTCATTTATTTCCAGAAAACATTATGCCATGGCTCTCAACAATCTGCTATCATTTCTAGCACAATGCATTACAGTGTTAGCAAACAGAAAATCCCACAGCAAGGGATTAAACAGGAAGATTCATACAGGTTTAACATTCCTCTGTGTCCTTATTTTTAAAGAAATGGCCTTTGCAAGACCACATACAAATGTGCAGCTTCCCTAATTGGCAAAAATACGTGAGTTTTATTTTAAATCCGTTTAGCAACTTCATGTTTTCCCATATTCACAAACATGAAGAAATTTGTGATCTTGGGTACATTTATGAAATTTACATATGTATAATATATATTGTGTTTATATACATGAATATATCCATGTGTATGTATGGTTACATGGATGTATGTATACCCATATGTATGTATGTATACATAATTATATATTATATGTATATAGGCATTTGATTCTATTCTATATGATGAACTAAAACACACAGTGGTTCATTGCTGTGACAGCAAATTTTATATTACCTATTCCAACTAGTGCATTTAAGTATAATAATTTGACCCTTTGTCGCACTAGAGTACACTTCTTTTGAAGTTCCATATTGACACTAACAGAAGCAGTGAGGCCCAGTGGCATGGTTATATTGTGATTATACCATAACAATGGTGGATCATGCCAATGTTATGGTATAATAACACTGAGAAGCTAATAATACTAGCTACTCAGAGGGTTGAGATCTGAGGATGACAGTCTGAGGCCAGACTAAACAGGAAAGTTTAAGACTAATCTCCAGTCAGTTATCAGAAAGCCTTAAGTGGAACGGTAACTTAAGTGGTAGAACAATAGCCTTGAGAAAAAGAAAATTAAGGATTGCACCTACGTCCTGAGTTCAAGCTCCAAAGATACATAGTAAATAAATAAATAAATAAACAAACAAATAAACAAAAATATTTCATAGTGGCAATATATATTTATTTATTCCAGATACATTCTCAATGACTTTATGATAAAAGACATGAAGAATATTTAACACGTTCTGAAAGTCTTTAAGTGATGTATTAGTTGTCATCTATGCTGAAAGTGCTTTATTTGGGAATCAGTATTAACTCCCTGCTTAAAAGTTTTTAAATTAATATAAATACTATTACTTGGACTTTTATATTCTAAGATCTTCTGTTTACATTTTTCTGCTTTTATCCCTGTATTTATAGTCTTAGCTAACATTTGGCCAAATTTAAAATATAATTTCTTCAATGAAAAATGTCTTTTAAGAATTTAAATTCAGAGAAATGGTTAGACAAAGGGTGAATTAATTCAGCAGTGATACTCACTAGACACTATATTATAAATGAGCTATACAATTTGTAGGAGGACAGGAGTCGAGAGGAAAAAAAAAGTGGGAGACAATAAGAGAAGAGGTGACACTGTTCTAAAAGAAATGTACTCACTATCTTAATTATGTACTACAACCTCTCTGTACATCACCCCTACAACAAAAAATAAAAAAAAGAAAAATAATTTAAATTGATTACAGATAATGACGAGGGTATTTTAGTACAATTCATGAATATATATATATATATATATATATATATATATATATATATAAAATTAGAAGACTGTGACAAGCTGAGAAATCCCAGTGGCTTAAATAAAGTGCTTTAAAAATGTTCTTGGCTCATAATAACCTAAAATCATAACTTTATTCAGATGCAAGTAAAGGCAAAGGTTTCTGTGTGGATGAATAATTCAACATTAGACAATATAATTGATTTCTAAATATTTTTAATGAAAGGAAAATTGAGAAATACTGAAAGCCTCTCACAGATTGTAGGTCACCGGAAATCCTCAACAAACCACATTCCTTTTATATTTTCAGCTGCATACTTACTAATATAAACTAATCTGGCTAAACAAATAACATGATATGCTCTTAGATATAATGTTATAAATAGATGCAATTCCAGTTTCATTGTTGTAGTGACTAGATATGAACTTCTATAGCATGTTAACACATACAAAAACAGGTAAAAATCCACTTAAGTTTTACCCTCTGCAAATGTAAAGTTACAGAGGTGAAGTGCATCCATTGGCCTCTGCGTTGGATAGCACTGTGGCTCCTTCTACAACAGTCCTGAGTAATAGATATTCTTTTAAAGTTCATTACTAATCTTTAAAACTAAAAATCCATCACTTAAATAGGTTAGAAAGTTTGAGATATAATATCTGAGAAACTAGGAAAAAAAAGTGAAAATATATTTCTCCACTCAGTCCTGGAAGTTTCTGGCTGGCTAACCTCTTTTATGTATTTAGATTTGTTATGGTAATCAGTTGAAGACATAACCAAGGAGGCTTTCAACTACCTTAAATCAGGAAATGGCACTGTAGTTCAAGTGGTAGAGAACCTGCTTGAGCTGATGAGCTTAGGGACAGTACCCAGGCCCAGAGTTCAAAGCCCCACAACCAAGCAACCAAAAAAAAAAAAAAAAAAAGGAAATATAAACTACCTTAAATCTCTTTGAACTTCCCTACTAAATAAATGTACATATAAGAAATTCAGTGAGCCTTTTCTCTACTAACAACAGGATCAAGAGCAATTTTTTGAGGATTTGTTGTTGAGTGGTTTAATTTTTTGAGTTCCAAGTATATTTTAGATATGAGACCCTTGTCCGTTGTATGGCTAGTAAAGATCTTCTCCCAATCGGTGGGTTTTCTATTGATCTTGCTAGCTATGTCATTTGCCCTGCAGAAGCTCTGCAACCTTATGCAATCCCATTTGTCCAACCTTTCTTTGATTTGTTGTGTTTCCGGGTCTCTATTCAGAAAATTTCGGCCTGAGCCAAGGAGACCTAGGGTTTCTCCTATTCCATCCTGTAATGTTTTCAGAGTGTCTGCTTTGAGTTCAAGGTCTTTGATCCATTTGGAGTTGATTCTGGTGCAGGGTGATATATAAGGATCTAGCTTTAGTTTTCTACATGTAGTTAACCAATTTTGCCAGCACCATTTACTGAAGAGGCTGTCTTTCTTCCATTCTATTGTTTTAGCTTCCTTATCGAAGATTAGATGGCTATAGGTCTGTAGGTTCATTTCTGGGTTTTCAATTCTATTCCATTGGTCCTGAGGTCTGTTCATATGCCAATACCAAGCTGTTTTGATTACTATGGCTTTATAGTAGAGTTTGAAATTTGGTATTGATATTCCTCCAGCAGTGTTCTTTCCGTTGAGAAGTGTTTTTGCTATTCGGGGAAACAACTGCCCAATAAATAAGTGGGCGAAAGACTTAAAGAGAAGCTTCTCTGAAGAAGAAAGAAGGATGGCCAATAGACACATGAAGAAATGTTCAACATCCCTAGCCATAAAAGAAATGCAAATCAAAACAACATTGAGATATCACCTCACTCCAGTTAGAACAGCAAAAATCAAGAACTCTAACAACAACAGATGCTGGAGGGGATGTGGAAAGAAAGGAACCTTACTTCATTGTTGGTGGGAATGTAAACTTGTTCAACCACTTTGGAAAGCAGTAAGGAGGTTCCTCAAAAGACTTCACATAGATCTCCCCTATGATCCAGCAATCGCACTTTTGGGCATTTACCCAAATGTATACAAACAAGACCACACTAAAGCTACCAGCACAACTATGTTTATTGCAGCATTATTTACCATAGCTAAGATATGGAACCAACCCAGAAGCCCCTTAGTAGATGAATGAATCAAGAAAAGGTGGTATATATGCACAATGGAATTCTATGCCTCCATCAGAAAGAATGACATTTCCACATTTGTTAGGAAATGGAAGGGCTTGGAAAAAATTATATTAAGTGAAGTAAGCCAGGCCCAAAGAAACATAGGTCCCATGGTTTCCCTTATTTGCAATATCTAGTATAGGTATGAGTCAAGCGGAAAAGGTCAGATAATGTGATGTTAGGAAAACGAACCCTTAAATATGTATTTTAATGTTTTCGTTTCTTTCATGCATGTGTTTCTAACGCATTTATAAGATTATTTCTTTGTTGCTTTGTATGTCCCTCCCCCACAGTGTAACCCCCCGCTTTCACTTTATTTGATGTCAGTATAACATGTGGAGGAGATGGGGACAAACAAGTCGTTTAAGGATTCAGGTGGACCTGTTGCAACAAGGAGAATTACCAAATGTCATGTCAAAGCAAGCTTTACAATGTCGGTGTGGGGGGGAGGAGGGGGGTATGATTGGGTGGGGGGGAGGGGGAGGCTGGGAAGGGAGGTGAAGGGTAAACAAAGGAGGAGGCTGCAATGCTTGGTAAGAAATGTATGCATTATCCTGCCAATGTACTTGTAACCCCTCTGTACAGTATGTTCTCAAATAAAATAAAATTTAAATTAAAAAAAAACAAAAAAAAACTCAAGGCTGGAGGCATGGCTTAAGTAGTAGGGCACTAGGCTAGGAAGTAAAAGGTCCCAAGTTCAAACTTTAATACTGTAAAAGATGCATAATAAACCAAATCTAATTGGTGTTTAAAAAAAAAAAGAGCAATTTTTTTAAGTGGCCTTCTCCTACTTTTATGACCAGCCTACCCTTCTTTACTTACCCTCAGGTATCCTATTACAGGGGAATTTCTTGGGATAGAGCTAAATAGAATTAAATAAAAGATTAACCTATACAAAAATCTAATTGGAATAGGAGAGAATTATTCAAATTATCAAAACATCAAAATGACAACAAGAACAAACCTTTAATTCTGCAAATAAAGAAAGACAAATGGTGACTAATGAAACATAGACAAGTGAAATATAAAACCGAGTTTTAAGATTTATTTAACTGAAGTAATCTGTATAGAGATAAAAAGTTACCAGAAATTAAAATCAATCACCCCTGTTTTGTTAGGTTAGTTAACTATTCTCATATTCACAGGAAGTAGACATTATGGATGTCCTTTCTCAGCATTAATGTTACCTAAATCTTAAGGTAATGTTTTCAGTTCTAAAACAATGGAAAAATCTATTTTGCCTGGAAATACAAAATGATCTAAATATTTAATTTTCTCATTTGAGAGAATGTTAGTCAATGTTTAGAATAAGCAGTAATTTTTTTCTTCACATAATTGTTTGTCAAAAATACAGCATGTTGAAATTTGTTTAAAAACAAAAAGTTACTTTCACTTAGTCCTTACATCTTTTGTTTAAATAAGACTGTATTTGAAGTCGTTACATCTTTTATCACTGCTTGTCATTTAACAGCTTCAGGAAATAGTCAAGTTGTAAGAGGTGACATCTGGAAAAACATCAAAGTTTTAGTGTATAAAATGATATTGTTACTGTTCCTGTACTTACAGCTTTTCAAATATCCTATCAATCTAACAAAATAAGCAGAAATAATACTATTTCTGCAAGAAATAAAAAGACTTCATTCCATGGCCAGATATGGGGGCTCAAACCTGTAATCTGGGCTATTGAGGAGTCAGAGATTGCAAGGATCCCAGTTCTATACCATCTTGGGCAAAATGTTAACAAAATCCTATTTCAAACAAAAGCTGGTCTCATGTATGTATGTGTGCATATATGTGTGCATGTGTGTTTGTGTGTGTGTGTATGTGTGTGTGACATAAAGGGAGAAAGAGAAGAAAGGGAGGCAGAGAGGAACTGGAAAGATTTTTAAGAGACAATGCTCAGTAAATGTTTTGTTGCCATGATCGTATTGTTCTCTTAGTTTTGTAAATTCCATGAATTATTTTTTAATCATAGATAACCTAGAAAACATTAAAATAATATTTTTAATTTTGTTCTAGGTTGTTTTAAATATGTTATTTATATATGATAAATTCATTGTTAACCACATTCATTGTTACAATGAGTCCTATGCATAGCTTCAGCAATGTCTTAAAGATGGTAAAATCAATTATTACAGGCTGAAAATGCATTCCCTAGAAACAGCAGGCCTTTAAGACAATCTGAGGACACAAATTTAAGTTGTACATTCTAAGTCAGTAAGTTGTTAGGCTGGTTTTTTAACCATCCTGTAGCCTATCTGCTATATGTAAATAATGCTCATGTAAAGACTATTGGAGGGTCAGATTTTGCTCTATTTGAAAGCTATTATTTCTGCCTATCACACTTTCATTAAAGCTGGCATTATAATAACACAGATTCTTGAGTTACAAGGAACTTTATTACTCATTGCATGAACTTTGTGTTCTCATAAATTTCCCTTTCCACTACCAACAAGCTCTGGAGTCATGTCAAATGCCCTTTGCAGAGGTTTCACAATAGGCTTGTGTCGTAGCTGAGAATTGCTGAACTTAAAAAAAAAAGCCAAACTGATAATAGGGCTTTCAAAGAAAGACCAATATTTACTCCACAAGAGGCTGTGACTTTTGCCCTAGAGAAAGGCACTGACTCTTTTCTTCATGTCTATTCACTTTAGATATGTTCTTGTAAAGATAGTTATTGGCAAAATCTGTAACAAAATAGGCAGGAGTATCTTGGAAAGTTTGCTCACAATAGATGGTAACATCAACTTTTGTAATTACTGATGGTATTATTATGGATATATGATTAATAGCATAAAATACAAGAACTAAAATTTCTTATATGTTATCACTGCACATTTTCCAAGAAGGTTTTTGTATAATGAACTATTGCTTAAGGAAAAGATCATAAAGATAACATACAGATCTAATTTCTAAGTATATCTTAATAAGGTTCGAAATCTTTAACATGTTTTTCTTTCCTTAATAAAGAAAATAGATAAGGAAGCAGTAGTCAATTTGCTTCAGTGCTCCAACTTATTTGACAAAACAGACAATGGAAGGCACACAGCTTACAATCAAGGAATAATGAATTTACATTATTTTAACTGTAAGAGAAAACAAACATATATATATATATATATACACATATACATATAGACACAAACATATTGACAATCTTATATAATGGATTACATAGATTACAAGGTTCAAAAGACAAAGCAGAAGTAAACATTATTTCTAACTAATTGAAAGAAAAGAAATAAGACTAGAAAAATACAAATACAAATAAACATTTAAATATTATAATGATATTGTAGAAATACCAATGCTATGCAAGGCCTGTCAAATAAATGACTAATTAGCTTAATCACAAAACTCTATGCAACATAACATGAAAATAATCTAGATCTAGAGAAATCTATACCTATATATCTATATCTATATCTAGTCGGTCCTGGGGCTTGAATTCTGGGCTTGGGCGTTGTTCCTCAGCTCTTTAGCTCAAAGTGAGCACTCTACAGCTTGAGCCACAGTGCCACTTCCGGTTTTCTAGTAGTTTATTGGAAATAAGAGTCTCACGGCCTTTCCTGCCCTGGCTGGCTTTGAACTGTAATCCTCAGATCTCAGTCTCCTGAGTGGCTAGGATTACAGGCATGAGCCACCTGCACCTGGCTAAAAATAATCTTTTTTGATGTCAATAAGTTAAGCATGAAATATTTCTCATTTTCATAGGGACTGATGAAAGCTCAAGACATGTAATAACACAAGAAAATAAAATTTCAATATACAAGATAATCAAATTGGGTCACCATTGTACATGAAATTAAGAACTTTCAAAGGTATTAAATCTCTTGAAAAATATCCCAAGGAATATGAGTGAATAAGGCAAGACACAAAATATTGAAGAGGAATGATGAAATTTGAAACATACATATTTAAAAAATGAATTTATATTCCCTGGAATATTAAGAATAGTAAACAGAAGCATCTTGAAGTTGACATATCTACTACTAATAGATTGAAAGTAAAATAATTTATAGATAATATTCATAAGTTGTGTGACATAAGATTAACTAGAGTTGTGAATTAATACATATAATAGTAATATAAAGGTGTCCATTCATTTCAAATATGAAATAAGTTTAAAATTCTGTGTTTAAGTAGACTTATTTTTATGTTATATGCAATTTCTATTATCTCTTGCTAATTCAGTTCACCATAGGTTAACTTAATGTGTCAACTTAACTAGATCAAAGAGTGCCCAGTTATTTTCCTAAATACTATTTGTATCTCATTGATATTACCAGTTGAGTTGATACACTGACTGAAGTAGATTTCCTTCCTCAATGTGAGTCAGAATCACCCACTTTGTTGAGGTCCTTAACATAAAAAAAAAGTTTGGAGAGAGATCACTCCACACTACATAACTGAGCCTAGATATTGATCATGGCCTGTCCTCAGACTGAGACTTACATAATCAATATGCCCATATCTTCGCCCTTTGAACTTCATTTAGAAATGATACAATTATGTTTCTTGGTTCTCTGTCCTTCTGACTGGAACTGAAATTATCCTACTGGTTTATAAGATAAAACATTTTTTAAAATTTCATTTGTATTGAAATGGTGATGAACATGGAGTGGTTACCGTTACATAAATAAGTAGTGAAGAAATAGCTCAGAATGAAGCTTGGTATAGAGATGTCTCCTTCTGAGGTCATACTCTATTGAATTGGTCACAATTTTGTGTTATATTTGTTTCAAAATATGTTCACCAAAATATATGACCCCTGTACTTATTACAGCATTAATGTGATGCTGAACTGTCTCACCATATTAACAGTGGGGTTTGTGAAGCAAGAGTTCCACATGTGAATTCCTTGCACAAACCAACTTCATCCTGATTCCAAAATGACTCCTCTGGAATTGCACACTGTCACTCTTCTGCACAAATTCTTAATGCTTCACATTTTTACTCTGACCCAAACACAACTTCTTCCAGGTGGTCATATGGACCAGTGTTATAAGACTTTTCTTTGTCTGCCATTGTAATAACCACTGAGTGCTTTGAATTCTCAGTAAGCCAACATGATGTCTTTCTTTCCTGGAGGCTCAAACACAAGATACATACTTGATCATTCTCACTGGCACTGAGGAAGCCAATTGATCTATTGTCAGAAACATTGCTAGACATTTAGAATCTAGCATTCACCGATCTCCATGCTAACCCTATAATACAATCTTCTCTTTATGGAGTCCATAAGTACTATATCTCTTTTCTAACTCTCAGTCCACAGCATGCTAAGCCTTGTCTGGGAAAATTTCCCTAATGAATGTGCTAGATTAGCACTTAGTGATTTTTTTTTCCTTTGGCATAGCATGTCGGTCTTTTCCTAATGCAATTGCTTGTATAAATTCCCTTGCTGCTGCTGTGAGGATGATTCCAGACTTGCATAGTACAAAGACTAGAAATTTTAAAGGATCCAAGGGTCCACTGTGGCATGAGACTAATGGCACATGCCAGGGTTTATTCAGACCTAGCTTTGAGTTTTTTCTCATTTCCCTAGACTGAGGCTATAGTGGTCAAATTCTTCATTGAGAACAATGGACATGAAATATAGCCAACTAATGCAAAGAGAAATATATTAGAAAGGATGACATAGGTAAAGTAGAGTAAGGTTATAAAAACCTCAGAAGGATTTGAGGCCAGGCTTAGGGATCAGCAGGCATCCATAGAGTTCCTAGAAGCAGACAAGATTCTCCCAGCAGCAACTTGGATCACTACAACATACAGCTTACAGTGTTGCTTTACTCAGATGGGATTCAAAACCCTGGGTGAGAGTAGACAATTAACCATGTTTAGCTGGTGCCCAGTACCTGGCTGTACTAGTGTTGAAAAAAGATGGAGCCATTCAGCTTTCACCACGAGACTAGTACTAAGTATTTATCCTTGGTGAAATAAATTATTACTGTTTAAAAAAAAAGAAATTTTAAAGGATCCACTTGTAATATAAAACCAGTCAACAGTGGAATGGTACTGGTTGATATTTTTTCTCTCATTAAACAGCATGACATTTTACTTAATCTGGTTTCAAATGTATATGAAAATATATTTTAAAATTCCACAATCATGACAGTCATCATTTAAACCAAAAGATTCATAACCAGAGTAACTATAAATTATCTGCTATTCCTATAGCAGAGGTCTATAAATTATCTGCTTTGGCACTCTTGGAGATACATAGGGGACATTTTTAAATAAATTTAACTTTAAATATAGCTTGTCTTACAAACCTGTATTACTACTTGGAAACAAAATATTTCATTATCCATTGATAAATTGATACATTCCTTCAATGAAGTATGTACTTTATCACATTATATTTCATATTTAACTGGAAGATAGTGATATTGTAGGGACCATCTGTTTTATGTAAGAAGTTACATTTTTACAGAGGTAAAGAAAAGGAGAAGAAATTATACAGACTTTTTTATATTGTATAATTAAAGTTGCATTTTGGCTAAGACTATTTAATTGCAGTAGGATTACTTCATATGTCTTGATGCTAAATGGTGATTTGTTCCCAAATAAATTATCATTATTATTAAAATTTCAGTCTTAGTTGAAAAAGTCAATGTTCAAATAAGTAAACTTGTTAAAATTGCCATTCTAAAGGTAATATACAGAAGGCTTACAGTTACGTAATGAGTCCATTTTGTTTTGAACAGTTGTCACCCCTTTCCTTGCCTTCTCCCTGTTTCTTCCTGTCCTTCCTGCAAGTTGTATAATTCATTTTCAAAAGTGTCTGGTGAGTATCACTGCCACATTTGTTCATCTTTTGTCCCATTTCTGTTCTCCCTACTTTCCCACTCCCAAGCAGATAAGCTTACAAACAAGACACAAGGTAAAGAAATTAAAAAACAGCAGCAGAAGAGAAAATAAGCACTTCTTGTTTCCATTTATTGGAATTCATTTTGAGAAATATTATTGTATATGGTCATATGCACATAGGTATTGAACCTTTGTGATCCTCTCTTAAGAATATCTTCCTTTGGATTCACTGTGTGAATGTCTAGAGTCGTGTATAACTTATCATGTCCAAGTGTACTTTAAAGGTACAGGAATTCAACACACATATTTCTCAGGTAAAAGCTAAAAATATCTTAGTATGTTTACTAGTATATATGTGGCAGAAAAAAGAATATACCTGGATTTTAAAGATTATGTATTATATATTAGTCATAGAATATTAATAAATTTATTTACTTATTCATTTATTTAGAAGTGTTTAGGACTGAACTGAGGACCTCACAGTTTCTAGGCAGGTATAACTTGAGCCATTCTATCAAATCTTTTTGTTGTTGTTTTGTTTTGCTTATTTTCAATGTAGTATGTGCTTTGTTTTATGCCCAGGCTAGCCGAACGAGTGATTCTTCTATTTAACATTCCACCATACCTTGGATATGTATCAATATTCCAGACCATTGTTTCAGATGGAATTCTCTTGAAGTTTTATGCCCTGGATGACTTTGAAATATGATTAATCACATGATTTTTGCTTTCCAAGTAGCTATGATCTTGAGCCACCATGCTTTGAATCATTTTTTTAAGTTTTCCAACTAGACCCCACTTCTCTACCCAGAAAAGAATCTAAGAATTTTCCCTTTCTCTAAATCTATATTAGGAAAATTACATTGTCAGCTTTTACAAAAGAAGTAGTGCAGAGTACACACACACATACACACACACAAATAAAAAGATAAAATAAGCAGAAAAATGAATAGAATAAAACACACAAAAAATCTTGTCAAAATATGTTTAGTACCTAAAGCTATGTCAAATTAGTCAAGGGGTTAAGATAAGTAAGAAACAATAGACATAAGGATAACCTGAGTCTATAGTAAGAGAAAGACCTGAAAAGATCCATGTTTACAATCATTATGTCGATAAAGAGGAATGAACACGATGATAAAACAAGGCAAAATTTATAAAAGAGTAAGAGGAATGGACAATAAGTAAAAATAAGAAATGAAAAAGAACATGATTAAAATGACAACCCAGGATATAGAGGTGTGGCTTAAGATTTAGATCCCCAGCCTTGAGAAAAAAAATGTGAGAGTATATGGCCATGAGTTCAAATTCTGGAATCTGTGTACATTAAAAAATATATAAGTAGGGGGGGGGGCAGAGTGAGGATAGGATGGGAAGGGGAAACAAAGGAGGAGGCTACAATGCTTGATAAGAAATGTACTCATTACCTTGCTCATTGTAATTGTAACCCCTCTGTACAGTATTTTCACAAAAAAAAATATATGTCAATGAAAAACCCCATACAGAATTTTATTATGGTCATCTAAAAAACCTGAAATAATTTTAATATTATCTAGTAATATGGAAGTATTCTGAGATGATGTTACAGCACATACATGTAGAAAATGGCAAAAAGTTAAGGAAAATTAAGAACAAAATCATTCACATATAGAAACACTGTAGAGGTACAATATACTTTCTTCACCTACATGCCACCTTTTGAGGTTTCCAGATTTGGCCTCTGAGCTCAAATAACTGAAGTAGAATGTGTTATAAAGGAGGATTTTTTAAGTCTACTTGTGTTACTATAATAGAATGTCTACAGCTAGATAATTTATTTGAAAAATGGAAGTTTATTGGTTCACGGGAAGTATATAGGCCCTTGTGCTAGTGCAAAATTTAATACTGAAGTGTCAACACCTGATGGGAGATTTCTTTCTGCATCATTGCTTTGCAGAACTAAGATAAAAGAGGGAAAGGAAGAGAAGGAGAAAGAGAAGGAGAAGCAGGAGTCAGCTAAAGAAAGAGAGAAAACCAGCTGAACTCATGCTTTTATGAAGACACAATCTCATTCAGTAGGGTGAAGCCTTTATTGTCTAGTTGCTATTTAAGGGTGGGACCATGCACACTTTTCCAGTAGCAACTGAATTTTAGTAGGAGTTTGGGGAGATGTCGTTCAGACCATATCATATGACTGAATGTTGGTGGTCCGTGTTGATAATCTTAGCTACTAGCTGGAATACATCAGGAGAATCTTATTTTAAGGCCAGTTTAAGCAAAATGTTTGTTAGATTCCCAATATCAACTGATAGCAGAATACCATATATACACCTGTTATCTCACCTACAGTGGAGACTAAAAGAGGGAGGGCTGTGGACCAAGGCAACCCAGTTAAAATAAAGCAAGATCCTACTTAAAAATAATAAGAGAATGATTGACTGGAGGTGTGTCTCAAATTTAATACAATTAGTAATCAAATAGAAGAATATCAATGTATTGGAATCTTTATACTTCGTTCTAACAAATTTGTGGCAATAATATTATTCAAAGTGTGATAGCTTACTTTAATTCAAGCTACATATTTATCTATGTGATTGGTGAGACCTTTTGTTTAAATGAAGGTAAATACACCTGCATCACACAATATCCAGAGCCTCATAAGCAGTTCCTTTATAAACCTTAAAATAAACACATTCTCTTGGGCTGAAGGTCACAAAACCAGAAAGACATCTATAATGCACTAAACTATGTGCTTTATGACTATCTAGTACAGTAAAGGTTTGGTAAAAGTAAATCTCCATAACTGCTAGCCAAACAATGACAGTTAATAGAAGCTTCACCCAATGCTATCAAGGTAATAATGAACAATTTATAGGAAAAAAAACAGAAAGGCATGCTAATAAAAAAGTCAACAGCTAATAAAGAAAAAGAATAAAGTAACTGCATGAACAGTATACTCAAGCCATCATTATTTTTAAAAAAGCTGGTACAGTATCCCTGAGACAAAGCCTCTCTGTATCAGAGAATACAGTGCCAAAGTTAAGAGAACCCAGAGTTCATCATTTATGACTTCACCAGAATTCAGCTCCATGCACTCCTGCCCAAGGAGTAATTGGTACTTAGATTTTATAATTTAATGCTTCGTTAGGAAGATTCTAGTATGTCAGAATGTGATTTTTTATTTCTTACTAAGCAAAAGGCAATTCCAAATGAGACACTTAGAAATCAAGATACATGGACATGAAAAATGTGAGACTGATTTTCTGCATAAGTAACACTTTTCTCATACTCAACATTAGATGACAAACTGAAGTCTATACCACCAGAACATTTGGTCCACATTTCATCATCAAACACTGATTTTCCCAGGACCACAACTTTAGTTGGACAATAAGACCAGCCACTTACTAGATGCTGCAATCTGATTGTTAGCTAGCTACCTACATAAATAAATCATGGTTTGGATGGATACATCAAATATCCATGTGTTTAAAGGCTCCGTATCCAGCCCCAGGAGCCATTGGAAAGTGAGAAACCTTTTTAAAATGTGGTACCTAGTAGATCTATGCCACTGGGGGGCATATTTGGAATTAAATGTTTCTTCTCATTCATAAGAGCATAATCTCTTAGTTAAACATTGTCTACTCAATAGTGAATCTATTTAAATCATTATGTAAATGACTAAAAAGAACATCATTCTATGTACACATTTTATTCATTATGAGCTGCCATATATACCATATATTTAAAATTGAGGTCACTCTGTCTTTATTCCTTTGTCTTTTTCCCGCTACTTATTTAAAATGGTTATAATGTACATTTCATTGACCTGAGTTTTTAACTGAAGTATGATATGTCAAAAATGACCTGATACCTCACTGTTCCTTTTCAGCACCTCTATTATTGATCTATAATTATTATATTCCTAGAGTGTTTTAGACAGAATTAACAAAACAAAAAGGAAAATTACTATTTCAGTTAATGAGATTCTAAAGAATAAGTACATAATCAACAGAGTATAAGGTTCTAGAAACATACTGAATTGTGTTGTTCACTTCCAATAGAACAAAGCCATTCAGGCACTCCAAATTATATTGCATTCATTCCTGTCTTTCCTTAAATTTTGAAATAGATATTTACTTGGTAAGCATATATAAGGCTGTAGGATGCCTATCGGATGTAATAATTGAGGAATCATTTAAGAGTATTGGAAATTTTCAATATTATTTGGGTTTGATATATAAATATAAATGATAGAATAATAAAATCCCAAATTTATAAGAATAGCTGCCAAGCTAGGTGTCAATGACTCATGCCTGTAAACCTAACAACTCAGGATGCTGAGATCTGAAAAATGCTGTTTGAAGCCATCCTGGAAATGAAAGTTTATGAGATTCTTATTTCCAATTAGTGGCCAAAAGCTGGAAGTGGAACCTCTAGTGGTAGAGCTCTAGCCTCATTTATAAAAAGCTCAGGGCCAGCACCTAGGCCCTGAGTTCAAACCCCGATACCAGTTAAATTAACCACATATATGTCCACAAAGTATATCTATACAATATGAATGGAAAATTCAGAACACATAATTTATATGTGCATACAGCATACATTCTTATAATTATATAGTCTTAAATTTCACGTGTGGGAGGAGCAAACTCAAAATGTTTCAGAGTCTTCCTACTTGATATCATTTAATTAAGTCTAGTTTATATAACCAAACTGCACAGAGATGGACACTTTTCTCAAGACAACTTATTACCCTCTAAACAATGCCCACATTTTAGACCTAAGAGAGAAGCATAGAACAGAACAGGGGATGTGTTGAACTCTTAACACTTCAGAAGGGAGGAATCTCATTTCTTTTGAAATATCTACAGGCTATCCTGATTGCTCCTTTATAATATTTCTTCCTTTAGCAAACT
This sequence comes from Dipodomys merriami, assembly GCF_024711535.1. NCBI lineage: Eukaryota > Metazoa > Chordata > Mammalia > Rodentia > Heteromyidae > Dipodomys > Dipodomys merriami. The sequence continues at coordinate 3,271,016 of NW_027206290.1, forward strand.
AAAAGAGAAGTCATGGTAGGCATCGTTTATTTAAATATAGATGCACAATTCAGTCCCTAGGGCTTATATTGTCCTTCCATGATCTGTACTCCCTGCCTACATACCTACAAAACAATCGCTAGTGAAAGCAGGTCAGAGACATCTAATTGTCAGATTTAACAAAGAAGTGTGTGGAAGGCATTTGAAGTGTTTCTTTAACAATAGTGAACCTAGGGTTTTATAGAGAGGGAGATGAAAAAAAATGTCTATATAGCCTACAAAGGAAGGGAAAAAATACTGAAGGGGAAAAGATCTTGTTATAAGAACCTCTTTTATTATCCTGGATAGGACAATACTAATACATGTCAAGCATTCGGAATAGTAACTGGAATGAGATGCTCAAAGAGAAGGCTTTCTTAAAGTCAACTACTACAAATTTGTATTGTGTAGGTTCTTTTGGCTTTAAGTATGTGCATGAAGTTTTATTTTTAGTCCCAGGAACATTAATCATTGAGACTTCAGTTCAGGTGATTCAAGTTGTTACTGCACTTGCATTCCCAGTGAACACTTAATATAAGAATAGAAGAAAAGCTTGCCAAGGTGGTTTGAAACAGAAAGTTTTTGTTCAAGGCACTGAAGTAGTCAATGTGCAAACTTTAGGCTGACAGCAGAGTATGAGTGCAAAATGCTTTACTAAAACCGACCTTGCTTTGGCCCACTGAATGATGTTAAATTGGGACTAGGCAATGCATTTTTGCCTCTTTCTAGGTAGAAGACATATCTGATGAAAGAGTTGAAAACTGAGGTAACTCTGTTTTAATTTTGGATTTATCTGTGGTTGCACTCATACTTATTGTAACCTTTATTGTTTCCTTAAATTTTACTTCCCCTGCTTAGAATTATCAATCAATATTACTTAAATTTTATTCCAGGTTTTTTTTTTATTTAGAGGGGGGTGAAGGTAGGGGTTGTTCATGGGGCTTGAACTCAAGGTATGGGCGCTGTCTCTGTTTTCCTCAATGCCAGCACTCTACCACTTGGAACCCCTTCACCACTTCTGGTTTTATGGGAGCTAATTGGAGATAAGAGTCTCATGGACTCGCCTGCTGTGAGCTGGCTTCGAACTCCTATCCTCCGATCTAGCCTTGTGAGTAGCTAGGATTAAATGTGTGAACTACCAGCACCTGGTTTTTTATTCCAGCTTTAAAACATAATGGTCTCATCTCTTCAGGCTCTTTTGCTTGTTTGTTTAATTAGCTGTAGAACAAGAGAGACCAAAACCTAACCTGAGTTACAAGAAACAAGACAGTGATGGGACAGAAGGAAAAACCTCACAGCTAGATCAGCTGTTTTGAAAAATAACTGTCTTTCTTCCCCTTCAAGGGGAGAAAGCTTTTATTCAATGCAACATTTAAAGTTCCCCAATAATTCTGGACAAGTGTCATTGCCACGGAGAATGGCCAGAGAAACTGAACTTCTCCCGTGAAGAATGCAAATTTACTGTTGGTCACTGCCAGGTCAGACTGGTATTTCAAAGGTTTAGGGGTGCTCCAAATAAGAACTGATGGGCTAAACATATTAAATCCATTAAGCCCTGGGGCAGGGAGAAGGGATGGGGAGGCAAAACCAACCACAAGAAAAAAATAACATAACTGATTATCACGTCACTCTATATTGAAATAAAATACTCCATCCTCTTTTCAAAGATTTGCATGGAAAATAAAACACCCAGTTTTATTTTACTAAAACAGAGAATTCTTGGATTTTTGTTATTTTGAAATAGAAATACTTTAGTTTTACTTTGAAAGTTGAGCAAAATTATTAAGAAAAATTCTGAACTGTATTTTTCTATGCTCATTATTTCCACTATTTCTCTATTGTATTGGCTCTGATGGGGGTGGTAAAAGGACAAAATTTTCTAAAATTCTGTGTTTGAATCCTGGGCAAACATTTTGTGACAATATCAATACTATGTGTTTAATGTCCCGCTTAATTTTCTGTTTTAGCACTAATGGGTAGGTGGAAATGCACATAAAAACTCTTTATTTGAGATCACACAATGAAAAGACTACATTTATAAGCAGAATCTGTGACGGAATTTTAGGGAAAATTATATTTCTTTCTATATCATGATATAAAATTGACTTCAAATTCACAGGGAATTATACATCTCATGAAAGTGTTTTGATTTTGGCTGACTTAGACAATCTCTTTCTGTATATGTAAACAACATGAGGCACACTATATGAATGTGTATGTTAATGTTTGTATACATAATGCATAAGTCATATTTGGTTAATTAAAGTTTCTTTTTAAGAGTTTACCTTTAAATTCATATGAGTTCACTAACAAAGGATGTCTATGTATAAGTATGTACTAAGAGATTCTACACTACATTTAAAATAGACATTAGAAAAGGAATATTTTAACACATAATTTTTAAGGAAAAAGTAAAGAATAAATCAATTAGACCAACCTACAAAGTACTTATTTTAAATCCACTAGGTATTAATAGTCTTGTATAATAACTATAATACCAGTTAACAATTTGAATATCACTATTATATTCAAAAAGCCTGTCACACTTCTGCTTGTGCTATTCTCTTCACATACCACTGCTCCGAATCCCCTCGTAATTGGCCTACTAGCAATTCATTTCTATGGGCATTAAACTTCCAAAGCTGTGAGGACTTGGCAGAGAGATTTTGCAGACTTCCTCTTCCACTCATTTATTATTCTTTCATATTCATTTGAATCACCACCACGCCTGACACCTGTCATGAAGCACAAGCCTTTCAAGCTACAAGGAAACTACGAATTTGCAACTGACACACATTGACTTGGAAAGGAGAGCCATTTATCACTTCTTTCTAAAAAGAATATATAATAAGAATGGAAACTTGGTTAAGATTTTGTCTCAACAGTATAAAACTTCAAGTGGTAGGACAGAAATTTCGGCTTTCACAATTCGTAAACAGCCATTTCCAAAAATTAACAGAAATCAGGTTGAAGGCTATTCTTGTGACCGTTTCTTTAAATAAGGTAAGTGTATGAACAGAATCTTAGCAAATATGGAAGACAATACATCTAAACACAATATTTTTTTAAATCTTAAATTTTGGAATATGAACACATCTTCGCTGTTATTTGGCTACTAGTATCTTCTTCAATATACCTAATATGGTTGACTGCAGCTTACAGAGAAACCATGACTCTTGTAGCTACAACTGTCCCAAAGATATTACCTGTTAAAAATTCCTAATTTTTAGATTATATGAATATGCATTTGCATTGCTGTCTGGACAATAAAATGAAGTTTTTTTAAAGTTTTTTTAAGCTAAGAATTAAAATGCTACTTATTCATATGTATTTTTTCAACTTTATTCAATACCTGAGTACAACAAGTACAACAGCACCAAGCTTATATATTCATTATCTCACTGTTTGACTTGTGCAAACTTGGTTTAATTTGTTTGTTCACGTCCAGCTCCTCTGACTCAGTACTGTTTATTATTAGGAAGCAAACACATGAATAAAAAACTAAAATAAGGGTCTGGGAAGGTGAGTGGTAGAGCGCTTGCCTTGCATGCCTGAGGCCCTGGGTTCAATTCCTCAGTACCACATAAGCTAAAAGAAAAAAGCCAGAAGTGGCGCTGTGGCTCAAGTGGTAGAGTGCTAGCCTTGAGCTGAAGAGCTGAGGGACAGCATCCAGGCCCAGAGTTCAGGCCCCACGACCGGACCCCCCCCCAAAAAAAAAAAAACTAAAATAAGATTAGTAAAACATACCATAAAGAACTTAAGGGAACATCTCCCCCATAGAATACTAATCTTAACAAACTTTTGAATTTGTTCAACAAGAAATGTTCTCATTACCTTACTCATAACTGTAACCCCACTATACAGCATCTTTACAATAAAATTTTAAAAAATATTTATTTGTTAGATAGCATATTATCTATTGTTTTAGATTAGGGATAAGCAGACTATTTTGTACATACCTGATAATGAATATTAGAACCACTTTGCATAATATTAAACAATTTAAAAATAGAGGCAATATGACTATAATTTAATTGTAAAACAATAATTAAAATAGTTTATAAAACAATAAACAAAAATAGTGGAAAATAACTATTTCAAAGAACAAATAATGTCATTATCTCTGATAATACAAAAACATTTCAACAAAATAGGTGATTTTACTAAGCAAACAAATTTCATAAAGAAGACAAAATTGTAAAAAAATATTCTGAGTGTTACTAAATGACAAGATTACTCTTCATGATAAAGGGATAAATTCATTTACAAAGCATAGTATTTTTAAAAAATCATAGTATTCTCTTGGCAGAGATGCAGAGAAAGAGGAACCCTACTGCACTGTTGCTGGAAATGTAAACTAATACAAGCACTCTGGAAAGCAATCTGGAGATACCTCAGAAAGCTAAATATAGACCTCCCCTATGACCCAACCATAATACTATTAGGCATCTACCCAGAGCAACAGGAACCAGAATACAAGGACACACGCACCTCCATGTTCATTGGAAACAACCCAGATGCCTTACTACAGATGAATGGATCCAAAAATTATGATACCGATATACAATGGAATATTATGCAGTCATTAGAAAGGACAAAATAGTGGCATTCACATGGAAATGAATGGAACTAGAGTAAATCATTTTGAGAGAGGTAAGCCAAGACCAGAGAGACAAGCAGCACATGGTCTCCCTGATATGTGGATGTTAAACCCAAAATGCAAGGAGATATGACAAAGTAAACAGGACTCAAGAAACAAAGGTCATTTACTTAATTTGTCATATAATTGATTCCATGTTCTTGACCTCATATGTCATATATATATATATATATATATATATATATATATCTGAGGTAAGCTAGGAGGGGGGCACAGAATCAGAGGGTAAAAAATACGACAGAGGGACCCATTATTTGCACTGGATATTGATTAAAATGAACCAAGCAACTTAAGGGCAGTGATGGGAGGGAAGGAATTAGAGGGAAAGAGGGACCAGCTTACTCTAAGCAAAAGGAAATAAATGTATGTATCACTCGATCTGGAAGAATTAGTTGTACTGTTAAAGTTTATAGATTTCACATACTTTGTAGACCAAGATAATGACAATTTTCCTTGTGAAGGTTAAAATGTGTTTGTGACTTTAAATATCACTATCCCACAATACTGTGAAATTTATGAAATTTATGTAATCATTTAATCTCAATAAAAATTATTTTTAAAATTAAGCAAAAAAAACCATAGTATTCCCAAAATGGGTAAAATGAGTATAGTTGTCAAAATATTACATAAAATTGATAGAATAGAAAAGAAATTTGCATAGCTGTTATCAAAGGAGGAGAGTTCAATGATTGCTACAAAATATGTATAGATTATTTTGCAAATTAAATTAAAAGTTACACATTCATTTTTAAAATAAATTATTATTTTATCATATTGTACAAAAGTGATGCTTTTATTTCATAAGTGAGGTAATGTGTGCATTTCTGTTTGGGGTATGAGCACCCTGTTAGCCCTTTGCTTTCTTCCAAAACTCAATACCAATTTTATTTATTTATTTCGTTTTGTGCCAGTCTTGGACTTAAACTCAGGGCCTAGATGTTGTCCCTGAGCTCCTTTTTCTCAAAGCTAGTGCTCAAACACTTGAGTCACAGCACCACTTCTGGCTTTTTCTGAATAGTTTGTTGAAGATAAAAGTCTCAGGGTCTTTTTCTTCTTGGGCTGACTTTGAACTGCACCTCTCAGATCTCAGACTTCTGGTTAGCTATGATTACAGTCATGAACAATCAGAGCCTGACTCACATTTAATATATTTAAAGAACACAATTAATTGACTAATTTTAAAGAAAATTTATGGAACACTGCATACAATGGAGTAACAATACTCTAGCCTCTCAAGCTGAGATGGTATAATTATAAATAATCATGTACTGAGATTTAAATATAAAACTAATTTAAAATAAATAGCATAGTATCATATTCTGCAACTATAACCTAATGAAATTAAAAATGAATAACAAAAGGATATTAAACTTTATATATGTAGAAATTAAAGTGCACATGTCATCAAAGAAGAAGTCAAAATGGGATTTTTAAAACAAAAATGTCAAAGCTGAATTGTGTGAACATGATCATTAAAGAAATATTCATCACTCAAAACAAATATATTAGAAAAGCAGAAAGATAAATGTGAATAACTGACAACCAGTTATGAAGAAGACATAATGATATGAAATGCTACATATTAAAAGTGAAACAAGAGGCACACAGCCCAGGTGGAAAAAGAAAGAAGAATGAGAACCATAATCCAAATCAATGTAGGAAATAAAGGAGAAAATGTGAGTGCTTTTTTAAAATCACATAATTCCAAAACCTTTTCATGAGAGTAATATTGATTGGGAAAAACCCCAAGTTAAAAAAAGAAAACTCAGATTGGAAGAAAACATTATTAGATGCTTAGACAGGTACACATGGGTGTTTCAGTTCTGAATGAAAATTTCACAGAAGACATTAAGCATGTACAATTGAAGATCAGAATTGATATGAGAAATGGAAATAGCAAGGGACACATGACAGCTGGCAGATAAATAACGTGTATGTGTGTTAGGAAGGTATAAACAGTAGTTGAATATTGAAGGCATATACATATATATATTATATACATATATATATATATATATATATATATATATATATAGTCATTCTTTAGGTGGCATGGATAGCGCTTCAGATTAATAAAATATAGACCTAAAAGTTGAGCTTGGATAGATAAAAGGTTTTCAACAATGGGTGAGAAATATTACCAAAGTATTCTGAGAAAAAGAAGGCAGAAGAATGGATCAAAACCTACTAATGGATGATGGCAGAAAACTAAATGAAACAAGTAGAAGGTGATGCGAAACATGAAGGATTTCTTACAGTATGTATTCTATAGAGGTCAAAGAAACTAATGCTTGAAAATTGTCCATTGATTTTTCAGAGTAGCAAGATGATGGCCATCTTTTGCAGTAAGTTTCTGGATAGTGGCAGAAGTTAATGTCATCTTGTAAAAATTTGACAAGTGAGATTGTCAACATGATAGCAAGAATGAACATTTTCCAGACCTATATAGGCAGTGGTCTTTTTACAGCAGCTAGAATATATTGGCACTTAATAAAAGTCAATGGATACGGCTACTTTTAATTTTAGGAAGTTGTCCACGTAAATATGCTAATGGAAATTATAAAATTAAGGGGGAGTTTAAGACACAAGGGTGAACTTTTAAAATGAGAGTATAGGCTTTGTGTCAACCAAATTTAGTAGTCACTAAAACCAAAATCTCAAATGTTCTTTTCTAATCTCTGGTCCACAACTGGCTCATTAATACCGAGCTAGATTTCTTGGAGTGTTTTCCAGAATTCATTTTTATAATTCAGATAATTCTGTTTAATTCAGGTATGGGGTAAGGGAGGGACTCCAGGGATTTCTAGAATGGAAGCATCACAAATATCCTTTCTATGGAAAATATTTCTGTGATTTTCTAGCTCAACTAGAAACTTGTCATAGCTGAAACATTTTAGTTGATTTAAACATCAACAAAAATCTTATACATTTTGACTTGTGAAAAGTTAACTTCGCTGAGGATATTTTCATTGTGCACAACACTTTATAGAGACATCTTAAAGTTATATCCTCAGACCATGTGTCTCTTTAGGTTGCTATTTTTTTAAACATATGACCATGGGACTGTTCTAAATCCTACTGCTTTTTCAGTTATTAGAGCCCAAAGGTCACTGGGTACATTAATACATTAATAAATTATCCTTCAAGATGAATGTCAGAAGCTGTGTTGGAACAGGATAGATTTTAAAATGAGACTATTATTATAGTAAGGACAATGAGCAGCTTTATTGCTGAACATGATATTAAATAAAAATGCATTGTACACAAGAGTAAATATGAAAGAATAATTCAGCAAATTACTGGACCCCTGGGGACACATATGTGGAGGAAAAGTGGCATTGTTTAAATAAGCTTTATATTTTAAAATTATTTTCTTTCAGAAACCTAATTCTACTTTTTCTGTAGCCATTTAAAGCACTCTCATGCTGTAACAGAAAATCATATGCCTCAATTACACCACAAGAACTTCCTAATTGTTCTAACCTTTCAATCAAGCTATAACCACTATGACTCTTATCTCAGTAGTGGTTCAACAAGTATATCTCCTTTGTAATAAAAATGCTCACTTCAAATATTAGTGGTTAAAGAACACTAGAAAATTAACTATCAACTTCAGTAAAGCCCATCCTTCATCATATTTCCAAATCACAGTCGAAGGGAAGAAATATCATGAGTACCCAAATCGCATAACCTAGTGACTTAGTCAATTATTCTAACAACGATCAGATTTCCATTTTGAAATAATTAGTGTTTTGGCAAGGATGGTATCTCTTTATAGCAAGTACTTTCATCATGACTCAGGTTCTTCAAAATTGATATATTAACTACAGTACTCCATAAAGTCCTGAGTATTTTAATTTACCAGATATTGCACTGAAAATAAAACATTTATCCTGATTTTCCTATTGTAATTTTTATATATGTTTGCTATTATAGACCTTACTACTCCAGTACTTATGGACTCAATTCACTTTCCATTCAGTGTATACTGAGAATAGTATACTAGATATAAAGTCATATGCTTTACAAAGATCCTGTCATATCTAAGTCTTAGTTTGCTTATCGGCAGAATAAGAATATGCACAAGTATTTCACATTCACTGAATGTGTTAATAAACATTGGAGCCAACATTGGTGGCTAAAACCTGGAACGTAGTCAATAATGGACTGCTAATAACAAGAAACTTCAAACGTAAACCGACAGGGAAGATGGAAGGAATGTGAGGAAGCAGAGATAAATGAGGTGTCACATTTGATTTATCTAAGAACTAACATAGCCTGCAGCAACATTGGAGAGTAGTTGGAGTGTGTTTCGATGCGTTCCCTTTCACATTTCAGGTCTTTCACCTCTTCTGGTCATTGGATATTCTTTAGGAGTAAAACTTTCCTCCTCTTTTGTTTCCTGCTCTTCTAAGCTTTCCTATCGATGAGACAGGATTTCCAGGAATGAATATTCAAATTACAAATATATTTCAAATAGAGATTGAATAGTCCTAGTTTGAAAATCTAACATCCAAAATTATCAAAAAGTGTAGATTTTGTAGTATTTTAGCATTTTGATTTTGTGAATATATATGTACCCTCAGTTAAAAATAAATCAATATGAAAATAAACTTGTGATCCTAACCTCTCTGGAGAAAAGAATATTGAACCTTTACCGTTGTGCCAAGCTGCCAATCCTGGTTGATGTTGGCATACTTGCACCTTTTTTCTTTATGATCTTCTGAATTTAAGTGATCAGTATTTTATTAGTGCTATATAAGTTACACATCATTCACAAATCAAACCAAGACAACTAAATCACACTAAAGTTTTAAAAAAAGAAAGAAAGGAAAAGCTTTGGAAAATGCTTACTAGTCATGGTTGTAAAAAGTTTCACCCATATGAAATGACTTTTGAAAAATTCCTTCACACTCTTATAAAATTAGTAGGATTTTCACAGAGAAAGGTATTAGAGATGTTCATAACACTGTAGGAGTAAAAGACTTGCTAGAAACTTTCACAGACACAATACTCTGACTTATTTTATACATTATACATTATACATTATACATTATACATTATACTTTTAACAATTGTTTGGATTCCTGTTGCAAATCTCCAACCAATGTATTATTAGTGGGCTGTGACAATTGTTAACTTCAAAAATTAATTATTACAAACAGCCAGTAAGCCCACTTAACCCCATCTCTTAAGGCTTCAAAAGAATTGTCCCACTTTTGGGTATTTACCTGAATAATCACAAACAAGACCTTACTAAAGCTACCAGCACAACTATGTTGATTGCAGCATTATTTACCATAGCTAAGGTATGGAACCAATCCAGATTCCCCTCACTAGATGAATGGATCAAGAAAATGTGGTATATATACACAATGGAATTCTATGCCTCCATCAGAAAGAATGGCATTGCCCCATTTGTTAGGTAATGGAAATACATGTAAAAATTATATTAATTGAAGTAAGCCAGACCCAAAGAAACATAAGTCCCATGGTTTCCCTTATTTGTAATAACTAGTATATGTCTGAGACAAGCAGAAATGGTCAGATAAGTTGATGTTAGGCCAAGTAGACCCCAAGATAAGGACTCAAATGTTTTTTCTTTCTTGCTATTGTTTCTAACATATTTATAAGATGATTTCTTAGTTGCTTTGTATGTCCCTCCCCCATGGTATAACCCCTGTTTTCACTGTATTTGATGTTGGTATAATTTGTGGAGGGGAAGGGAAAAAAACAAACTTTTTAAATAGGGATACAGGTGGACCCATTGCAACAATGAGATGTACAAGATGTTATGTGGGAAAACGAACTTTACAACTTTGGCTCAGGGGGGAGGAGGGAGGGGGGGAAAGGAGCGGAGTGAGATGGGAAGGGATGGGAAGGGGAAACAAAGGAGGAGGCAACAATGCTTGATAAGAAATGTACTCATTACCTTGCTCATGCAATTGTAAGCCTTCTGTATGGTATTTTCACAATAAAATAAAAGAATTGTTCAACACTTGTCTTGAACAAAAATAAGGAACAGAGTTTAGTTTACAAGCGGTAGAAGAGTTCATATGTCTGCTTGTTTTTATATCATACTGAATATTAACAAATACTCCTTATACTGACTTCTAAAATAGGTATTTTACAAATATACCAGCGGCACTCATTTTGATATGTAATGTTTGATGCAAATGTTAATTCAATTCTTGATTTCAGCATTCAGATCATTGACTTTACATTGTGCCTTTCAGGTGAACTTTCCTAGACAGGGATATGTGTATGTAAGGCTAGGAGTGTCCTCATGTGACCTTTAAAGGCAGTCTTTTCACTGAAAGTTGATACATCATTCTAACAGCACCGCTCCTAGTAGGAAGAAGTTCTTCCTCAAACATGAGTCAGTCTAGATAGAGATACCACCTTCGCTGAACAGATCAACTGTACTACCAGCAAGGAAGAAATTGACACTAGAAAGACAGTGAGGTCCTGACAACAATGACTTTTCATCCAGGTGCTACTTCATCACACAAGGACTGCGATACATTAAAACTGACATCTATCTCATTTGATTTTTCTTGAAGACAAATGTCACCACCACATAGCTACTGAAGAAAAAAGGCTACGCACAAGAGACCCCCACAGGTGCACAAGATAGTCATTGTTAAGAAAATTTCAAGGATAATTGACTTGAGCCAGTCTTATTCATTTTACCACTTGATCCTGAACGTGTTGGTATAAAAACAAAAGAACAAAAAGACAAAAACAAAAACAAAAGTGCTCCTCAAAGCCACAGCTTAATTCTGTTTAAGAAACACTGAAATTAGCTGAAGTAATTTTGTGATACTCCTCCAGTATTTTTGAAACTCTATAAAGACTGGATATTTTTCACTACCTGAGTATGGATGCTCTCTTGTATGGAAGACAAGTTTCAGAGTGTAACATATGTTGGCTTTGAGTCATAAGACAACTTGGGGAGCTGGGCCCTGGGGGCTCAATCCGGTGAATATATCTCTACTCAGGAGACTGAGATCTGAGGATCGAGGTTCCAAGTCAGCCCAAACAGGAAAGTCTGTGAGACATTTATCTCCAATTAACCACCAGGAAAAAAAAAAGTAGTTTTGTGGCTCAAAGTGGTAGAGCACTAGAGTTGAGCATAAAAGCTCAGTGGCAGCACTCAGGCCCTGACTTCAAGAGCCACAGCCAACTATGCCAAAAAAAAAGACATCTTGGGGACATATTTTTTAATATAAGTTCTGCAGACTATTAAAATAGCTCCTAGATGGTATACTTTTGAAAATAGAATATTTGATGGAAACTGTGCCTTTTTGTCTAATTTTCAAAGACTGGCACAGCTCCTGCATAGCTGACCTGTGAGCAGATGCAGAGGACTCTAGTATGGTTAGTATGGTTAAAGGAAGTAATGTTTGAGAACAATACTATATTTTTCACATAGAACAATTGCCCAGCCAGCTCTACCAAAGTATGTACAGCCTGTGCCATCTTCCGTTACTTCTTTCCTTCTTAGTTGCCTCTAAAAATATATTTGCTTAAAAATTATAAACACAATTTGCAATCAGAAAGAATTGGAATACAGAAATCTCCTAGAAGCAAAAGAGAAATCCCCTTTACTGTGCCACCATTTGTGACAGAAGGAAGGCTATTTGTGTAATAAATAGAACTATGATATGAAAAGGAACAATAAAATTGTATGATCTATAATACACAACAACCGATCAAGAATCTCATTTGTTATGTTGGTTATTTTTTTTAATGTGATGACTTTAAGTAAAGGTAGTGGTGATTTTTCAATCCCGGTTAGTAATATGAATGATGTAAGAATTCAGTTGATAAAGATGATACCAAAGTGTCTCTTTATTCAACATAATTAACTGACCCTGAAATAAAATCAAACACAGTTTTAAGGTTCATGTGAGGCTGCAGCTAGCAAATACATTCACCTGGAGGTGATATTAGTGTTGACAGCAACTAAGAAAAGTTATGCATAATCACTTTCTATTAGTTATTTGTATTTCCTTTTTTGGTACTGGGGATCAAAGATCGAACGAAGCATATTGTATCTGCTAGGCAAGCACTTTGCCACTGAGCTGCATCCTAGGCCCATAATCACTTTCTTGTACACTTATAGTTGCATATTGCCATGCTAATTTTGAGACTAAGTATTTGAAATCTGCACACATATATATAATGTGCATATAATATATATTATAAATATACAATACATAAGATTACATATATATATAAAATATTTCGGAGAGATAATCAAGGATATTTTAAGAGTAAGAAAAGCTTTCAATGATCTTTTTGATTCTGTGTCCTGTCTGTCTTTCTTGAGAGAAGAAAATACTTCTAAGAAAAGAACAGCCAAGCCATACAGGTCTTGGTTGATTAAACACAACACCATGAATATCACTTAGAGGTAAAAAAAAGGCATGGCAGAGCATGGGTGCAATTTTAGGTTCACATTTGCAAGCAAATGGGTCACTGAATTCTGCACAGCACAAAAATCTACCCGTGGTGTTCAAGGACATCTGCGTCTATAAAATATTTCTGGACTCTAGTAAGAGAGAAAATTGCTAGCTAACTTCAAGCATTAAATACTTCAAAAACAGTTACCTAAACTTTATCCACTAATAAAATAATTTGATCTTCATGAATCTAAATAACATGGAAGAATTAAAGGTTTACCAATTTTCCTGATATCTGATATTTATTGAATACAATTTATTTTCAACAATAGTTAAACTTATTGTAGGAGAGCATGATTTGGGACAAAAGTTAAATAAGACATTAAATATAGGTGAATGGATAAATCTTATACATGGAAGAACCCTTAAGGGTTAACAATTTGTGAATGTGATACAGTTTGGGTTCTAAACAAATACAAACACAGACTATACACACTTTAGATGCACATTATAAACCAACATTAATATCAGATGTATGATAAGCTGCCCAAATTCCTCATTTATTTATAATTATACTTAAATCAGTTTCCACTATTTATGTATTCTATCTCCCTATTTACGACTTACTTTCATAGTTTGTTAACTTTTTTAAGTAAATGGCCTGAGTTTCTGCAAGCAATGTTTCAATTTCCTCCAAAAGCTAAGTGGGCTTTTCAGATCTGGTTTAGCTCATTAAACAGTAGTACCGAATGTGAAACCATCAAGGTTCCTTTCCTTTTTTTTCAACTCACACAGCTGCTCCCACCTCAGCAGTAGCAGGTGTTGATACAAGAGCAATATTAGCTCTGAAAAGAAAAGGCCATTTGGTGATACTTTTCTTACTGGAATATTATTTCAAAATACTTTTAAATTCCCTAAAGTGTCCAGGTGGGAAGGCAAGTTAAACTTTTAAAACTCTGAAAATGTCTCAATAATTTTATTAGTTTTCTTTCCCTTTATAAATCTAATATGCAGTAATTAAAATTTTATGATAAGTGATATTATTGTTTATGTGACTGGATATGTGAATGCATTTTAAATTAAAAAAGCTCATTTCCACACTAGAAAATATAGAATGGGCAGTAAAATAAACAAAATTACCTAAATACCGAAATACAAATGTGGAACTGAAATAAGCCAGTTTCTAATGATACATGCTTAGATTCTTCCATGACATTGCCACTAAAAATACTTCTGAAGGAAATTTTACTCATATTATTTTTCTAGTAAATATCAGTAAAAAAGGCTTTTCAATCAATGGAACTTTTTTAGAAGGTTAAAAATGGACACTCCATATAACACAACTCTCCTTGTTAGGCCAGAATATGATTGCATAAATGTAGAAAACTGCCAATAAAACATGCGACAGGCTCTGCCTTCTAGTTCTGCCATTTAGAATTTTATTTTTGTTGGAGAAATCTTTTGGTTCTTAGTAGAAAAACAAATAAACAAAAACACCATGCTGTAACTATTATTTAAATTACTACTTACTATGAGTCTCTCCATGTTTCATGGCAGATTGAATTCTTTGAAAGAACCAGAGAACTGCTGTGTTTAGTAATGTCAATTTAGTGGATACATTTGTTACATGTTTACTGAATTGTATGTTGTTATTTTGAGTACTCTTTCAGGAACCCCAGTGACTAAGTAAAAAGAATTGCCTGTGGCTATAAAAGCTTCTTTACCATAATCTGGGACACAAAAAAGGAGACTGGATTTGAAGAGTACCAGGCTGTCTGGGAGATATTCCCTGGACCCCAGTGAAAATGCCAGCTAGTGATCATTATTATACTAGTGTAAGGAAGAGCTTCTCCATATTTCATGGTAGCTTCCATCTGGACTACTAGCCATGCACTGGCTTGGAGTATTTCTGATATACAATGTAATCTATTGTAGCTGGGTACAGTGGCTCATGCCTGGAATTCTAGCTAATCAAGATACTAAGATTTGGAGGAACACAATTTGAAGGCAGTTCGGGCAGAAATCTCCACAAGACTCTTTATCTTCAAAATAACACGAAGCACATGTCAAGTGGTAGAGTATCACTTGAGCAAGCCAGCTGCACAAGGCCCTGAGTTCAAATCCTGGCCCAAGTGGATTTCAGCAAGGTTGGTATTCCCCGCAGGGTCCCTTACCAATTTTGAGAGATATTTTTCATTGCCAAGGGTTCCAGCCTACTTACTACATATAGTAGGTAGAAGCCAGAGGTGTGGCCAAGCATCCAGTGGCAAAGAAGATGAACAGAACATCGAGTAAAAATGTCAACATGACAAATACTGGAAAACCTATGCCTATATCTATTTTTGTTTTAATTTTGTTATATTCTCCTGGAGTGTTAATTCAATCCTTAATGTTACAGTTCTTTCAATGTTAGAAGTGACAGTTTAAACTTGTCTATTATGAGAAATTATGGAACAGGTAATTACCACATTCAACTTTGGGTAATTTAATTTGGTTCTATACACTGAGTGCATTAAAAAAATAAGAGAAAAAAGAGATATTGCCTACTGTCCTAATCCCAGATTGACATATATCAATAAAAATTTCTATGTCCAGGAAAACATTAATTTTTTATGTTATGTTTTTGTAACAATCTCTTGAAGATATCATTAAAAATAATTGAGTAATGCACACCTCAGTATTTTAACAGCTTCCATCATATTTAATTAGGAAATTATTAGTTTAAAAAATGCTTACTGCCTGACAGAGACATATTTCTTTGTAATGAGATATGGATGTAAGTTTTCCATAATTTCCCATGAAGGTTATAGCTAGTTGATGTTTAGGATACAAATTTACACTATCTCTCCTTTATTTTGATTTTATTTTAACATTTAATAGAAGGCAGCTTTTCTTGAAATAGGGATAAGGAAATCAATGTGAAAGTTACCAAAACATCGTATAATTATTCATCCATATTTTATATTGGGCAGACCGGAAGTGCTTCTTTGAGACTGTAAATGGTAAATTTCATAAGCTTACATGTAAACAGTATCCCACCGAACTTAAATAACATTTTTATTTATGCCATTAATTTCTACTTTCCTCCACTCTACCATGAGTGACCACTAAAGCAGACCATTTACATATAACAGATACAATGGTGAAGAATTTACAAGATATATATAAATAAAATAACCATTGTGTCTAGAGTAAATAGGCTAAATTGATATATTTTTATTTGGGCTATTTCGTATTCTCATGGTAAAGCTGTCCTTTAATTTTATAGTCTTTTGTGCATATTTTCAAAAAACTTTTGCATTTCTTAGTTGATTTTAGTTGTTATAAATCATAAGATGAGTTCATTAAATTCATTTTCAGGAAATGTTAAGGATTACATGTAACTCTCTCCTTGGACCACTTGCTCTCTTTTAATGTGTCACTTTATATTTATTGGTTTATATAAATTCATCACTGAAATATTAGATGTTCCCAACTTAAAATGGAAGCCTAAGGGAAAGGTCACAGTCACTTCTGTGTCAGAAATAGATACTGCCCATTACTAAGAGTGACACTGAAAAGATGTAGCTTAGTCTCTTTATATTGTTATTTTTTATAAAGATACAGGTATAGAAATCTATACACATACCATGTATATTATAGGAACAAAACAGATATCTCCTATTTTTATGGATAACAAAATGTTTTAGTCAAAAAATTTGATGAGAATAACTTTTTCGCTCAAGGGAGGTACACTGGATTGCATAGTAGGAAAGTAACTGCAAATTCAGTGAAGATTTTGGAAGCTTTATAAAGCATAGAGTAGTTGAATTAAAATGAACTTGAAAATGATGAGAGGTAAGAAAAAGAAGATATGCTTATTTATTTAAAAAATATTTCATTAAAATGTATTTAACTGGGCTGCAAAAGTGGCTCAGTGGTAGAGTGCTTGCCTCCTGTGCATGAGGATCTGGGTTTGATTCCTCAGCCCCACCTAAGCAGGAAAAGCCAAAAATGGTGCTGTGGCTCAAGTGGTAGGGCATTATCCTTGAGCTGAAGAGCTGAGACACAGCACCCAGGCCCAGAGTTCAGGTCTCATGGCCAACAAAAAAATAAATGAATAAGTAAAATAAAGGAAAATGTATTTAACTCACTCTCTTCAATAAAAAATCAGAGTTTGAAATTCATATATAGTATCAAGAAAGGACACTAAATGTGGAGTAGGATTTTTTAATGTCTACATTAATGTATTAAATGTAAGTCAAACTACTAAACTTATATCTATATTTTCATATCACCTTGGAAGTTTTATTTTCCTAAAAATCAAAAAGGTATAACTTTAAGCACATTAAATATTGTCATACTGGATTCTCCCTCAAGGCTTCAAATATATTTAACAAACTATTTATTGCATTATATATTAATTTAATCATGGATATATTGCTCTGCAGAATTTTAATTCAGGTTTTAAGTTAATTATCTATCCTAAGATATTTTGCCTCAGGCTCAGACTCATTGTTGAATCTTATAATGCAGGAATTAATAATATTTTCTCAACAGAATTCTTCTCTATGGCTTTTAATATAAATTTCTGCTTCTGACCTTTTATAAGATTCAACAGGTTAATGAAGTATAAATTCTCTAATGGTTACTCTTATGCAAATAGTGCTTTTTTTTTCTTAGAAGGGTGTTTGCGATCCAGAATTTATGTTAAACTCTCCATTAAGTGGATATATGCTGATGAGACTTTCCTTTCTGACCCTTTGTTTTTAACATAAAATTATGCCTGACACTTCCTAATCCTTGAGAATCCCTTCCAAATTTAGTGAACTTTAACAAATGTCAGCTAAAGGTTCACTGACAAATTAGAGGTGAATAGAAAGACAAATGAAAGACTTAACACACAAATATTTAATAGAAGAAACCATCTTGAAACCAGCACATTAAAAAGTTATAAAACAAGGATCCATATTGTCAGTTTTAGGACCTTAAAATTATGGATCAAAATTTAGATTTGTTTATGCCATTAATATAAAAGAATTCATTTGCAAACATACACAATTCTTTTATTTTTAGGCTCTTTTCAAACCTCTTTTATGAACATCAAATCATAAAATGTAATAGATGGCAAACTATCCAGGATTCAGGAATCCTGCTCTTGATTTCAAGACTTTGAAGCTCAAACTGTGCTTCACAGAGTTAGACTTAGGGTTTTAGTACACTAGCATATTGTTTATGGTTTTCTTTTCTTTTTTTCTTTTTTGTGACAGTACTAGAATTTGAACTCAGGGACTAACCCACTGGCTCAGCTTTTTCACTCATGCTTGGTGCTCTACCACTTTAACAGCAGCCCCAGTTCCAGCTTTTTCTTTATTCCAGTCCTATGCTTCATTTAAGGGCCTGTACATTATCCATTAGCTTGAGGCTTAGTGCTCTCAGTTTAACCACAATTCTTTTCCAGTCTGGGGGCTTTTTTTTCGTGTGTGTGTGTGTGTGTGTGTGTTTGATTAATTAGAGGTAAGAGTCTCATAAACTTCCCTGTTCACGCTGGTTTTGAACCCTGTTCCTCAGATGTCAGCTTCCTGAGAAGCAAGGATTATAGGCATAAACCATCAGCAATTGGCCTGTTTTAGCATTTTGCTGATTATTTTGATATAAGAATCTTTGGGACTTGCCTGACTAGACTGGCTTCAAATAAAGATCTTACTAAGAAACTAGGATTACAAGTTAGAGCTACCAGTACCTGCGTTATTTTTAATAAGCCATATATTTCATCTATATCTCTATTGCTTTTAAAGAAAATGAATGCTTTTTAGATATAGTGCTAAATATATTTTCAATAAAAATTTCCTTGACCAATATATTTAAAGTTTCAGACTCACTATTGTATTTTCCTGATTCATTGTATAGCACTCAAAATAATTTTAATAAGTAAATTTATTTATCTGTGATCTGTATCCTGAAGCCATAAGACAATGGAACTCCATGAGAGCTTGGGTTGCTATGTGAAACTAGATAAAACTGGAATCTGTTCCATGACAGAGAGTTCAAAATGAAATATGCAATGAATATATTGGTCATTCTTGGAATTCATGAGTTTGGGTGATGGCATGCATGCTGCTAAGGTAGGATAAATTAAAATTTTCAAGTAGGACTCCTTTCATGAACTACATTTATTTTCTATAATTGACATAAAAATCTTTTTACAATTACACATATGAGCAATGGGTTGTCTAATTTGCCATGTTCATTGCTGTAAATATGTTTGCTGTAACTCTAGACATGCTAACAGTCTCTGCTGCCTTGTTTTTTGATAACCATTGATGTCTTTTGACATTGAAAGAACTGTTTTTGAATGAAGTCAGAGACATGGTGTGCCTTCAGCTCTATTCACAGCCATGCTATTGATGTGTTAGTTGGGCATGAGAAAAGGGAAACAGTAAGTAGTCTTAGTGCCAGTCTCTTAGTGACCTATGTGCTTGGGCTTTTGACCTTCATAAGAGCTTCTCAGGGTTCCTCTCCCCCACTTTTAGAAGACACAAAAATGATGTAGAGAGTTAGCTACCTTTGGATATCTCTTTTTTTCCTTTTAGGCTCTAGTACAAACCTTACATGGTAGAGCCTTGTGAATTCCTTTGCAGTGAGAGTCAGCCTTGTAAATAGGAACAAAAATTCTCTAAGTTTACTTAATATAACTGCTTTTCCTTCCCCATCAGAGAAGGAAGAGTCTTTCCCCTGAAATAAATTGATGTGGAAACTTTTTTTTAATTTAAGAAAATAAGCAGCCATCCAATAACCAATTTCTAATATTTTCTACAAACATAACTGTTAATGAGAGAACTCAGTACAAAAATATTAGAATGGTATATTTCACTAAATCTGGATGCTTATATTAAGCACCAAAAATCTACAATTGGCTCACAGTAAAAATACACAAAACTATGGGATTTTCCTTTCTGACATCTTTTTGTAATTACACACTGAGTAAGACAGGTTCAGAAAAAATAATGCATTAGCAATAGCTCTGCAGTTATTGTCTATGTACAAGAAACATAGGCTATGACTCCAGAGACATCTATAGATAGGCCAGGTTAATTTTTTGCTGTCAATTCTTTATCTATTGTTACTTTCAGATTTCTCTCAAAGACATTGCCATTTTTTGCTATTAGCTGTTGTTCAGATTTATTCAAAAGCTATAATCAATATACTACCTATATAAAAAGTAAAAATAAGTTATATAAGGAAGTATCAACATTGACTGTTATCAAACTTCATTCAAAGTCAACTGCAGTATGCTTAATCAATGAATATAAAGAATAATATATTTCTATAGACTAGTTTTGAAATAATTTATAATTTTGAGTGTACTACACAGAAAATATGACACATGCTTATTAAAATATCAAATTACTATTTTCAACAGTTAAATATATTTGACCAAGTCATTAGAATGCTGGCCTCCTTGTGGTACATTATTTCCTGTTGATAACTTCTTCTTATGTGAAGTAAATTTGCTGAAACCATAGTTCCAGACCTTCATTTTTGGGCTATCAATTTTAAAGTCTCAGCCAGAAACTTAAGGAAAAAGCTAGGAGATTAAAACAAACCACTTTTAGATCATGAAGTAATTATTTGCAATAGGTGGAAGATTAAAGAGGTGAACATAATACATTGCAGAGTGTGAATGATAGTCTTTATTTACATCAAATAACCCTAATTAGAATTTTGTCCATATTAACCATATGACAGGTAGATATAGGTAAAATATTTATGCTAGTTATTGTCCTAAATCAGTATGACCAAACATGTGATTGTCTTTATACCTGTCTAAAATTTACTTTTTTTTTCAAAATTTCAAGGAAAGGTGGGAAAGTACTACATATCAGAATCAAAACGAAGACACTTTAAAATACTTCCTAGTCAGCTACCATTTATGAATATAATACTAGCACAAATGAAGTTCTAATTGCCTTCTCCATAAAGACCCTGCACAAAATGCAATTTGCCTAGGTGTGCTTTATACTTCACTTAGGGACTGAAAGTACATTTGTTATAATTTAAAGAAAACTATGTTAATATCTGTTGTGTTAAGCAATTTTTGTGTCAGTTTCCAATCATTGATGAAGCAATTTACAACAAAGTTAGTGACTGAGAGGGCCAAAGATTTATTATTATTATTATTATGGAAATCAGTCTGAAATTAACCTTTCTGAGCTTAAAAATATCCCACCCCTCCCCCAGGTTTCTAAAATGTAACTGTTTCACTTACCTTTTCTAGTGTCTAGAGTCTTCCCGTATTTCTTGGCTCATGGACTCGCAAAGAAGAACTATTGGATTGAGTTCAATCTATAGCCCTCTCTCTGACTCTGCCTGAGTCTTTGTTAGCTAAATCTCTCTTCTGCTTCACCTTTGTTATTACCTTGTGCTAACTGGATAGTCCTGAACAATCTCCTCTTCTCTGTGCCTTTTCCTGATTTTCACTCCATTTCTCCCAATCCTTGCAATCGGCAATAACCTCACTGTCTCCAGCATTTTGCTACCTTGGATATTAAGCTTCATTTCTTTTTCAGTAAATTGTTAGTAGTGACTTGATAGGTACCTACATTTAAATTAGAACAAATTTCTTCTTCTTCTTTTTTTTTTTTTTTTGGTCCGGTAGTGGGGCCTGAACTCTGGGCCTGGGCACTGTCCCTCAGCTCTTCAGCTCAAGGCTAGAGCTCTACCACTTGAGCCAGAGCACCACTTCCGGCTTTTTTTCTTTTTGCTTATGTGGTGCTGAGGAATCGAACCCAGGGCCTCAGGCATGCAAGGAAAGCACTCTACCACTGAGCCACCTTCCCAGCCCCTAGAACAAATTTCTTCTAATATTAAAGGTATGTTTCCAAACCTTTCTCTATTCTAATAATAAGTTTGCATTCTAATGTCAAAGGATCTAAATATTAGAACACTTTATGTAAACTTCTTTTCATTGCATACTTTTTATGTAAATTTTTTAATGAAAATCATTTTTTTTTACCTTAACCTTCTGTTTTGTTGACTTACCATAACTTAAAGGACACTGGAGTGATACTTGTTAAAAATCAAACAAGAAAACAAAAAGAAATTGGAATGAACTTACAACTTAAGGGGGGATGAGTAGAGGGAGAGAAAGTAGGAGAAAACAAAGGAGAAGGTAACAATATTCAACAAGAAATGTACTCATTGCATTACTTATATGACTATAACCCCTTTGTATATCACCTTTACAATAAAATAAAATTTTAAAAAACATTGTAAAATAAAAAATAAACACAATTTGAAGGCAAGAGTTCACTTAGCTCTGAGAAGTGTTTAAACTCTTTGGGAATTAGTTACTTCATCTACAATGTGTACAATATTTTCAGTAACTAAGACCTGTGTAGCTGGGCACTGGAGGCTCACAACAATGATCTTACCTACTGGGAACGCAGGATGAGATTTCAGGAAGATTGTGGTTCAGAAGCACCTCAGGAAAAATGTTTGCTAGACCCATCTAATCAACAGCTGATTGTAGTGGTATGTAGCTGGGTAACTGATGTAATTATCTAAATTGCAGTAGTCCTGAATTTCATGTTGAATAATTTTTCTTAGAAATTAATTAAAAATTAAGATAAAATAATCTATAGGTCAATTGTCTTTTTCCATATAATTTTACATAGCTCAAATAATATATGTGGAATTCTATGGGCAATTATGTATTCCATTTTTTACCTCACTACAAATATTTTTCTATGAACATGTAACATTTCCCAAATACCTTTTTTCATAATTACAACAACATTGTCAATGCAAGATTCATTTATCCAAAGAATTTATAAAACAGTCACTGTGGAACACAGTGTCAAAAACTGGGAGCATATCCTAAGTGTTGTCCATGGATAAACTCAAAACACCACTAAAAATATCTAGTATATGTATGAGTCAAGCGGAAAAGGCCAGATATTGTGATGTTAGGAAAATGAACCCTTAGATATGTATTTTAATGTTTTTTCTTTCATACATTTGTTTCTAACGCATTTATAAGATTATCTCTTTGTTGCTTTGTATGTCCCTCCCCCACAGTATAACCCCTGCCTTCACTATATTTGATGTCAGTATAACTTGTGGAGGAGATGGGGAAAAACAAGTCGTTTAAGGATAAAGGTGGACCTGTTGCAACAATGAGAAGTACAAGTTGTCATGTCGAAAACGAGCTTTACAAAGTTGGTGCGGGCGGGGGGTGGGGGGCGGGGGTGGGGGAGGCTGGGAAGGTGGGAAGGTATGTGAAGGGTAAACAAAGGAGGAGGCTGCAATGCTTGGTAAGAAATGTATGCATTATCCTGCCCATGTAATTGTAACCCCTCTGTACAGTATGTTCACAATAAAAAATATAATAAAATAAAACAAATGAACAAAACCCTATTCCTTGATAGTTGCCCATAACTACCAGAGAATAAAAGGAGAATAAAAGGTGGTAAGGAGACAGGGAACGGATTCTTTTCTATCTTCAAATAAACTTTCCAATAAAATTATATTGCCTGGAGGACTCGGTAGAGTAGAATCTCTGTAGAAGAGCCTCCTTGCCCATCTGCTTGTAGTGCCATCTACATGGGAAATACCCTTGAACACACACACAGCCCGTCCCCCAGGCCTCCAGGAAGCTCCAGGGCTCCTCCTCTCACCATCCTGCCCACCACTGCACAGTCTAGGGTGAAATAATTGCATGCTAATGAGGGAGAAAGTGAGTGCATCATTCTCTGACCAATCAACAGTCAGCACAAAGAATGCAAGAATATTTATTTTGAAAAGTCTGCCTAAATTTGTATTTTTTAAATTACCTGTAATAAAAGATTAGATATAGAAAAAAAACACCGCTAAAATGCCAGGTACGAAATGAATAGATAGAAATACATTCATAGTATTGTGGAAGTCCGGGGGAGGGGGGCAGGATATTGGCTGTAAAACCATGCAGAAATTATTGAAGCAAATTGTTAATTAAATAGTACAATTCAATCAATCAATATTCACAGGCAAGTGCTTTCCAGTACAAGAGAAAGAAAAAGGTGTTGACAGAAATGGGCAGAAAAAAAAATAATCCTGGAATTTTTCAAGAGAAATATGAATTCTTGGGGATGGATACAACACAAATTGAAAGGTAGGTTAATACAATGATCTTGAAGGTATAAAATGACCAGATCATGGAAGCACACATACCAGAGAGGCCAAGGACAGATTTTAAGTATGAAAGTAAATTGGCCAGATGTCCATAGATTATATTGATGGCTACCAAATAGGAAGAGGATGTCAGTAGATATAGAATCACAATAGCAAACACTGAAGACTCCTATTCAATATGGATATAATGCACATTCTTTATGAATAACTAAAAAATTATTTACTGTGACCTTCACTGCAGTGAGAAGCGAAATATTCCTTGAAGATCTTATCTGTCAGACATAGATCTAAATATTTGCATTTAAGTGTCTTGGCTATTCAACTTAGGTGCCTGCTTCTTTCTTCAAAATTTTTTAAAATGAAAGATGTAATCTAAATGTGTTATTGAAATAATCTTGGCCAACCTTATGAGTAAGTGTTTCATTATAATTTCTCAAAATGAGGAAACTGAGGCAAAGAGACGCTATGAGATGTACTCATGATGCATACTAGACAGGTGAAAAAGGTCAAGACTAAAACTCAGGTGCAAGCAAAGTAAGGTGAAGAGAAAGGTGAGAGCAGGTAAGCAAGCCAGTTCCCAGTTCCAGCTACATTCACTGGAATGCTAACTTGCTGTTGAGCTTAGAAAGCAAGAAAAGAGCATCATAACAATGTGTCATATGCCACGGTTTAACCATTTTCAATTATTGGACATTCATTTCATTCTCTCATAGCTTACTGTTCCAGCACTATTGTGAATATTACTATACATTTATAATTCTAGGTTCTCACTTACTGTCCTTTATAGAAATTAATAAATGTAATTTTAATCTTTACCTGAAGTTAGATCAAAGTAATTCCTTCAAAAATCTTCATATTAGCTGCATTTTTTTTCCTTCACAATGCATTAATATTCTGACTTAGAAAAAACAAAACCATGCTATTTAGATGTAATCGTAGAGCATCTCTCTGTGTCTCTCTGTGTCTCTGTTTCTCTCTGTGTGTCTCTTTGTCTCTGTCTCCCTGCCTCTCTCTGTGTCTCTCGTGTCTCTCTCTCTCTCTCAAAGTGTTCTAGAATTGCCCGTATACTCAGAGTAATTTTTACAGTCTCTGGGTAGCATCTGCAGCACCCACAGTAGAAGAGACAATAAAGTCTTTGTTGAGACAGTGGAATGACTCACAGAGACAGAGAGCAGATTAGTGATTTTCAGATAATAACTAGGGGCTTTGAAAAATATAGTTTTCTAGAATCTTGGGATCTTAAAACTAAAAAAGCAGAGTACCACTGAAGTTTTCAGAGCCTTTAAAAAGAAATACAAAAACTCAAATACAAGTATTCACACAATGAAACCTATAGTCAGGATATCAAAGTGTGCATTTCCTTTCTACTTTTGTTTTTGTTTATTTAATAGGAAAGGTTTATAACTAGGGAAACACTGTGCTGAGTAGTTGAAATAATGATCACGTCTTTATTATTTTTTCTGAACAATGAATTTTATTTTAAAAATAATGGATGCTGAAATGTTGGCAAATACTCAATTGTCCCAACATTTATGTTCTATTTTTAATGACAGCATATTCCATTAATGGGTCCACTTCTTTGAATTTCGCCCATCCATTGGCTGGCAGAATCCCAATTAGCTCTCTTCTCAGCTGCACCTTGTCACCACCTGTGCCTCGTCCTCCATTGATTCCGCTTGACAGTTTGCAAGAACAAGTAGGCTAAATCAGGACAGGAGTGACTCACAGAGACTAGATGTACCTTACAGCTCTTCATAAGATTGTCTAGCAACATTGTAACACTTCCTTTTCTCTGTGCTTAGAAGAACCCCAAGTTCTAAAAAAAAATCTGTTTATTAGATGTGTTGGTTACTTTTCTTTATTTACCTGCCAATTGAATTCTATATTGAGATTCTGCATAGAAATTATTCAGCCACCTGATGAAACAAAGAGAGTGTTGAGAATAATAATCAGAAATAGAATTTCCTGAAAGATTCAACGTGGCTTTTAAACAATGTTTTGATTTCAAAGAGTTTTTACACTAGAGTAACAAAGATTGAAAATTCCTTTTTTAAAAAATCATATATGAGTACATTTCTTATACTCATTATCTTGCCCATGTAATTGTAACCCCTCTGTACAGTATGTTCACAATAAAAAATAAAAAAATTTAAAAAATTAAAAACAAAAAAATCATATATGACAATCATAAATAGTGTGCCTGGTATATTTATGTGGAATTTACACCTTCACAATATTTTTGACCAGGTGTAGTAATTCGTGAAAGAAAGGGAAGATCTTAAACTCCTTTTGAGCCTCAGTCTCCTTATCCATACAATAAAAATGAGAAAATTACTCGGCTGTTTGCAAAGTGTAATATTGTATCTGTTTTCATCCCCTCCTGTTGCCACAAACTTTACCAAAAACGTTACATCCCCACAGGAGGCACGATTTATATTCTGTAGCCTTAATTTGACCAATAAAATAAGGTTGACAAAGTGCTAGTTCTACATCTCGTTTTATAAACATCTTCCACCACTAACTTTTTGGTGTAACCCTGAGTGTCAAGCTAGCACACTACCATTTGAACCACATCTTTTTCTTAGTTGTTTTTATTTTATTTTTGATTTTGATTTATGGACTAGGGCTATAGTTTTTGCTCAGGAAAGCCTCATTCCAATGTTCTTCTACCTACTCTTCCTATGTAGAGGAGATTACAGCATCAGACACTATACCAGCTTGTTCTTTGAGATAAGGACCTCTTGACTGAAACTTGTTTTGTTTGTTTGGGTGGGTGAGTGGTAAGAACCCAGCTAGGGCAGCATGTGTTAGGCAAGCACTCTCCCAACGCTGACTAGTAATATGTTTAAATCACTAAGAGAACCCAGTGCTCAGGTCAGTCCTCTGGCTCCACATGTAATGTTAAGACAGCTTTGCAGACCCATTCCCCAATAATTATGCATCCATGAATTTGACAACTTGGGGGCTAGAAGATCTGTTCAGGGAAGATCCACTGATTTCTCACCACTAATTTAAAATGTTCTCAAATTTGCAGCCTAATTTTATACTTACTTTTGAATGTCTCTGAAATGATGGTATGTATTGTATGGTAGTTTTTGGAATGCTCAACCCAGTGCCTCATATACAATCCAATATGCATTCAACACGTCCTAAAACCTAGCTTGCATGTGACTTTGCATGCCTTGTAGAAGTTTGTTTCATAAGGAAGAGTTAAATAAGGATCTATAAGCCTACTAGCTAATGAGACAAAGTTCTAATGATGAAATTTCATTGACATTCTTCTTCCTGTCCCCATGTTGCATCTTCTGCTGAAGAACAGACTTGTATTATTTTATTGCAAAACCTTTAGCCAAATGTACCATGCACTCCTTAAGGCAAAGCTTTGGCTCTGGAAGTCCTGAACTGGAAGAAACAGCAATTGTGCAATTATAATTGTATTATCATATATATGTTTATGTATATCTGTATAAATAATGTATATATTTTACATATTTAAACATATTTTGAATTTATTCTATGTATATACATGAAATACATTCTGTAATCATTGGAAGTGGTGCTGTGGCTCAAGTGGTAAAATGCTAGCCTTGAGCCGAAGAGCTCAGAAACAGTGCTCAGGCCCAGAGTTCAAGCCCCACAACCTACAAAAAAATATATTCTGGAGTTATAAAATGAAGGTACCAAAAAAGAAATGTTCTCATTACCTGGCTTATGAATAGTACCTTACACATTCATAATAATAAAAAGTCATATGTATATTTCTATAGATAGATGGATAGATAGATGATAGATAGATAGATAGATAGATAGATAGATAGATAGATAGATAGATAGATAGATAGATAGATAGATAGATAGATAGACAGGCAGCCAGACAGATAGGACCAATAGTAAATTTGATTTGTGTCTTGGAAGCATGTCCTCATCTGTGACATTTTTGTACTTACATTTAAAGAGAAATAACATTTTAGTTTAATATTAAACAAAAGAAAACCCTGTGTACAGGGCAGAGTGAAAAGTAGACCTTATACATGTACATAAATCTAACCTTATAACCAAATATTACAGGCATGATCATTTTAGGCATAAGCCCTCATTCTCCAATACTGTCACTTAATGAGATTGCAAAGAGAGGCATTTTCATTGAAGCACTGAATGGTGGTGGGAGTACGGCCACTGCAACCTCACGTTAGGAGATGCTGATATGCATAATATAATGATAGGCAGTCCCCAGCTCTGCATGGAATGTCTATTGGTACTCAAGCCACACTGAACTGAAGTTTGAGGAACACCTTTTTAAATTTCCTTTGTCTCTCCTGATAGTGCCCTATGTGTATCATTGACAGTTGATGACATGAACATAAAATGCCCCATCTTGTGTATTCAAAGTTTGGTCCCAAGCTTGTTGTGCTATTTTGGAAAGTTAAAAGCTGATGCCTTGGGTGGTGCACTGGGACCGGTTTGTATTTCTGCCTCCAATCTCTCTGTCTCTCTCTGTAGCTCACTGGGTCTCTATGTATGCCTCCCTGTCTCTGTCTCTCTTTCTCCCTGTTTCCTGACAGTCAACAGGTGAGCAAATCCTACCCCATCCTCATATGATCATGATATTCTGCCTCTCCATAGGATCAAGGAAATGGAGCAAGAGAATATTAATGGAATCCTCTGAAACAATAAGCCAGAATAAATCATTCTTCCCTTGACATCATTGTCTCAGACATTTTGTTCACATTTTTTTCTTGTTTTGTTGGTTTGTTCCGTTTGGTGGTTTTGGGGAAAGAACAAAACAGCTTGTGCTCTCTAGGCAGGTCCTGTACCATTTGAGTCATTCTCAGTCTTTTGCTGTTTCATTCTCTCTTTTTTTACTAGCGTACATTAATTGTGCAAAGGTGTTTTTTATGGTATTTAGCTGCATACATTCAATTCACCCTCTCTATTAATCCTTTTAACTCCCTTCCCTGGTGAAATTTTGCTTCCATATTTTTATATATAGTCTCACATTTTTGCCTGAGTTGACCTCAGACTGTAATCTTCCCATGTTTGCCTCCAGAGGAGCTGAGATTACAAGCATGTGCCACCAAATCCTAACTGGCTCTACTTCATTTACCTTCCTGAAGTGTTTTTCCTACAAATCGTGCACTGTCTAATCCTGGGCTGATGACGATGAGTGCTTCCTGGAAGAGCTAAACAGAAATCCTATAAATAACTGATTCAACATCTGTTAATTATCAACTCTGTCTGCTTAATACTAGGTATTAAGATATTACAACAAAGAAGAACTTTTTTAAAAATCTCAGAATTTAATATTGGGAATGATCATTTACATTACCCTTCAAACAATTTTCCAATTTTTATAACCCAGAAGTTCTACAAAATGGAAAAGAACTTGAAGAGATGTTATTTCTTCTGCCAGAGGAGACGCTATTAAAGACTTAATAAATGAGATGACATTTGAGATTGGCCTTCAAGCCTGAATAATATTTTTAATGGAAAATATTGATGGAGAAGAATGCTGTAAGAGGACAGTCCAAAAAAGAGCAGTATAACATTAATAAAGCAGTGTGCATGTGAATTAAATATTACTGTTATATCCAAGGGCCAAGTGTTGTAGCTCATACCTGTAATCCAGCTGTGTGATTGTAAACTAAATATTAAAGGGATATCAAAGAGCCAAGTGTGGTGGCTCAAATCTATAATCCAGCGATATCTGTAATATAAGCTTATGCCTATTTCTGTGGAAACAGAGATGGGGAGTACTGCAATTTTAGGTCAGTCCACGCCAAAAAAAAGTTAATCAGACCCCATTTCAAGATATAAAGGAGGCATGGATGTACACAATTGTAATTACAGCTATGTGAAAGGCATAGATAGGAGGATTGTCAAGTGAGGCTGGTTTAAGTTAAAATGAAACCCTGTCTTAAAAATAACTAAAGCAAACATATGGCTGTTTGCATGGAAGAAATGACAGAATGCCTATTCTGAAAATGAGACTGTCAGGGGGTCTAACAGAAGTATCCCCACATCCAGAAAAGGAATATTCAACAAGTTTAACTTTCTGTTAAACATATGATAAAACAAAAAAAAAGCTTCCAAGGAAATCTTAACATTTTCCACAAAAGTAAACTTATCAACTTTTTCTTGTCTTCACAGATAACTACACTACTTCTCTAGTGGAGCTCTCTGAGTCTGGATTTGTGAAAAGCACTCAAAGTTTGTGGAAGAAGAAACATTTTAAGCTGTTGTTAAAAGAAGCCTTAAGGGAATGAAGGAACTTATATGCTGTGCATAAGAATACCAGAATCAACCCTATTCAAAAAATAACCAGAGAACAAAGAGCTGGAGGAGTAGCTCACACCACAGAGTGCCTGTCTAAAAAGCGTGAAGCTCTGAGTTTGAACTCCAGCATCTCTGTGCATAAAAAGGAAATGATCACATGGTGACCACAGTATAGAGATTCTTCTCTGTGCTCTGTGAGCTTAACAGTAGCTATAGAAAACCCTGGCAGCATACATAAGCTCTCATTACAAAACAGATGATACCTGAAACACCAGGGGAAGAAAAACATCTAGCAAAGACAGACAAACCAAGGGAGCCATGACAATGATGCAACATGCAAGAATGAAAGGAGTGTCTGATAAATGATAGCTCCAGAAAAGTAAGAATAACACATGAGAGACAGAGCAACACATGATGGGGGCTGAGTAACTGGACAGAGTTAGTGAGGTCATGAAAACGTTGAAAACAGAATTGAACAGAGGAAGCTATGCACTAACCCTGAATTTGTAGCCCTGTCTTTCCTCTCTCACGTTTGTTCTTTCTTCTTCTGTTTTAAGCATAGTAAAAATAAAATGTTAGTGGTATAAAAATTCATTGCATTTACAATTTTTAGATCTATAGAATAAGTTTTACCAAGGAACTGTAGCCCAAAATGTTTGTTGGCTCTAATACCACTTACTGAGTTCAAGTCCCAGCTCGGATGTTTTGTTCAATTACTTTATTTTTGTATGCTTTTTACTGTAAAACTGCTGTACAGATGGGTTACATTTATATGAGTGAGGTACTGCGTATATTTCCCATTGAGCAATTACCTTTTTTTTGTTCTTGTTGGTCATGGGACTTAAACTCTAGGACTGGGCACTGTTGCTGTTCCTGAGCTCTTCAGCTCAAGGCAAGCATTCTAACACACTTGAGCCAGAGAACCACTTCCTGTTTTCTGGTGGTTAATGGGACATAAATGAAAAGACTTGGAAAAAGTTATATTAAATAAAGTAAGCCAGGCCCAATGAAATAGAGGTCCCATAGTTTCCCTTATTTGCAATAACTAGTATATGTCTAGGACAAGCAGAAAAGCTCAAAAGCTATGTACATATGATCATATAAGATGATGTTAAGTGAAATGAACCCCAAGATAGGGACACAAGTGGTTTTATCTTTCTTGCTATTGTTTTAAATGTATTTATAATGCACCACATGATTTTTTTGTTTCCTTTGTATGTTCTTCCCCCATGGTATAACCCCTGTTTTCACTGTATTTGATTCCAGTGTCCTGATTTGGGGAGGGGAAGAGAAATAACAAAATGTTGAAATAAGGACACAGGTTGACCCATTATAACAATGAGATGTACAAGACATTATGTTGAAAATGAACTTTACAACTCCAGGTGGGGGGAGGGAAGACTTGGGGAGAAGGAGAGGGTGTGGTAGGGAAAAAAAACAAAGGAGGAGGTAACAATGCTCGATAGAAAATGTCCTCATTAGTAACTTGTAACCTCTCTGTACAGTATTTTTACAATTTAAAAAACAGAGTCTCACAGACTTTCCTGCCTGGGCTGGCTTTCAACAGCAATCCTCAGATCTCAGCCTCCTGAGTAGCATGGATTATAGGCATGAGCCACTGGCGCCGGGCTGAATTACTTTGTAGCTTACCAATACTGGCTTTACTTTATATTCTGCATATGGTAGTTGTTGTTGCTTTCTTTTCACACTGCTACAGGAAAATAAAAGCACATTTTCATGGGATTATTTTGAAAATTAAACAACACAGAAAAGTACTAGGTGAAGTTATAACAGATGTTATAGTCTCAAAAATATGGCCACCATTATGTTAGTTTTAAGCATCATCAGTAAGTCACTTAACCTTGCTGCACTAATTATTCAAGTTAGATAGCAAGTACACTAGCAATAAGGCCTGAGCACTACCTCTGGCCTTTTCAATCAAGGTTGGTACCACCTGCACCAGAGCCTTACTTCCAGTTTTGTTTTTGTTTTTGTTTTGTTTTGTTTTGGTGGTTAACTGGAGATAAGAATTCATAAATATTTTTGTCCACTGGCTAGCTTCAAACATCAGATCTCAGTCAGGAGAGTCGTTAGTAGTTAGGATTAGAGGTGTGAGCCACCAGTGGCCAGCAAGAACCATTTTTAATATTGTAAAAACAGGACTTGATGGGCACCAAGCATTTGGTCTATTATCTAACACAGGATAGGCTTTCAGTACATGTTTTCCATCTCTTTTCTCAAATCCCAGATTTCCCCAAACTACTGTTATGCTTTATTATTACTTTTGCTAACTAGACAAATTTTTATGTATTATAAAAACAGATTGTCTTGTGAATATTATGTACAATTAAAAACAATAAGTGTAGGCAGTCCTACAACTCTATTTTTCTTTATTTTCTAAAGGACTATGGCTAAAAGGAGGGCAAAATTATAGTACAACAAATGATGGTAAAATCCAAGAGCTTAATTTTCCAAAACAATCAATCACATATGAATATACCTCTTGTGACTGACTTCATAAACTTGGCAATTACTTGTGCAGGGTCTGGAAATTGAGAAACAATAAGGGCTGCCTTTCTCCCGAGAACAGTAGAATGGCTGAGTGATAAGTAGGAAAAACACTGCACAAATGGAAATGGAAGTCATTGAGATGTTTCCATGCATTAAATAGGCTTTTCTGCCATTAAAATTATATTTCCTACTTGAGGTCACCAACATGGAGGAGACACTGCATAAAACATTTAAATAAACCTAGTATTATATTAGGTCAAAAACCTCATGAAAAGCAAAATCTGCTGATAATTATTTTAAAATGACTTCTGTGAAGTTTTTCTCATATATTCCTTGGCTATATAGTAACTTTAGAAAGGCTCAAGACACAGAGGTGTCTTAAGTTTTCCTGCACTTAGTGTTACTCAGATAGTAAATAATTTCTTAATTTGTATCACTGGTCCAACTAAATGACATACAACTGTTTTTTATCTATATAGGGAAAATCAATAAATGCTCTGTTTATGTACTTATAGAGGTTTACTTGTCTGGATCTGAAGCAAAATTGTATATTTATATGTATATTGTACATATACAATAAACTTATGTACGCATAGGTATATCGAGTATATATTTCCAACCAAGGTGGTGTGGTGCTCTTCAACCTCTAACTTGTAAAACTGTGTCTTTAGATCACTGCCACCTGTTGATTAGTCCCACATGAGCTGAAATTTAACTTACTATTCTGACAACCTTCTGCATAATTTGCAGAAAGGTAACTGGAATCAAGTTCACTATGCATTATACTCTGTCCAGGAAAATGCATGTTTCTCAGGAGAATACAAATTTTCTTAATAGATATTAGAGGATTTGTCTGTTTCTTATTTGGTCTGGCATCCTCTCTATTCAACCTCAGCTACAAGATTGTGTGTGGAGTAAATTAATTCTTATTTTAAATCTATTTGCTCTTAGATATTAAGCCATTCAAAATATACAGTAGGGGAAAAAAGAAAAAGAATTATCTTTTTGCCCAGATGATATAATTCAAACATGAAATTAGTTTGGCTATTTTATAGGTATAGAAGAGAGACAAGTAAACTACTGTAATGGTCTTGAATTAACCATCTAAATGATACCACTACATAGATAGATAAGATATATGTTTGATAAACTATTTTTCAGTGTTAATGTTGAATCATTCTGAGGCATCCTAAGTCTCATATTACTGATTGGGATTGTGTTGTGCGTTGGGACCAATTCCTTAATTTAAAAGTGGAAATGAAAACAACTTGGAATGATAACTGAGGATGAAATATGATACCTTTTGGAAACACTAAAAACTAGGGAATGTTCAGCAATGATTGTCATCAATCCTTTCACAGAATACTGTTTCCTAAATTCTGTAGAATCCTCACTCACCACTAGGGGGAAGTGACACCCAGAGTGTTCTCTCTCTAGTAGTGTTTGCCAGGTTTTGTCTGAAATAGCAAGGGAAAATCTGGGTCACATTTGTTTTCTTCCATTGCTTCAAAGGAAACCATTTCTTGTGTTTGACCCTCATTCTGAACTTGGGTTGTTGTCATTTTAGTTGATCAGTCAATGCACTGAAGATACACTTTCTGCTTTGGAAAATTTAAAGCAATATAATTGGTTGAGCTTGGCTATATCATTAATTCTTGACTAGGGTATTGTGTATCCCAAGCTATGCAAGAGAGGAAGCTACAGGGGGTAAGAGAACTGGGGTGGGAAAGCAGTATCATACAGTTTAGTGCTCTCTGTAGCTGCAGTAGTAGAACTTCGTTAGTTTTTAATTCATCCTGTTGAAAGTACCTGTTGATATTACTCCTCTGTACACAGCTCAGAGCCTTTGTGTTTTGTTTCCTATTTTTGGTATTGCTTTAGTTGATTTGTTTTGAGCTGCTATTGGGTTTGGTCTCAGGGCCTGTGATTGTCAACCAGGTGCTCTTCTAATTGAAACACTTCAGATGTGTCTTCGACACTAGCTCAGCATTTAATATTAAATTTTCTTAGCTTTCAAAAGCTTAGCATGGTCTACCTTTTCAGTAACTAAAGGAGCACTTATTTACATAGGTTTTTTTCTAGGGAATATTCCTAGAAATCAAACAAGAGATTCCAGTTCAGTTAGTGCTTGAAACATGCCCAGTACTTAATGTTCATTTGTTAAATTTTAATTCTCAGCTTATTTGATCAATTAAACCAAGGATTTGGCTTCAGGACATTTACAAATGGCACTTAGAAAGGCTCATCATTTTAACTCAAACTAATCTAATCAACTAATATTCTTGTTATGTTTCTCTGGGTTGAAATTATAAAGTTTTACATCTTTTTGGCTTTTTCTTCTTACTGAAAAAAGCTTAGCAATATTATTTTAACTATGTTATATAACATTAAAATAGTTTATTCTAAAAGAATGAACAGCATCTAACAATCCATATGAAGTGTTAAGAACTTCACATGCATGCTTGTGTAGAAACGTATATATGCTTACTTATATGTTTATAAATTAGTTCTACCTTCTACATAGGAGAGAAATGTGTTTGTTTTTATCTTTCTGGGCCTGACTTGCTTCATTTAACATGATTTTTCCTGGTCCATCCATTTCTTTCTATTTTCAAATGATGTAATATTATTCTTCCTAGTGGATGAGCAAAACTCCATTTTCTATTCTCTCTAAATGTCTATATACATATATATAAATCATATTTTCTTGATCCATTTGTCCATTGAGAGGAATCTGATCACCTTGCCTAGCGTGGATAATATAGGAATGAGAGCATAGTTGCCAAGGTAACTTTACTGTATCCTGATTTTTAATGTTCTGGGTAGATGTTCTGGAATGATATCACTGGATCACAGGATCGTTCTCTGGTTAATTTTTTGAGGTATCTCCAAAATGTTTTCCAGGGTGGTGACAACAGTTTACATTCCATCAACAGTGCATTAGGGTACCTTTACTCCATCATCTGTTGTTTATATTCTTGATGATGGCTATTCTATCTGGTGCCCTGGGGCTAGATGGAATCTCACTGAAGTATGGCATTTGTAGAGGAGAATTCAAATGACACAATTCCTTAGAAAAATTAATGGATAGTCCAAGAAACTGAATAGCAAATTAGCACTTGAAAGATAACAAGGGAAGTTAGGAATAAACAAATGAATAAAGGACTGGAAGAGAGGGAATACAGTCATAAAATCCAATGAATAGTCCATGAAATTGGGAAAAAGAGGGGAAGGGTTAGGTTGGGAGGAATGAGGGAGAATGCTGAAAGTCTGGGTGACAAGGATCAAGATACTTTGTACTTATCAAGTGATTTGTTGACGGGTAACTCCTTTATATAACTACTTAATGATAACTTTTTTAAGAAAAAAAAACTTGCGATCTGTGATCTTAGTTTACTTTCACTGTTAAGTCAGGCAGTGATTTTGACCATCATTTTGAAGAATAGGTTACTGAGAAGACAGAACCACTATTCAAATTCAAGCTTTCTGGCTCTAATACAAAGTTTTAGACATTATGACATATTCCCTTACTCATATGCTTCATAAAATGCTCTTGTGAACTGCTCGACTCTGTTCAATGTAATCAGTGAATAAGGAAGAGTGTTTTAATAGGACACATATTCAAGTCATGCTGAGCATTAAGAGAACTTTTGTCTCTGGGGCTAAAGGAATGTTAAATTAGTATTGGATGAAGATCTTTTTACTCTCTTGAGATGAATGTGAAACACTGAAAGGGGCACCTTGCAGCCATTTTTTAGCCTATTTGTTCTTCAAAGTAGCAAATTAAGTTTCAAGTTCATACTATTTTATTTAAAAATGTGCTTTTAACAGAGCCAGTATCTATAGAGGGGGAAAGGTTAAGGGTTTTCTCTGCATTTATAGGTATGAATTTTCCATTCAAATGTGCTCACCAATGGTATTTCCTTTAATGTTCCTATACTTTATAAACTTCAGATTATATTACTTATAAAATTAGCAATATTTAATTATTAGTAACTTCATCAAGTGAAGTTAAATGTACCATATTCTTCCTTTGAATGCTTACCCAGTAGCATATTAAGTTTTTTAAATTTAAAGTTAGTAGAAGTAATTTCTGTTGTATCAGAGAAAATTCTTGCAGTCTTCTGCTGAAATGAGTCTTTTACAATGAATATCAGTCATTTCAGGAAATGTTTTTGTATTGAACACTGTGTGCATACGATACAAGATAGTGTCAAGAAACAATTGTTACAGCTGGACGTTGGTGACTCATGCTTGTAATCCTAGTTGCTCAGGAGGCTGAGATCTAAAGATTGTAGTTTGAATCCAGCCCAGGCAGGAAAGTCTAAGAAATTCTCATTTTCAATTAAACATTAGAAATTTGGATGTGGAGTTGTGAGTCAAGTGGTAGAGGACTAGTCCTGAGAAAAATAGCTCAGGGATAGCTCCCAGACCCTGAGTTCAAACCCTGGGTCTGTCCCCCTCATCCCCCCCCAGGGAAAAAAATAGTTGCTTAGCAAAGAATAATAATCCCTCACCTTTCTGCTAAATTTGCATTTACAATTCCCTGAGACCCACACATTTACAATTCCCTGAGACCCACACTCACCCCTATTTTAATCAAAATTAGTAAAAAGAAAATAAAAACATAATTCTTAATGTGTACTTTGTCTTTAATATTTGCTCTTGAAAACACAAATATAGCCCAGTGCTGGTTGCTCATACCTGTAATCCTAGCTATTCAGGAGGCTGAGATCTGAGGATCACCATTCAAAGCCATCCCGGGTAGGAAAGTCCATGAGACTCTTATCTCCAATTAACCACCAGAAAACAGAAAATGGCTCTGTGGCTCAAGTGATAGAGTGCTTGCCTTGAGCTGAAGAGCTCAGGGACAGCAACAGCGTCCAAGCCAAGAGTTCAAGCCCTATGACTGACAAAACAAAAACATAAATGTATGTGGATTAGATACTGAATAATGACAATATTTTGACAGAAAATAAGCACTGAAAAATTTACCTCATTTGCGCATTCACTGTTATCAATTTGCCGACATCTAGCAAAATGTCCACGACCTCATTTGTTCCCAGCAGAAAATCCTCTCACTCTTTAAATGATAAATTGTACTTCTTGTCACATTATAAAGATCTGTTGTTTTTTCACCTTAAATATGTAATTTTGTTCTTTATATTGTATTCACTTTGAGAATCTTCTCTCCCCAAAGCCATACAGGTAGCAATTCTTCTCTTAACTCTGGGATAGAATTTATTCTATAATGCAATTCATGTGCTTCGAGTTGGAGATTACTTCTCAACTCTGTTTGTTCATGTTAATTTCAAACTCATTCCTCCTAAAACCTGAACAATTCTAATGTAGAAGCTCAGCTCTAAGTAAAATTTTAAAGAAATTTCTGGGCTGTATCTCTTTTGAGTTCTCAAGTTGTGCTCTTGTATACTCTCACTGGGCATGTATCTTTCACCCCTGATAGAGAATTTGTGTGTGTGTGTGTGTGTGTGTGTGCGTGTGTGTGAGTGTGTGTGTGTGTGTGTGTGTGTGTGTGTGTGTGTGGGCACGTGTGCATGCTAGTGTGCCAGTAGTGGGGCTTAAATACAGGACATCACATTCTCACTAGACTGGCACGCTATCATTTGAGACACATCTCCACTTCTGGGGATAAGAGTCTCACAGAATTTTCTGTTTGGACTGGCAATAAACTGCATTTCTTAGATCTCAGCCTTCTGCCTAGCTAGAATTCCACCCACATGCCAACAATGTGTGGGGATAATGAACTCTTAAATGCTTACATGTATTTTATTCATCTCTATTCCTTGATCTAACGGACTTATTCTATACTTAATATTGGGGGTAAAAAATATACTATATTTTTACATTTCTTCTCTCTTTTTAATCTGTATTTATTTCATTAGCTAAAACCATTATGAAGTCATTGCCTTAGAAGCTCTTGTCTTAATAAAACATGAAGTATTTTTGTTAATAAAGAAAAGACTTGGCATACTAAACATTGTGGATTTCTATTTATAATATGTAGCTATATTGAGAATAACTTCATGATAAG
Source organism: Dipodomys merriami (assembly GCF_024711535.1). Lineage (NCBI taxonomy): Eukaryota > Metazoa > Chordata > Mammalia > Rodentia > Heteromyidae > Dipodomys > Dipodomys merriami. The sequence continues at coordinate 3,310,089 of NW_027206290.1, forward strand.
AAGTCAGAATATATAGATTCATGTTATAATCTTACCAAATGTCATGGTTATTTTTATAATTCTCAATTTTGTTTATGTATGCAAGATTTGAATAACCACAGCATACTTGTATTTGTGCTTAGATGCTTACTAATCTAGAAATATTAGTATAAATAGCTAGAGTTTTATGAGAGTCTAAGATATAATTTACCTAAAGTGACTTAATATATCCTAAATATATGAAAACACTACCTATAATTACCAATGAATTACCTATAACTGATCAACTTAAATACAAAATGTTTTCTGCACATGCTAGGTGTCAGGGATCTATTTAATTTTGTTTTCTCATTTAAATTAGAGAGAAATAGTTCTGTTAATCCATAATGAATGTGGATAATTAAGTAATTTTATTCTTACCTAAAAAGAAGTCATATTCTTAAATATTAATTTCAACATAACTTTCTAGTATATTATTACAGCATATCAATCAATTGGCTATTTCTGTGTAGGTAATCTTTTAATTTTAAGATGGCAAGAAAGCATATATTTGCTAATATACCTGAATAACGAATCATTTATGTGTGCTGAAAATAGTTAACATCACTCCACATATTTGGGTGGATAAATTACATACAGTTTCAATAGGAGGTAAAACTACTTAATAATTGTTAATAATTATGTGAAAATTAATTTAAAATGTTGACATATACAATTACTAAAGCTTATCTAACTTAATTTATTATATTGCACACTTTGCTTAGTAGTTTGAATTGTGCTACTGCTTTTTGTTTGTTGTCCTTTGATATACTCAAACATATGCAAACAGTTGATCAATAATTTTTATAAATTTTGACATGCTAGTAAAAATTTGTAGAGTAAAATTTACATTATGACCAATAAGTATGATATTTTCCACCTACATGCCATAAGATGTGATTCTTTTAAATCTGCAACACATATACAAGGCCCTTTGAATGAGAATTTGTACTACCTCTTCAACTGTGAATCCTATTAGCAATTATTAATTTTCTTCTCATTATTTCTGTATGGCCCAAAGTTCCTTAATATGTTCCTAATGTGCTTTTTATCAGTTGAAACATTACCTGATGGTTTATATTGAAACAAGGTCTCACACACACACACACACACACACACACACACACACACACACACACACACACACACACGAAACTTGTAGTATCAGATGTTTGTTTCAATTGGCTTGTTCAAATAATCACATAAAAGTATAAGATGTTTCCATCTATAAGAAAAAGCTATGTTTCTTGTAGTAAGAGCTATCAATAAGATATGTATATATACATATACATTACAATAAACAATTCCCTAATCAGTATTGTTTTATTCAACCTACATTCTTTTTATATTCATTGTACATAAACTTCCAACCAAATTATCATTTTATGGAGTTTCTTTTCAAAATACACATCAAGGGCCACCAATACTATGCTTAAGTTCTTTGACCATGAGGCATAAAGAAGCAAATGGGTCAGTCCAGCACTTAAAAGTGACTGTGGACCAAGCTGGCAGTGCTGTACTGCCTTTGCCTCTCAGAAACCAACATTCAAGAACAAATATAACTCAGGATAACTCAGGAAATCCTGCCTAAAGATCTTTCTGCTTATCATTGAGAGTAGATATTTTATGTCATTTGAAATTATAGTGTTTGCTTGTTTTAAGGAAATCCATTTATAAAATAGTTTTGGAACATTACAAAAATTTTATTTAAATGGGTGACTCAAGCATGTTGGTTTAAATTAAACCACATGCTTGGGTTATTCATGGAGCTCTGTAAAGACTATATTTTATGAAAATGCAGGGCGCTGAGCAGCAAAATTTAATCTGGAGGGCACTTGTCCTCAGTCATGCGCGACAAGATGTATTAGCCGTGAATGGATGGCAGCAGTGCTACTTGAGTTTCTTTAATTTTCTAAACCTAGATTGTAAAAAGCATCCGTGGTATGAATCCCACTGGCTATGGCAAAAAAGGCACTGCTCAGAGATAAAGAACAATTTATCTTCTGCTGTAAAAAAAGAGCACTTTTGACAGACAGTAAAATACATCACAGTGTAATATACTATAGGAAGAAGATTACAAAACTATGGACTTTTTTCTTAAAAAATTTGAGCAGTGATTCAATATACCTCATCAAATAAAAGGTAATGATAGTGCTAATTGCAAAGTACGAATATTAAAAATGTAAATTATAGTCTAGGAGGGCATAAGCATATGTCTTTATGAAACACATTCCTAGCAATGATTCAGTATGAAGAATAATATTGCACTTAGGAAAGGAACATACTAATTAAATTTCAACTATTTCATCTATTACCACTATTAAATCAAACTGAATATTCCTAGATTCGAATGACGGGGTTTTCCTGGGTGCTGTTTTGTGTTACTGGGTTATAGTTTACAAATTATATGCTTTATCATGCCTAGATTTTATAAATGCCTTAACACTTAAATGATGGAAGGGTTTCCCCTGTTTGAGATTCTGCATTTCAGAGGGTTTTTGTTTGTTTTTTGTTTTGTTTTGTTTTTTGTATGTCTAACACCTATAAAGAATTAGACTAGATAGAATGATTGTGCTTCCTCCCTTACCACTCCCATTAAGTACATGTTTCTGAAACTGTTTAGCATTTCATTAACAAGTAATGCATTTAAAAGGGAAAGAACATTCATCCCCAGGCTAGGACTTCTGAGCACTGAAAAAGAAGGAGAAATGTCATAGAATGTTAAGGGCAGATGTTAGTTAACTTTGAGTATTATGTCGAACTAAGCTTTGTTTTCCTTGCATAAGGGGAGCAAGTTACTTTGTAAGAATAATAGAAAAATAAGTGATATAGTTTGTGTTTGTCTAGATGTGTTACTTTGGTAATACTGATATTAGCGGGCTTTATTATTAAAAATAAGACAGACAAGGCTTTTTTTCCCTTTTTATCCTTGTGATAATTTCATACAAAGCAGCCAAAAATGTTCCAGTATGTAAAAAGTCTAGCAGTACAAATAGACTGCCACATTGTCAGTAAAACAGGCACATGGTCTATAGTACTTCTTTACTGTCAATATCACTGAGGTCATAAGGATAAATTCAGGAACTGTTATCAGTGTATCTGTGCATTATAAAACAAGAATAATGTGAGTGTTAATAGCTCCTAATGTGTATATCACTCCCTTCAACACTGGACAAAGAAACGTACATGCATAGCATACTTAAAAGTAAGCTGACTGCTGGTGGCTAATGCCTGTCATCCTAGCTGGGCAGGAGACTGAGACCTCAGGATCATGGCTCAAAGCCAGCCTTGGTTGAAATTTCTGTGAGACTCTTACCTCTAATGAACCTCAAAAAGTAGAGTGGTGTCTCTAGTGGTAGAGCACTAGTTTTGAGCGAAAAGGCTCAAGGACAGCCTCCAGGCCCCAAATTCAATCCAAGTACTTCCCCAAATAAAAGGTGAAAATCTATTTTAAGGATGGGTATATTATTTAATTTTCTGTATCTCAGTATCAGTAACATGATGTTATGACATATATTCTTTTATTTGAGATTACATATACAATAATTATTATAATGTATTGTATATGTATAGTTACATATACAATAATTTTATATAGAATGTTATATATAATACTTTGCAATTCTTAATATATTACTTTGAATTATATATTATATAATGAGTACTCATATACATATTTATAGAATCATTTGCTACCATTTATATTCAGTTGCATCTCAAGTCAAATTATCACTAATTACCATATATCATTTTTATTTTATTTATTATTTTGTTTACTTCTTTATATTCATTTACATTTATTTATTTCTGTCAGTAATGGGGCTTGAACTGAGGACTCGGGCTCTGTCACTGAGCATTTTCACACAAGGATAGCACTCTACTATAATGTGTCATAGCCTAATTTCTGGTTTTCTGGAGGTTAATTGGAGATAAGAACCTCACAGACCTTCCTGCCTAGGCTGACTTTGAACCACAATCCTCAGATTTCAACCTCCAGAGTAGCTAGCATGAACCCCAGGTCTCTGGCACCATTTTCTATTCATTAGGATTTTTCTCTATGCACAAACTCTAGGGTTTTATAGTCCATAACCATGGCATAGTTAAAGAATCTAAAATATAGGAGTGATGCCAAATTTAACAATGATATTGGCCTAAGATATTATTTAATTCCTTTCAATGTTTCTCATCTCTATACAAAATAAAGAAAGTAATATGTGGAAAATATATTAACATTGCAAACATTTGAAGAGCATAATTCTGCAAATATACAAAAATATGATAGTTAAATTCAAAACTGAATTTACAGAAGTATTTGAACTCTATAAACGGCATTGATATTTGACCAGATGTTTCTCTTACCACCTCTTTGTATGTGGGGAAACAAGGCCTATTTCTTTACAAGATGAAGATAAATGTTTCAAAGCTGTACAGCCACATACACTCCCTCATCTGATGCTCTAGCCCTCCCTCCTAAGAAGGTAGGAGATAAAGGACATAAGACATATGTATGCATGTATGCATTTATATATACACACATATATATATCATACACATATATATATACACACACACAAGATACATAATTCTTTCTCTGTTAGTAACAAAGTCCATAGAAAGCAATTTCAAGGAAGTTTCCAAGATTCCTTAGATGTTTATCTCAAAATCCTGTGAAATAAATTATTTGATTCAGAATTAGACTCTCTTAGAGTTTTCATGGGAAAATTATGGTGATTCTCTATTACCTAACAATAACACCTGTTTTCAGCATATTCAGCACATGAGGTAACAGGTGCTGGTACAGTTAGAGCATCTGGTAAATATGTAGATCTGGATAGGCTTGGGGAAATCCTTTTTGCCTTCTATAGAAGTTTTACCTTCCTTTTATATTTGTGTAAAGATCCTAGATTGATGATTCCAATGTTGCTTGAACTGCAAAAAAATGTTTCTCAAAATTCCATTTTTGAACCTTCATGTTTTATCTAGTGTTTTCTCTCATCTAGACACTCTTCTGTACCTGAAAGAGCCAATTAAAGTGGCCACAAATGGAGATAATTTCTCCTGTGTCCTCTCTATGAGTGGTGATTTACATACACTAACAGAACAAGCACCATTCATGCATAGGATGCTCTGTCTTCAACGTGAATGTACTTCTCTCTTAGGCATGTATGGTGTATTTTTTCTGTCAATCATGCCAATGTATATTATTACAATGAAGCTGAGGGATTGATCAAGAATAGTCTCATATCTCCATTCAACATTATCCTTAACCATTGCAATAATGGCCTAACTGAAGGAGGTTCACTATTACAATGTTGAACAATTACCACCCAAACACGTTAGAAATGCCAATGTGTCACTTGAGGGTGAAAATTAACTGTTTTTGAGGTACATATTTTAATTAGGATTAAAATTAGTACTTATAATAGTGTCCAAATAATTTCCAGTTTTGCTACTCTGATTCCAGTAACCAGTTCATGCAAATTGTTTTACGGGAAGGTGCTAAGCTTAGCTTGCTTCTATATATTTAGTTGCAAATTTAAATTCTTTTTTTTATTGTGAAAATACCGTATAGAGGGATTACAATTACATTGGCAAGATAATGAGTACATTTCTTATCAAGCATTGTAGCCTCCTCCTTTGTTTCCCCTTCCCATCCCTTCCCATCTCCCCCCCACACACAGCCATCTCATTGTTGCAATGGGTCCACCTGTATCCCTATTTAAACGATTTGTTTTTTCCCTTCCCCTCCACAAATTATACCAACATCAAATACAGTGAAAGCAGGGGTTATACTGTGGGGGAGGTACATACAAAGCAACAAAGAAATCATCTTATAAATATGTTAGAAACAATTGCATGAAAGAAAAAATATTTGAATACATATCTTAGGGTTCATTTCACCCAATATCAACTTATCTGGCCTTTTCTGCTTGTCTCAGACATATACTAGTTATTGCAAATAAGGGAAACTATGGGACCTATGTCTCCATCAGAAAGAATGACATTGCCCCATTTATTAGGAAATGGAAAGACTTGGAAAAATTATATTAAGTGAAGTAAGCCAGGCCCAAAGAAACATAGGTCCCATGGTTTCCCTTATTTGCAAATTTAAATTCTTTTAAAAGCTCATATTAACTTTATTTAAGATGATTCCTCTAAAACATAATGGTTCAGATATTTTTCTCTCATTATGAAATAAAAAGGAAAATAATACCTTGATAGATCTAAAACAAGATTTAAATCTTGGACTTAAAAATGATAGACTTTCACAGATACTTGGAAAAAATGGAAATATTCATTCGCATGCAAACTCCACAGCGTGCTGTCAGAGAACTTTTAAATTCCTTTGGGTGAAATTCTGTTCTTATTTATGACACTGAATGATGAAATCCAGATATTATATGTAATTTAAAATTATTGGAAGTATAAATAGAATTAGAGCTAATTCTAATACGTCTCACCACACTCTATAAAATATTTCCTACCTAAGAGTGTATTGAATGTTATAGCAACCCACATTGTCTCCTAAAAATCAACAAATTCTAGCTTTTCTTCTTGTTTCTATTGGCATGATGTTAATTTAAATTTGGAGGAAACTAAGAACAATTGTCTAGGAGAAACAACTTAAAGTATGTCAAGCTTTAACTCTCAGAAAATTAGTGTATTCTCCATTACCCAGATTTATAAACCGCATTCATTTTCCTTTCTCTCAGTTATTTAGTTAGTTACTACTAGGAATAATACACAGTCATTAACTATCAGCCATCTTATAACATTAAAAGAAGTATTTTAATGAGGGATAAATGGTAGGAAAGAAAATTATTATTATTGTAGTAGTGTTAGGTTTGAACTTTGTCTTAATGTGTACTAAAATGCTGAATAAAATATGTACCTATGTGAAAATGATAGGGAAAATGCAATTTTATATTTAGAAAAATAATCAGTACCATAGAGAAAATGACATACATGTAATTATAATGAAAGGATTCTGGTAAATTTAGATAATAAAATATCGTCCCACAGAAGTCATTTCAATAATTGAGAATGAAATTAAAATTTTAATAACTATTTTCTCATTTCCCTGTGTGCCATATAAAAGTGGCAAGTAGATTTGAGACAGCCTTACATGTAATTTGGAACAATTAGTCAAAGATCATAGCTAGCATCAAATTTCTATTCCAGTAGAATATTATAAGACATTGCTTAGACTATGTGACTAAAATAACTGAGACATTTAGTAATACACCTGTTTAACAGGACATAGAGGAAAATACAAAGACCTATATAGTAGGTACATTTTTTGTATCACAATTTTATTGCCCCTTCTCCCAAAATGACCTAAAGCCACATATAAGAAATAAGTATTGCCGTGTGCCGGTGGCTTACACATGTAATCTTAGCTACTCAGGAGGCTGAATTCTGAGGATCATGGTTTAAAGCCATGATCTCCAATAAACCTCAAGAGAACAGGAAGTGGTGCTTTAGCTCAAGTGGTAGAGTGTTATCCTTGAGCTGAAGAGCTGACGGACAGCGCTCAGGCCCAGAGTTCAAGCTCAATGATAGACAACAACAATAATAACAAGTATGTATTTAAATTTTAATCATCATAGTGATATAAATAGTAACTAAATATTAAACAAATTGTTTTCTTTGTTATTTAAAAAGGGATAACAGAAAATTACTTCATTTATTCCATATTATTTCTGCAAAGTGAAGTGCTGAAAATAAAATTTTAAAAAGCAGAAGGACTGTATCCATTATTTAGCTTTTTTACATAGCAATCCACTAGTCACATAGAACTTTGCAAAAATGATTGTCTTAATCACCTGCATTAACTCAGTAGTAGATGATTTATCTCTATGACAGAATTATATTATTAGAAAGAGAATCAAATATTTTAAAATGAGTTTGTATGTGTGTTTGTTTGTGGTGCAGGTATTAAACAAGATTTTTGGTATTCTACGGAAATTCTCTACTACTGAGCTACATTCCCAGAAAAAGAGAGATTTTTTTTCTATTGTTATTGTTCTTGTTGTTGTATTTTTAAGTAATTTAGTCATACATAGTACGATTGAATAACACGGGCATCTCATAATCCCATATAAAGTAAGGTTATTTCAATAGCTAAATTGTCAACCAGTAAAGCATTTGGATTTCCTGCCTCCAGACTTACAAAAACAGGGGGCAAGTGTTTTTACATTTCATAGAATTCTAGGATTTAAAGCAAAATTATTTTTTAAATTATGACTTAAAGTAAACTAACTTATGTCTAACAATTATTTATTAAAATTCAACTTACTATTTAAGTTTGCAATTTTGTTTTTAAGTGTTAGAACAATGATATTGCACCACTATACAAGGGAACTATTGAACTGCAGTGTTGGAATTATTCACCAACTTCACCAAGCATGAAGTTCATATTTCATAAATATCCATTAAGTTATATGAATATAATGACACATAAGGGATAATTAAGTTCTGGTGGTACATAAAAATTATAATTAGTTCAAATATTTTGGGAATTATATGGAAAATATTATCTCTACAAAATACAATAAACCATTGCTATCCTGCTAGTTGAAGATACGTGACTGGTAGAAGATGAGAGATAAGCTACTAAATTGATCCAACCTGCTCCTTCCTTCTTGAACTACAGAGACACCTCCAATTATAGATAATTGCCTTAAATAAAGACCACCTCTTCTCATCCCCCATAGCTAGGAACATGAAGTAATTTCTAGACCAACATATGAAGAGACAGAATGGAAAGAATTATTTTCTGGAAAGAATTTTAAATGCAGGTGTTTCACTATTTTCTTTCCTGTACATTTTCCTCTAGGCTGGGTTCAGATACAATATCTGAGCTGGAGAACATTTCAACCATTTGTTAACAATGAAGATAGAGAAAATGCAAGTCCTGTAACAAAATGAAAGGAGTTTTGCTTTGTAATATTCAGGAATACCATACCAGCTCTACCTACTTTTGAAACTAAATGTGTGACAAAAATTTAACAGCTACTATGTAGTGTTATTTTTCATGTTATCACACTTGCTGTTGATATAGAAGTGAATTTTAGAATTGATAGTCCATAAACATAGTATATTTTCTCATGATTTTCTTATTTCATCTCTTTGATTGTTTGCTATCTTTATCTAGGATAACAACTGGGAAAAATCATACATTATACTAGTTTAGAAAAGAACACAATAAATTTAGGGAAACTGTTGCTTAACAAATATGACAATCCGTGATGGGTGACATTGTTCCTACTTATACTTCAGCTGATATAAAATACAGCTTGTAAAATTAAAATTCATATCAAACATTTAAAATGTTAAGCAGTTGAAAAATTTGACACCAGCATAAGACTGAATGACTACTGTTTGATTATAATGAACTTTGAACCTAACTTTTCCAACAAGTTCAACAAGAAATGTACTCAAGTATGTAATTGTAACCCCTCTGTACATCACCTTGAAAACAAAATTAAATTAAAAAAAGAAAGAATGAGTTCAAAAATAGTTTGTTTCTGAACACACATGTATTTGCTAAATTATACAGTAATTATAATATACATTTAATAGTAAAGTACATCTCTATTGTCACTCCTAGTGACAATTATCTCTTGGAAAAATACTTAATAATTATTACCCCTATGTACTATTGAAAAAAAGACTGGCAATAACTATTTTTGATATAAGAATGGTTTCTATTGTCTCTCACTTACTTTGAATTCTCTTTCACTTACTGTATAAAATAAACTAAATAATTTCTATCAACTTTAATTTATATTGCTTGAAAGTGACTGACAACTTTTAGCACACATAATTCAGAAAGATAAAACACATCTTCATTTAATAGCATCTTCTTTTGTTAAATCTTATAAGGAGTTTGTTTAGAGCCTTTTAAGAAGTCTGTGATTTCCTCCAATACTGAACATTTGCTTTATGAATATCAACAGCATATTTTTTTAATTTTTCTTTTACAGAATAAAATATTCTAAATTTCATTTAGTACAACCTATCAGTGAAATAAACACATTTTAAATGGTGATCTCCATTAATAATGTCTGCAGTAGTCCACATGATTGAAATGAAATGAGTAAAACAGGAATAACGTATACCAAGTTTGCACTTGAAAGGACGGACATCAGAATCATTTCTCCTGCTTGACAAAGGACAAATGTAAGCAAATGGACTTTAACATGTGGCAAAACTTAGAAGACAATGAAATGTGGAAACTCCCTAAAAGCATAGAAAATGAAAGAATATGCTTTTACTAAATGTGTTTCTCATTTTTTCCATAAAATTTTAATGAACTAACTTTAGTCCATATGATTTTACAGAAATGTATAAATAACAATAATTGGAATCTAGAGTCATTAAATCTACCAATGTTAGCACAACTCTAGCATGGTTCTACCACATATTCACACAGTGACCTCTCAGAAAAATAACTAAACTGATTAAAGACTACAACTGTATGGAACAATGTTGCATAATAAAATCCTTGTGTCTGACTTGATTTAAGTGTTTGACCATATGATATGTTCTTGACTACAATCTCAAAGATCCCTACTAAAATCCCAATTTAATGGGAAAAAAATCCCTATTTAATTAGAAAAAATTCATTTCCTCTTTCCTCACCATTTTCATTTCTTTCCTTCTGCAGCACGCAAGGTCCAAATAAGATTTAAACTGATGTTAAGATTAAAAAGACTTTTTAGGGAAGTAAATTTTAAGCCAATAAATGATAACTAATCCAGCCACTTTCGTCAATAGTCATATCAGCAGAACCTTTTGTGTTTTTCAGCCCCCTGTGCAGTGATGTATGAAGAGTGAGGGCTGTTGAGCTTCAAGGGGAGAATGGTTGACGCCTGTCATCTTCCTCAGCATTGTCCATCATGCAGAGTTTACAGCATATGAAGCAATGCAGACTCTGAGTGTTGTTGTGGTTTAGGTTATAAAGACCAAATACTTTAATAAAAATAATCATGCAGTGTTAATACGTTAAATATATATATATATATATATATATATATATATATATATATGTAGACTTTGACTTTTGTTCCAGGGCTATAATAAAATACTATGAAGATCCTTATGTTTAATTTTAAAATGACGGTAAAAATTATATAATTAAAAATGTTAACAGGTTATAGCCTCCAATTCTTTTTTTTTTTTTTTTCAGTTGTGGGGTTTGAACTCTGGGCCTGGGCGTTGTCCCTCAGCTCTTCAGCTCAAGGCGAGCCCTCATAAGAGTCTCACAGAGTTTCGTGCCCAGGCTGGCTCTGAACTGTGATCCCCAGATCTCAGTTCCTGAGTAGCTAGGATTATAGGTGTGACCCACCAGTGCCCAGCTATAGACTCTAAGTCTGATTTGAGGGCAACATTATAATTACTTCCACTGCCTTTTCTATGACTTCTAATGAAACAAACAAAAATCTAACCACCACCAACAACAACGAAAATCTAGTGTAGGTTGTATAAGGGCATAAAACAATGCATAAAAATAAAAATATATGCCCTGTTAAATATAACCAAAAACAATAAGCAACTTTGAAACTATTGAGAGCAATGGAATCTAAGTACTTGAAGGTATGAAAATCATAATTAAATTGGAAAATGAAGGATTTTCCTCTCAAAAGATCATAAATAGAAAGAAAAGAGAAATCATAAAATGGTTAATGTTGGGGATTATAAATTTCCATTGGCCAGGCTCCTTTGACTTTCTATTACTTCTCCATTTTCAATCTATATACCCATATGAGTATATTTACTGTATAGCTACTGTCTACTTGAATGTTCAGAAATGGGAAAACTAAATTGGTTTGGTAGCCACAACATGATCCTAAATGCCAAAGCATCAAGTGTTTGACTTTGGCCTTCCTTTATTTTGAGACTTCCATAAGACAACACTAGGGCATGAGGTCTTAAAACCAAACATTCGCATCAAACTCTATTGATTGCTTTACAATTTGAATTAAGCTAGTCTTCCAAGACTTTTTTCCATTCATAATCCTTTGCTTCTTCTTAGCAATTTAAACTTCACATTCTGGAATGACAGATAATAGGTGATTTTTTGTTAATTAAAAAGTACTCCCATTCATTTTCTTGATTGCTTTTCAAAACAATGATACTGTCTTACTGCATATTTGCTATATGTCAAACATAGTGCTAGTTGCTGGTAATACAGAGATGAATGAGATATTTCCTCTCTCAGGAGCACATGATTTGGTACAGAAGACAAAGAGTTATATAACTAATTCTAATATGATGTGATATGGTAAATGTTATACTAGAAATATAATTAAATACAATGTGAGCACAGATGGTATGATTAATTCCATGGAGGAGGAAGGTCAGGCAATTCTGCTACTGTGTATGGAAAATGCTATTTTTAAAAGCATTGAATACACATTATTAACAGATGATTATATCTCAATCTTGGCACAAATGTATTTCTGAAAATGTGGTATACTATGAGAAGAAAACAGAAATGATTTCTACATTTATAAAAATATCTTAACCAATAGCAAAATAAAGTCTCCAGGAATTACCAGTGTCCTAGTGTTCATCACAAACAACTATGTAGAGATATTGTAGAGAATGCTAAAGTATCTCATAATATCAATGCTGCTATTTATTTACATGACTTTCTACCTTCATCTATTTACATTTTTTGTTGTTGTAGTTTAGTGTTGAAGACTGAATTCATCACTTCATGAATGCTAGGCAAGCACATTTTACCTGATCTACTCATCAGTTCTACATTGACACCACTGATCTTATTTGTTAATCATGATTTTTACATTACTCATACATTAAAAGTTTTATTATCAATGATAATAATAATAATACAGACTCCACAGTGCTGGGATTAGAGGTATATTCCTCAGCACTTCACTTTTAAAAATGCTAGTTTTTAGTACATAGGGATAAAAATAATAAGTCTAGAATGAGAGAAGCCCAGACAGTATCATTCCTTATAGATTTGATGCTACTACTTGCAACCTTTGCCATTAAAAAAAATGTTCCTATACTATGTCTTTGTAAAATCACTTACAAAACCTGAAGGTAGGTATAGATGGGGTAAGTCATGTTATATTTTATGGTATCAACTATTATTTTCATTTTCATTCCTGAGGATTTTATGATCAGGTTTCTCCAGAGAAATTAAAACATAAGAATATACTATTGATACATATAAGAAGATTTCATACAAGAAATAAGTCATGTGATGATGGAAGCTGGTATGGGCCTGAGATTTACCATCTTCAAGCTGAAGTACCAAGAACACTATCAGTAAAAGTCAATCTGTGTCATAATGTGCAAGAACCAGGGGAGATAAGACATTGTTTTAACATCACTGAAGCCAAAAATACTTACAAGTACATGGAAGAAAAACACTGACTGAAGTACAAAAACAGACAATTCACAAATAAAATGTGATCTGCACAATAAAGTCAAAAACTGATCATCAAATTTGAAAGTATGAACTGATAAATTATAATTGGCATAATTTTTATATGGTATTCATTATTTCAACATGATAACTTTGGAGTAGGCTTAGTGGCACAAATTGATAAACCCAGCACCTAGATTGTTGAGGAAAGGAAGACTGTGAGTTCCTTTCAATAAGCAAAAAAGAACGGGAACAATATGGAAAGAAATGAAAATGTTACAGTGTAAAGTGTTTCTTACTGTCAATGTGTAAATTGGTTTCAAGGGACAGCAAAACACATGGATACTCTTAATATCAACCAAAAGTTATAAAATCTATGCTTTAAAAACATGGGCTGGGAAGGTGGCTCAGTGGTAGAGTGCTTGCCTTGCATGCCTGAGGCCCTGGGTTCGATTTCTCAGCACCACATAAGCAAAAAGAAAAAAGCTGGAAGTGGCACTGTGGCTCAAGTGGTAGAGTGCTAGACTTGAGCTGAAGAGCTCAAGGCCCAGAGTTCAGGCCCCACAACCGGACCCCCCAAAAAATCATTTTAACTATATAGATTTCTTATTGAAATCAATATTAGAAAAATATTACAGAAATCAAAAATTCTTTCTGATGCAATTTTAAATGTGTTTCTAATCATCTCTGGACGACTTTAAGAGAATGTATTGCCAGCATTTTGAAGCCTCAAAGAGCATCTCCCCTGAACACCCGATGATAGTTACAACTTTTCCAATTTTTAAAATGCTTTCCATCCTATGTCCATGAGCCAAAAGTAAAGACATGCTTTGAAATATTTAGGAGGCAAAGATGTCTAATTAAGTATGGATGGCAGTCAAGTCTGAGTTGGCACTGGCAATTAGAATGACAAGTTTATTACTTAGTCTTGGAAATTTATTTCTTGGAAGGATTGTGTGTAGAAATACAGATTTGCCATCAATATTAAAGTAAATTTTACAGTGACTAACATTGCTTAAGATCAAAACAAGGTGCAACATGGATATTAGGGGATATTTAGTTTTATAAATGCCAAAGAACACCAGATTGGGATCAAAAGTAGAAGAATGCATAAAATTAACCATATAGACTAGCAACGTGTATTAGAAAAAGGAGAGCTTATTTTCAGAAGTTAGAGGTATATGCCATTCCTGGTAAGGGTTTGGGCCATGACGAGTTGAAGAGAATTGTACTGGAAGATATTTAGAAACAACAATGCACAAACAAATGTAAGGAATTAAAAAGATTGTCCTGAATAAAAAGTTGGCTATAACATAGAAGAAAGACATGTGAGCTGGAGAAGGGAGAAAATAAATGAAGCAAAATTCAAATGCACAAGTCAAACTATGGTTGCTTCAAACATGTTTATAGACGTAGGTAGGTTCATTGAATTATTTCAATAATATCCTATAAATAAGTAAACACCATAACACCTTGTATGAAGTATCTCCACAGAAGTTATACACAGTAAACAGGAAGAAAGAGTTAAAATGGATACAGGGTACAGGATTTTACCAGTATATGTATGCTTGCACAAGGAGGCCTTTGATTTTCTAAATATGGCAAAAGTGGTCACTTGTTTAAGAGAGAATAAGTGGAAATGTTTGGAAAGCTGGAAGTCTTAGAAGAGCTTTTGCAGAAAAAAACTAGGCACAATAACAAAATAAATGTTCATAAAACTATATAATTGATAAGAATTGATTATTAAAACTCATTAATATTAAATTGCAATGATATGTATATATATAATCTTGTTAATAATAGAAATATATTGAACCTAAATACCTTATACTTGCTTGGAGAAATTTGTGTTTTGGAAAAATTTGAAACATAACAAATTCATTCATAGGCCATCCCTCTAAGACCTTAAGAATAATCATTTGAAGAAAAACAAGCCTGACATGTTGGGACATAATTAAAATCCCTGCTACTCATGGGTGGAGCCAGAAGGACCTCAAATTCAAGAGGGGCCTCAACAACATTAGGGAGACTTTATCTCAAAACCAAACTCCAAACAAAATGTCTATGGCTTGACTCAAAATAAAAGTATATGCAACATACTGAGTTAGATGTCCACTTGAAAACGAAAAACAAAAATCATTTGCTAAATAAGTGTCAATTAAAATCCTGTGATTAGAGAAATTCCAAAGACAGGTATTAGTTTCTGATCAATATTTTAAATGTTCTTCTGTTTCAGAAGCATGTGTATCTAATATACTTATGAGAGAAAAAATAAACTCTTCCTTTCAAACTTTTTAGTGATTTATTGGTTATAACAGTGATCCACAGGTTGAAATTTGATAAGATAGTCAAGGAAAGGAACTACAAGTAAACATTATTCCACAAATAATAAAAAAAATTCTTTAAGATTTCCAAAAAGTTTTATTTGCAAAGTAGAGATACTATTTTTGCATACAGTGTGTTCTACTGAACAGACCAACGCTATAATGAAATGGAGTGTGTGTGTGTGTGTGTGTGTGTGTATGTGTGTGTGTGTATGTGTGTGTGTGAAGAAATTGGAAACTATTAAGCTGATAGGTTTCAAATGTTAGTGTATGTAATTTTAACTGTCAAAGACAGAAAAACCAAAGTAGACTTTTAGCTTTATTCAGTGTATTTCTGCTACATGTGATAAGGGTTTTGTTATTAGTGTCTGAAGAGAAATAGAACTTAATTTTATTTTACATTAGATTGACTCCACTTGAATCATGAACTCAAGTGACATATTTTCTGCTCTCCACAGACATTTTTTTTAATATAAGTGTTATGTAGAAGGACTTTGAGTATCTAGAATACCTACCTTAATAAGGCTTCTTTAGAAAGATAAGAATTGCATTTTAGAAATAGCAGGTTCATCCAGGAGTGTAAAAGGGGTCAGTTCATGAGACAATCAGCAGATAGGAAAGGGAATTAGAAGGAGACACAGAGGAATGAAAAGAATGCAAGGATGTTTGTATATCTAAATGAGAATTGCTAGAGGGAGTGAATTTGTTCAAAATAACCTATGGGTGTATATGAGAAAAAAAACACAATTCCCTGGTATTCCAAATGTATGTTAACTCAAAATTAAACATAATAAATGCAAAGGAAATGGCAAGTGCATTTTATAGCACAGTAGACTAGTTAAAGAACACTGACAAAACCTGACTCAATATACTATTGAGCATATTTTTTCATTTCAGTCTATGACAGATGTTTAAGGCCATCCAGTTTTTAAGTACAAGCTATCTTTGTACTTTATTATTTTTTCAAGGACATAAGTGATATCTTTAGTTAGTATGCTTTAATTGCTCTCATATTCATTGCTATTAGAATATAATTGGATATTTGTGATGATATCAAAGATCATATAGTAAATTAAAATCTCACTTTGAGGAAGTATCTTGAGTGTCTTTCTGGAAAAAAAAAGTGACTCATTGTTTAACAAATGTAAGCCTTAGTAAATAAAAAAGAAGAAACAAATACATCATATTTTCTTCACACACAAAATTGAAAACTAATTCATGTAATTATTTCTGAAGATTTGTAAATCTTATATTGACGTAGAACTTATGAGGATACAAAACCAAGTGGAAAGAAGTTGCATTCATTGGACATTTTTATTTTAAACATCAAATGAACTATGCAACATATAGGTGGAAACAGGATGGAAAACATGGAGAGAGCAAGGGAAGGGGGACATTGTTCAAAAAGAAAGAAATGTACTCATTACCTTGCTCATGTAACTGTAACCCTTCCTCTGTACAGTATTTTCACAATAAAAAAACTTATTTAAAAAAAGAAATGTACTCTTTAACTGACTTAATTGTACTGTACATCACTTTTACGAAACAATTAAAAGAATCTTTTTTCAACAATTACTTTTTCCTTTAACCATTACTTTAATAAATTTTAACCATTTATCTAACTTTTCATCAAGAATATTTGCAAGAGTTGTAAATTACAAATTAGTTTGTGACTTGATAGATGATATAATAAAATATTTTATGTGCACATACTGCAAACATGAAATTATTGGTGAGTTTTCTCTCCCAAAGATTAACCCCATCTTTTAGAACATTCACCCTGGACTTAACTCAAATAATCTCTCCAAATTACTCATTTCTCAGACTTCTGATCCAGCCTTTTACCTGGTCTCCCACCTCTCTCCCTTCTACACTGTTCATTTGATAAATATTCTTAAATAGTCTCTCATATAATGAAAATCAAGTTCGAAATTAATCATTGAAAAGGTCATTGTACATACTTGCTGAATTCATGTATCATTCCTAAAATAATTTTAAGTATCTTCAACATGAAAGTAAAGATTCAAGTAGATTTATCTCTATGCTTCACTTTTCCTTCTCTCCAAAAAATGGATGATGTAAGTTCTGTCCTGAGAGATTATTATGAGAAATCAATGGATTAACATAAGTAGTATTTAGAACTGGAGTGTTAACATTTTTCATTCCTCAAATTTAATCTCTAGCAAGATAAATACTGGCAGATACAACCTATATAAACAGGATTTCTCCACTGCTATAAACACTTGAAAAAGTGTGAAGGGGATCACATGAAAATGCTTGATAACAGCTTCCCTGGGGGTAAATCTCATCTGGGAAGCAACAAACTTGTTCTTGATAAAACCTATGCAATATAGGGCATAGTTCCACACATCTCCTTCAGGAAGATGTTTAGTTCAAGGCTCATCTCTGAAGGAAACGTGGTGATTAGGTCAGAGAGGAAAGATTGGGGAAGTATTCTTTTTAATACAACATGTGACTAAAATACAAAAGCACATAATAATGTACTGAAATGTTGATTCTTAAAGGGAAAGGTTCATGGTGTGTGTGTGTGTGTGTGTGTGTGTGTGTGTGTGTGTGTGTCTGTGTCTGTGTCTGTGTGTGTGTGTGCCTGTGTGCTCCAGCACTTACCACAGGATGACTTTCACAATGATATTTGCATTGTTCTCATTCTTTCAGTGTCAGAATTTAAGTATACTATGACACTTAGTGTAGAATTTAATAGGAAAATAAATCATTTATATTAGAAATTTTCTGTCTACTTAATATAGAAAATCATAGTCATTGAATTTTGTTAATATCTCTTTGATCCTGCAAAAGTCATGGTCTCCTTTTATCATATGATGCTTTGAATTAACTTTTCTCTAGCTTTCTTATGTCCAACGTGGCAGATGGCACATTGGGTAAGTGCTATCCTGAAATGGACAGGATCAAATTAACACATTTGGCTGGAACATATCTCAGGAAGCCAACCTTGGCGGTGGGCAGCTGGACATTAAATTTATCAAAATCTCACAACAACTGAAGCCAAAATTATTTCTAAAGACACAAATGAACAATTTTTAGTATACCTTATACTTCTGATCACTAGTAGTATGTCCCTAATTATAAGTTTATTATGGAGTACCATAAACACTCTCTGTGAGTGTGGAAAAAGTTTACTAAGATAGAATTCATATGTGTGCAATGAAAAAAATATGAATTTATTAAATCTAAACTTTTTAGTAATACCAAAATGTTCATTTTCTTCAATGGATAGAGAAATAATTTGTCATATGCTAGATTAAAAAAAACTTATTTAAAGAAGCTAATAGCCATTCAATCTAAATGACAGGATATACAAAAGTGTGGCTAAGCTATTTTCATTGCATTTTGAAACTGTTCATTCTATTTTTCCATTTGTTTATTTATTATTTTCTTTTTTTAATTTAATTTAATTTTATTTGTGAACATACTGTACAGAGGGGTTACAATTACATGGGCAGGATAATGCATACATTTTCTTACCAAGCATTGCAGCCTCCTCCTTTGGTTTACCCTTCACATCCCTTCCCAGCCTCCCCCCTCCTCCCAATCCCAATCCTTTTCCTTCCCCCCCTTCCCCTCCCCTGCCCCCCCCCCCCCCCCCGGCACCGACGTTGTAAAGCTCGTTTTGGACATGACAACTTGTACTTCTCATTGTTGCAACAGGTCCACCTGTATCCTTAAACAACTGGTTTTTCCCCATCTCCTCCACAAGTTATACTGACATCAAATATAGTGAAAGCAGGGGTTATATTGTGGGGGAGGGACATACAAAGCAACAAAGAGATAATCTTATAAATGCATTAGAAACACATGCATGAAAGAAAAAAACATTAAAATACATATCTAAGGGTTCATTTTCCTGACATCACATTATCTGACCTTTTCCGCTTGACTCATACATATACTAGATATTGCAAATAAGGGAAACCATGGGACCTATGTTTCTTTGGGCCTGGCTTACTTCACTTAATATAATTTTTTCCATGTTTTTTTCATGTTTAATTTTTGTAGTATTTTACACATTCTGGATAATAATCCTTAGCAAGAATTGAGGAATAAGAGGTTCTTACAATGTATGTATGAATAGAAAATAGTGTAGCTACTATGGAAATCAGTATGGAGCGTCCTTTCCAAAAGAAGAAAAGAAGAAAAGAAAAGAAAAAAAAACTAAAAATAAATTACCACAACTGAGCATTGGTGGCTTGTGCCTGTAATACTAGCTACTCAGGATGCTTTGATCTGAGGATCACATTACAAAGCCAGCCTGGGCAGGAAAGTCTGTGAGACTCTTATCTTCAATAAACCACCAAAAAACTGGAAGTGGCATTGTGGTTCATGTAGTAGAGCATTAGCCTTGAGCTGAAGAGCTTAGGGACAATGCCCAGGCCCTGGTTCAAGCCCCATGACCAAAAAAAAAAAAAAAAGCACTACCATGAGATCTACTATAAAAATTCTGGGGCCGGGCGCTGGTGGCTCACGCCTGTAATCCTAGCTACTCAGGAGGCTGAGATCTGAGGATAGCGGTTCAAAGCCAGCCCGGGCAGGAAAGACCGTGAGACTCCTATCTCCAATAAACCACCAGAAAACTGGAAGTGGCGCTGTAGCTCAAGTGGTAGAGCGCTCACCTTGAGCTGAAGAGCTGAGGGACAGCTCCCAGGCCCAGAGTTCAAGCCCCACGGCCGACCAAAAAAAAAAAAAATTCTGGGTATATTTCCAAAGGGAAAGAATTCAGCCACATTATAGCAGCATTGATAAGCTGCCAAAAATAGGCTCAACCTAGGTGCTGATCATCTGATGAATGGATATATATATATATATATATATATATATATATATATATACAAGATATAATTGTATTATCCAGCTTTAAAGATGACTGACATTTTGTCATTTTTTGGGAAAATTTATATGCATAAAGATTATATTAAATGAAATAAAGAGAAAGCATAGGGGTATGAATTGGATCAAAGTATTCTATACACATAAATGAGGAAAGGAGTAAAGTGTCAGAAAGTTACAGTTGGGTTTGATTGGGTTATGCCATCTACGTATATGGAAAAATTACAACAAATGTCTCTATAACAGATACATGGCTTCATACTGTGGACAAAAATTTCAAAGGAATTTTGTAAAAATAGGAAAGTATATCATAAAGATATACTGATCAAACATTTAGAGAAGCCAGTTGAGGAAGGTAGTGAGGAAGGAATGGAAGCCAGCAGGAAAGAAGACATCCAAGGTAAAGAGGCAGAGCCAGAGGCATAAACAAAGAGATGGTTCTGATAGAAAGGAATATATGTTGCATATTTCTGATTACAACATTCAAGGGGTCAAGGACACAGAAACTTCTATAACATTAATGACAAGCAAATGTCCAAACTCTGTACTAATAATTCCATATAAGGGCAAAGGATAGTGTAGGCACATTGTGGAAAAAACATTTAATTCACAAGCATGGATGAGGACACATTCAGTGTTGATGGAGCCAGCTATATTTTTATCCCATTGATTTTTGAAAAACATTTTCAGAACTGACTCATTCTTTCCATATGCTTAGAAGATGTATTTTTTTGTTTTTCTTCTTCCCTACAAAAATACAGACATGAATTTGACATGGTAATAAATTATAGTTTAAAAATCCTGAATAAAAAGTTGATATTAGGTGTTAAGAAACTCATGCATGTAATTTGTAAAAGAAATACTTCTGTTTACAAGCACATATCTAGTTACCACCAACTGTTAAATCACCTTCCTGCTAGGAAAAATCAGCAAAATTGTATTATGGGGGAAGCAAATATAAAAAATGAAATATTACAAATAAAACATGTAGTCAATTGATGAATTGCAAAATAATGTTCACATAATAACAGACAATAAGATTCCTGACATACGTAAGATCTACTTTTACCTCGATGGGGTAAGTTGTAAGACAACCACAATGCTTCAAGGCCTGGAACTTACCAAGACCCATATCTTGCTATGTATTTCTTGTACATACATGTCCATGCACACTTAAACTTATAATACAGGATTAGAAAAACATTGACAGTAGTAGACAATACTATAATTTGCATAGAAAACTTACAAATAATTTATTTTCAAACGTTTCCCTTGTATCATTTTCCAGTTGCAGTTGGCTGCAAGTAACCAACCACCAAAAGTGTGGAGAAGGATGGACTAATGCATTTTCCTTATTGAACATACAAAAAGATAATATTTTCATCTTATATTGTGGATGCTCAGAGAATTATTATTATATAAAACACAAATAAAACACAATTATAAAGTAACATGGATAATTGTATCTGATTATCAAATACTATGGTCTAACGAGATTTACCATATATAAACTATTTTTTTGCAAATCATTAAATTAGAAAGGTTAGTATCACTTTTTCATTTCTCATTTTTATAATAATCTTCAACTCCTTACAACCTTTGACAGCCTTAGAAGTGATAAAATATTGCTAGAAATAAAGTACTTGTAGCTCAATGGTGGAGCACTTTCCTAGTAAGTACAAGTTCCTGAATTGGATACCCAAGTGTCCCCTCTATCTAGGAAAACTAAATCCAAAGGGTTCAGGATCTAGAATGCAGCTACTCTGTAACTTTAGTCACCAGGTCAACAAAAGTTGGTCAAGTTCCTCAAGTTGGATTGTATGGATACATACTCCAGAAACATCCAATATTCAGCCATACTTGTGGACACAATAGAGATATCTACCCTAGTAGACTAGGGCATTTGGTTTTATCCTGCAGACACAGGCACCAAGCCACCATGCTCAAGGACTCAATGAACAAGCACACTCATGGCTATAACAAATTGTTTCAAAGATCTTGGTGGGTTTATTGATCAAGGGCTTTCCTAAAAAAGCCAATGTACAAAGCCTGTAATGTATTTTTACTTCTTCAAATTCATAAACACCTCTGCACAGCCACAAAGATTAACAACCATTGAGGAACAAAATTAATGGCTAAGAAACAACCCTAAAAAATGGAGATGTATGATTTGCTTGACAAAGAATTCAAGACATCTAATTTAATAATAGTCAACAAACATTTAGAATTGAGGTGTTTATTCCCATAGATGCTTCAAGTTTGATTGTATTTCAGGAAAAGTCTTGTTATTTGCCCAATAAACTGAGAATACATAACCCTGTGTGCTTTCTAAATCTAAGTCATAAAAAGACAGGAAGTTTCAACTTTGTTTTATTGAAATAAATGGCTTTGAGAATCCACCATTCATAACTCAGTTTCCATGCTCTAAGAACCACAAATGGAAAAGTTTATCTATATAGTTAAGCTGACAATGGTAGGTCCATGTGATCTAGACTTCTAAACAAA
Source organism: Dipodomys merriami (assembly GCF_024711535.1). Taxonomy (NCBI): domain Eukaryota; kingdom Metazoa; phylum Chordata; class Mammalia; order Rodentia; family Heteromyidae; genus Dipodomys; species Dipodomys merriami. The sequence continues at coordinate 3,333,207 of NW_027206290.1, forward strand.
CACAGCCCAACTTGTTGGACAAGTTCATTTTATACAGTTAAAAGACAATTAATGTGGGGCTAGGAAGGTGGCTCAGTGGTACAGTGTTTGCCTTGCATGAATGAGGCAGAAATAAAAGCTGGAAGTGGCACTGTGATTCAAGTGGTAGAGAGCTAGCCTTGGGCTGAAGATCTGAGGGACAGCACCAAGGGCCAGAGTTCAGGCATCATGACCGACAAAAAACAAACAAAAAGATAATGTGGTCTGGGAATGTGGCTTAGTGGTAGACTGCTTACCTACTTCAATTCTTCAGTGCCACATAAACAAAAACGTCCAGAAGTGGTGCTGTGGCTCAAGTGGTAGAGTACTAGCTTTGAGCAAAAATGAAGCTCAGGGATAGTGCCTAGGCACTGAGTTCAAGCCCCAGGACTGGCAAAAAATAAAATAAAAAGACAGTTAATGTAATGAACAATACCATATATTATTTTTCAAGATTAATTGTCATAAATTTAAACATTAATAGTAACTGTGTTATTAGGGTGCCTCTATGGATGTGTATTACTCTCTGCTGACTCCCCATAGAATCTGAAGCAAAGATAGCCTTTTTTTATTTTTGCTGTAAATTCCTTTACTGTTATTTCCCCAACCAGCATCACCCCAAGAGTTATGTAGGGTTGTGTCTTCATTTCTTAAACATTTCCTCAAAAGGTGCCTTTTTGTCTTACCTTTCCCATATTCCCAACCTAGAGATTTCATCAGCTATCCTGCATTGCTTCACAAAGTTTGAGGTCATTTTTTTTAATATTTTGGCTGTTGTTGTAATGAGTTTTTTATTGTGAAAATACTGTACAGAGGGGTTACAGTTACATGTGCAAGGTAATGAGTACATTTCTTATCAAGCATTGTTGCCTCCTCCTTTGCTTTTCCTCTACCATCCCTGCCCTCCCACCTCCACAACTACACTCTCCCGCCCTGCCCAGACACTAAATTGTAAAGTTCATTTTTCAACATAGTGTCTTGTACATCTCATTATTACAATGGGCCAACTTGTATCCCTACTTAAACATTTTGTTTTTTCCCTTCCCCTTCCCAAATTATAACAACATCAAATACAGTGAACAGGGGTTATACCATAAGGGAGGAACATACAAAGCAACAAAAAAAATCACATGGTACCTTATAAATACGTTAGAAACAATAGCAAGAAAGAAAAAAAAAACACTCATGTCACTATCTTGGGTTCATTTCGCTTAACATCATCTTATCTGGTCATACATATATAGCTTTTGAACTTTTCTACTTGTCCCAGACATATACTAGTTATTGCAAATAAGGGAACCCATGGGACCTATATTTCTTTGGGCCTAGCTTACTTCACTTAATATAATTTTTTACAAATCTTTCCACTTCCTAACAAATGGGGCGATGTCATTCTTTCTGATGGAGGCATAGAATTCCATTGTGTATATATACCACATTTTCTTGACCATTCATCTACTAAGGGGCATATGGGTTGGTTCCATATCTTAGCTATGGTAAATAATTTTTGTTATGAAGCAATACATAAATGGATTGAAACCTCAATCTCTTAAAATAAGCAAAGTAAATTCTAAAAAAAAGTGCTATGAATTTTATGCCAAATTTGCAGAAAAAATTAAAATATAATACAGATAAGACTTTAAAGTCCTATCATAAATAGGCCATCTTGAAAAGTTATTAAGCTTAATAACCTAAAACTCGAAATTAGTGAGATGGTTTCCTTCAACATCATTGCTTTCTGAAACATACTCTTCAAATAGCCATATAAATAGCTATAATTTCATTATGTAAGTAAAAATCTTGCTTACTTTTTAAAGATTTTATTTACATTAAAATGAAAATGTTGAATATCATTACTTACATAAACATAATAACCCTAAAAAACAAATCAACCATATCTGCTAACCTTTGATATGAAGATAACATCATAATAAGTCTTAGAACTCATTGATTTTCTTTCCTGAAAAAATGTGATTAGTTTACTAATGAAGGCTTCAGTATGGTTGGTCAAGCAAGTATCTTTTTTCCACTTTTGATGTATTCAATACAGAAATTAGAGGCATCAGAGACTAAATTAGCAAGACAAAGCAGCAACAGTACAATCTCCTGGCCACTTGACAGTTTTGTTATGTTTTGGAATTCCCAAGGAGAATCACAAAGCCAAGATAGTGACTGACTTGCACTACCGCACTTTTCTGACTAATTATTACTATTGCAGTTGCTCTAGCCAATCAGTTCTTCCTCACAGTGAGACTGGTCTTCGGTTTATGTTGATCATGAATGGTAAGACTTTGACTACATAACAGGTGCTCTAATTAAAGGTAACTTCCATGATGGTCACAAAACTACCATAAGCCTATGTATACTTAAATGAATATAGGAGTGTCAGTCTCCATGAACTCAGACCTTCATTGATGCATGGTCTTCAGCATTCTACAAATTGTGAGATGTGATTCTTCTTTATTAACGTTTCTCTTGAGAACCACGTGCAGGAATGACCCAATGATCATTAATATATTCTATAAAATATATTAGGAATAACTAGAAATAAGGAAAATTTTTAATAATGATGCTAAAAATGATTATAAAGTTAGGAAAAATAATAGGTACTAAATTCACTTGACAATTTAAAAGCAACATTAGATTACAGAGTTTTAAAATCATGCTGTTGAAAACCAGATGGAAGAATACACATAAATAAGAAAGAGAAGGATTTTTCCATGTTAAAAAAGTAGGAAGGGGAGAAAATACAGTCATAAAGTTCATAAGCATAGTCTACAAATTAGGTAAGTTATAGATAATAAAAATGGGGTTGGGACCCCTGTTGTCACTGTATTTGATAACAATGTCCTTTATCTTCTATAAACATTTTTCTAATTTGGGGAGGGGAAGGGAAATAACAAAATGCTGAAATAAGGATACAGCATGACCCATTGTAACAATGAGATGTACACAACGGTATGTTGAAAACAAATTTTACAACATTGGGGGGAAGTGGGAGAGGAGGGAGGAGGTGGGGTGGTGGGGAAGAAAGCAATGGTAGGGGAAAAATAAAGGAAGGTCTAACAATGCTCTCTAGGAAATGGACTCATTACCTTGCTCATGTAGCTGTAATCCCTCTGTACAGTATCTTTACAATAAAAATGTATGTTAACAACAAATAAAATAGTGGGGTTGGAAGATAAGAGGAAGAATGATGAAAGAAGGGACAGTGATCAATATGGATTGTATTCGTGTATTATCTTGTTGAATGGCAACTTCTTTATACCACTATTAAAAATAAATATAAAATTAAATGAATTTAAATAATGGGAAATTTGGATTCTGCTCATGAGCAGAAGATTCTGTGAAGCAGAGAAAGGTACCATTTGCAATCTAGAGAGAGATCTCCGGAGCATCCATGATTTCAAGCTCCCAGTAAATATTTCTTTCACTTTCAAACCTTTAGAACTGTGAGAGAATAAAATATATGTTATGTAGTTACCTCAACAAAAAAATAAATAAGACAAATAATGAAACAAAAAGATCTAAAAAGAAAATAAAGAATTGCTCGGTGAAGAAAATGTTTAGAAAAGCTGTCTTAAGGTATGGACATGTTATTGAGATGCAAAGAGAGAAAGAGTGATAATGAAGGACACTGTCTAAAATTATTTCAGTAAGATTGTCTCTGAGAGATTGCTCTGAAAAGAATGTTCTATGCAGGGGATATGGAAATGCAAACACTGAATTACCTGATCTTTAATACAGTGATTAGTGTAGTTCTCATAACTTTTCTTCCAGGGAGATGTGATTATTTCTTAAAAATTTATTATGTTCTTCATTGTCCATACAACAGTGGAACTCATTAGACACTATTTGGGATTACTGGGAAATACTAGGAGAGTGTGAAAGGGAGACATGGTTCAAGTAGAATTACATTCATTACCTGACCCATGTGAACTGTAATCCCTCTGTATATCACCCGTACAAAACAATAAAATATTTAAAAAGAAAAATAATAAGTTGAGTGGAGGTATGAGTGAGAATACTGAAAATGGTAAAAATGATTAAGACAAATTTCATTCATAAACTGCTTTGCTGAATGGCAACTCTTTTGTACAATTACTTAAAATAATAATAAGGAAAAACCTAAAATTACACAAATTGGATTTAAAAAGAGATCTAATAATAAAGGCAAAGAAATACCTCCTCTAATTCGTGAGAAGGAAATAGAGAAAGAAATGGAAATCAGACAGGAGTATACCAAACAACAACAACAACAACAAAACAATAAATCTATGGTTTCCCTTACTTTCAATAACTAGTATATGTCTGGGACAAGTAGAAAAGGTCAAAAGCTATGTACATATCATATGACCAGATAAGATGATGTTAAGCAAAATGAACCCCAAGATAGGGACACAAGTGTTTGTTTTTCTTTCTTGCTATTGTTTCTAATGTATATTTTTGTTGGATATTCCTCCCAACGGTATAACCCCTGTTGACCCACTGTAACAATGAGATGTACAAGGCACTGCTGAACAACAAACTTTACAATTTAGGCACAGGGGGAGGGGAGATGTGTAGTTGTGGAAGTGGGAGGGAAGGGATGGTAGGGGAAAACAAAGGAGGAGGCAACAATGCTTGTAAGAAATGTAATCATTACCTTGCTCATGAAACTGTAACCCCTCTGTGCAGTATTTTCACAATAAACACACACACACACACACACACACACACACACACACACACACATATAGCTTTGCTTCTGTAAACATGCTTTTGAAAGGTTTAGCTCCAGAATCATGTGTTTTTTTCCCCTTTCTAAGCCTTCAGCTAGCAGCATTTGGGACTGCAGGTTCTTTGGGGAATGAGCCTGCCTGCAGTTGCCAGCTTTCTAATAAAGATTCCCAATTCAACTTCTCAAAAACAAAAAAAAACAAAAACAAAAATCCTTAAAAATCAGAAAAAGACTCACTAGCATTTTCAAAATTTATTATGATTATATTGATCTCCACTAGACTAAGTTTTCTTATAAGCTTAAAGTAGAATTCACAAATTTAGGTAAGCTAACTATTTTTCAAAGTTTTGAATGATAATTATATTTGGTAATTAGCACTGATTTATATACCAGGCATAATTATTTTAAAAACCCTTACTATCATCAGGAGTGCTGGTTATATTCCTCAAATTTACTTCATTTGTTTGTTTATTTTTATATCTGTGTTTGTTATTTACTGGGGGATTTATCCCAGGGTCTCCTACTTGCTAGATAAGCGCTTTAATACTTGAGCTGAATTCTGGCTATTTGACTTGTACTTTGTTTCTATGACCTTTGCTTCGGGTTACCTTTGCCCATGCTAGCCTCCAACTTAGAATCCTCCAGACTCCAATTCTTTAGTAGCCGGAATTATAGACACTAGTCACCACACTCAGTTTAGTACTATCTTTGCATTCCTTACACAACCAGAAAACCACACATTTAACAGATATACATTGAACAGATGAAAGCTCACGTATTTAAACACATTTGAGTGATATCAGCCGAGACCTTCAGACAAGAATCCATATCACGGGGCTGGGAAGGTGGCTCAGTGGTAGATCGCTTGCCTTGCATGCCTGAGGCCCTGGGTTTGATTCCTCGGCACCACATAAGTAGAAAAAGAAAAAAAGCTGGAAGTGGCACTGTGGCTCAAGTGGTAGAGTGCTAGCCTTGAGCAGAAGAGCTGAGGGACAGGGCCCAGGCCCAGAGTTCAGGCTCCAAGATCGAACCCCCCAAAAAAATTAAAAAAAATAAATAAAAGAGACTCCATATCACCAGCATCCAGAAAACTCACTGTTTATAAAAAAGAAATATTCAAAGCCAATATTTCATCTTTAAAATTACTCAGACTGCTAGCATGATTAAACAAGTTCACACAGTAATCGGAAGTATTAGGTTTCATAGATTTTTTTACTGACATACATAAAATTACATATATTAAACAGAAGCCTATATATATATGAGAAAATTTCAATTATAAATATTTTAGGTATTAATAGACACTATCATTGAATTTTGTTAAATAATACAAAGTTATACAATAATCTTCGATTTTTTTCCAAAGTAAATAAACTGTAGTTCAACAAAGGTAGTATCTATTAATTAAAAGTTTTAAATCTGTATTGCAAAAGCTGCAGTCAAAGAAGAGCAAGTAAAATTACAAATATGGAAAACATACATAAACTCTTTGTTAGTAGTCACTGAGTAAAAATAAGACTTTCTTTTTCTTTTTTAGTTTTTAGTTTGTGATGATTCTATCTTCTTTACCTTATATATAGTGTATTTGTGTGCATATCTTGGGGAGGGCAGAGGGGCCCAGAACTGGAGAAAAACTGAAAAAATACAGCAGTGGAGCTCACTAGACATTGATGAAAATGAACTTTACAACACATGAGTGGAAATGGGAGGGAGGAACTGGAAGAAAATGAGGGAACCGATGATACTGTATGAAAGAAAATGGACTCATTACTGGACTCATGTATTTGTAACCCCTCTGTACATCACCTCTGTATTAACAATACAGTGAACGTTTTTAAAAAGTCATTGAGAGTTATATTCAGAGTGATCATTTTTAATATTTGTAATATTTATTTGTACAAGTCATCAGAATCTCACTAACGTGTTCCTACAAAGCTGTAAAATTAAAATTTGTTTAGAGAATTAGATGCATCCTCCCTCATTTCAAAGATGTTTTCCCAAATGAAAAAAATCTGATTCGACAAGTAATGTAAATTACATTTCTAAATTCCATGTTCTTCTAGAATATTCTCCTTTTATCAGTAAAGCAGATTTTTGTCCAAGGAATAGTATGCTGTATAATTCTTCTGTTTAATCTCTTTAAGAAGTTAGTAAAATGAACAATCAATCCACATGATCTTTACACAGTTGCTCAGTACATTAGAATATATCATAAGGATAATCACTAGTTCAGTGGGAGTATGCTGATTGCAAAGGATTTAACTGTTTAAGCAACCACATTGGGTAGGATTGCAGATTTCACTGCTGGAAATATCACATGAATCATTTGCCAAAGCAAAGCAAGCATGCAAAGTTCACAGTGAAAGTTAGGAATGTAATTGTCTGTCACCCTCAAAAATTTTCTTGGGTGCAACAATATGATCATTGACTGTAAGTAAAGTATTTATACCTAATATTTAATTTTTAAAATGTAATGCTGATTGGTACAAATGGGACCTATGTGGTTATTTTTATAGCTTTGTTACTAGAAATGGATGTGCTGATAGAAGGTAAACCATGATAGATTTCAAATGCATTTCACAAGTCATCAAATATGTAAATCAAATTACAATCTTCCTCATTACAAACATAAATCTAGATTTCTGCTTAATGAATATAAATGAAGCACTAATGGCCTTTAGCTAGTTTTTTGAAGCTCTAATTTCTGTATCAAATAGTCAGCTGAGCTAAACATATCCCACCTTTTCTCAAAATGAGCATGCACTCTGAATTTACCCTATTTATCTAATGTAAAGCTGAATATTTGTAACCACAGAATATCAAAACTTCTATTAACCATGTCCAATTTCCAGTCCAATTTCCCATATAATATGCACGTTTTTATTTTTCTTCCAAAGTAGTAAGTTATATGAAATAATACCAATTCTTGTAACAAGTTCTAGAACCAAAGGATAAGTTAACACCCAGTTGCTTATAAATAAATTATTAAGCTATTTTTTATTTTTTAATTTTTTTACTAAGCTATTTTAAGAAAAATATATACTTTCCTAACAACCATAATAGTTCAACTTTTTTCTAAATAATAAATGGTCTGTAATGGTAATGTAATGATTCCTAAGGTACTTAGGAATGTAGGGACCACTGATTCATTAACTGCTCAGAATTTTACATAGCAAGCTTATGACTAATGAATTTGTGAAAGTGGTTTACTACAGATGCAACTCAATAGCAGGGCAGACATGATAAAGTGATAGATTATCATCAGTCTGTCATACTGCCTTTTATAAACTCTCATGCCAAAATCTTCATCCTTCCTTTTTTCTCTGTCAAATGAATTTCTGACCTTTATTACCTGCTCAAACATTACTTCTTCCATGAATTATTTTTATCAAATGAGATTCTGAATCAAGAATCCTTGGGTATAAATTTCTATCTTTCATTCAGGAATTATGATCTGGGGCATGTACATGATCCTTTTTGCATCAGCTTCCTCTTTTTAAAATTGGAATAACAGTGGTACTTAGATAATGTTTGTTACTAAATAGAAAACAAATAAATATATAAAACCATTTAAAAGCTGGGTGCAGGTGGCTCACACCTGTAATCCTAGCTACTCAGGGGGCTAAGATCTGAGGACTCCAGTTCAAAGACAGTCTGAGCAAAAATGTTCCTGAGACCCTTATCCCCAATAAATTACTCAGAAAATGCTGGAAGTGGCACTGTGGTTCCGGTGGAATGCTAACCTTGAACAAAAGAAGCTCAGGGACCATGCCCAGGCCCTGAGTTCAAGTCCCAGGACTGATGTCATAAATAAATGAGAAAGAAAACAACAACACTTTAAGCCATAATTAAGTGCTATGTTTATGACTGAAATTATTATTCTTTTTAAAATATTGATTGATATCTATTCCAAAATAAGTGATGCTTTAATGATTTTGCTTTAATTTCTGTGGTTCTGTACCTATATTGTAAACAAGTTGCAAGCAGGAATAATATTGCATTTACTATATGATTTCTGAACACAGATGGTATTGTATATTATCTTGTAAGATCAGTAAATAGACTAATAAATAGGAAAGACTTTGGAATGGAAACAAGAGTTTGGTCTTATTTTAATATGGTAAGGATTTCAGATAATTTGTCAATATATAAACCATGCTTATATAAATGCAGAGGTTCAATCTAGCTCATAGAGGAGCATTAAAAAAAAAAAAGAAGGAGAAGAAACTATAAAATATACAAAGGCCCAGTGAATCTGGAATGCTTAGTGAGCATGCCCTTGGAGTCTATTTACAAGCTTTCAAAGGTAAGTCTAATGCATAGCCAGACACAGAAACCACATACATGCTACCTTATAATCCATTCAGGTAAGTACATTTGCTTCTTTGGAGAGAAGAGTAGATAGGAAAAACATTTTAGATAGCTGAATGAACTTTGTTACTAACCATCACCATGGCCAGAACAGTGTTATAGTCTGGCCTTGACAAATAATGTCTAAAAACAAAAACAAAAATCATGGACTTGAAAAAATGTACAAGTAATACCTTTTCCTTTAAGGTAATAGAACAAGGGTTTCAACTGAATTACAGTGCATCATTCTTTCCACTTTTATTTAGTATTTTTTTGTCTGAAATAATAAATAAAATATACCCAATTGTGCAGGACTGAGCAGGGCCAAATCATGAGAACACAGATTCATAAAACAATACACACCATTACGCATCCTTCTATATCCATGAATTTCATTGTTACCACATGAGTTTGAAGTTAATTATAAAACCTACTCAAAGATGTTTCTTATGCCTTCTAGAGAAAACCCCCACAGGACATAAATCATCGGAACAGGCTGGAAGATGACGGTGAATTTGATGGGGACAGAGTGAAGGCTTTACACAGAACCATTTAATCTCACTTTAAAATCTACCTAGTTAGGGAGTAAACACCATCTCTGTCATGCTTTTTCACTAAAGCTTTTTCAAGTATTCAAAGGCTTATATACAAAAGAATATAGATAATTTGATGAGTGGAGAAATAAAATACAGATTATATCCCCAAAGAAGTAAGAATCTGCCCAGAAAACAATATGTATATATGAATATATCTCAGGGTGTAATTCCATGGAAAATAACATTTAAAAGCTTAGATGGCCTTGATGAGAGAGTTGCAATCTCCACTGTGGTGCTTTCGTTTACACTTATCAGAAATATTCAAAAGGGAGGTCATATTTCCTCTTGGCTTAGCAGAGTGTATTGAGTATCAAGAACATGGAGAAATCCTAGGGAGAGAGTGGTAGTGATATACATTTACTAGAGTATAATAGCATATATTTTGGCCACAACATTCCTATGAAGAATAACCTGGAGAGGTTGTTTAGAGAATAAAGGTTACCAGACTTTCAGTTTTACCCTAAAAAAATGATGGCTTCGAGGAAGCAATGAAAATTCATTATTTTTTTTGAATGGAGGAAAGGACAGAAAGAGATTTTTTAATTAATTGATTGATTGATTGATTTAGGTTGATCCTGAGGCTTGAACTCTGGGCCTGAGCACTGTCCCTGTGTTCTTCAGCTCAAGGCTAGCGCTCTACCACTTTGAGTCACAGCACCACTTCCGGTTTTTAGGTAGTTAATTGGAGAACCTCAAGGACTTTCCTGCCTGGGCCGGTTTTGAATCATGATCCTCAGATCTCAAACTTCTGAGTAACTAGGATTACAGGCATGAGCCACTGGTACCCAACTAGAGATTAACATTTTTGAGAAGTTTATGGGAAGCAAAGTCTTCAGTGAATTTAAAAGTTACATGAGTATTTGAAATAAAACTATGCTTGCAAAGCATGCATAAAATAATACAATTAAGTAAGAAAGAATAAACTTTTGCCTGAGGGTATTTAGTATTACTCATTGAGGGTGGAACCACTTAATGAAGAACACACCGGGAGAGGTGAACAAAATGAATTTCCATGATCACAGTAGTCATTTTGTCTTTAATGGTCAGTGACTGTAGCATGTGTAACAAAGAACGTGATTAAAATTATGAGTTGAGACATAGCTTTCGGAAGTATTTTAGTGTTATATGGAAGCATGTTCAAGTGGTGAGCACCTGACTGACAAGTTGAAGCCTTGCTTCAGTAGAACTGTAATATTGTTATTAGTAATAATAATAATAAAATAATAATGTTGCCTTTAAAAGGCAAGTAGTAAATATTGTTATTTGTACACCACAAATGTACAATTCTCATCTCATTCAAATCTCTAAGTATAAATACTAAACTTAAAGGAGCTACCTAACTCAATAATGAATAGGATAAGCAAACTTCAATCGTTTCTCTTGCATAACAAACAAAATAGTATGTATCTCACATGGTAGTCTTGAGATTTAAATATAGGATAGGGGATTCTGCAAATGTTTCAAGTATGTTTTATTATCATTGGGGTTTAAGGCATAGTAAAATTGACTTAGTTTGCTCTGTTCAAGCATTTTGCATTCTAAATATATTATTAAATAAACAAATCTATTTTCCAGGAAATATTATTTTAACATGAACAAATTGAATATATTCATAGCCACCTAGTAAAATGAAGCCTATGATATGTAGAAATTAAACCACTGCAATTATTAACACATGAACTATTTTATTTTCTTTTATTGTCAATCGTGGGGCCTGTACTCTGGGCCTGGGCACTGTCCTTCCACTCTTCAGTTCAAGGCTAGCGCTCTACCACTTGAGCCACAGCGCCACTTTTTCTGCTTATGTGGTGCTGAGGAATCAAACCCAGGGCCTCATGTATGCAAGGCAAGCACTCTACCATTGAGCCACCTTCTCAGCCCTATTTTATTTTTATATTAAATAATTTATGTACATTAAGAATCTAAAACTGTCTAATTATAGTTGTTTTATGCTAGCTCAAATTATATTTAAATTAAATACCGTAATTTCTTGTATGGTATAAAGTGTGCATAAACACAAATGTAACATTACAATGTATTTAAATAAGGTTTTTAATTTTTATTTGAATTAGAAATCAATTTCCCTTTGTTTTAGGTTAATAGGTGATTTATAGAGAAAGCTGCATTTATCCAGAAAGATTATCTAAGTATAGCACCTTAATCTGATTTTCTAGTATGTAAAATTTAGTCCCTAATCCCAAGTTAATTCTGTGTTTCATTATTATTTTATCCAATGTTTCTAACTGCTTGGCTTAGTTTGGTAACAATAGGTGGGAGAGTACTTCTTCCTGTTTGAATATGCTTTCCTTATTTGTTTGTATATACAGTCTTTTATTTGCAGTAGAAAAAATAGAATTATTGTATGTGAGTTATAAATAAATGCCTTTACTTTCTGTTTAACCACTTTGAGATTTATACATTTTGGAATATTTTTGTCTGATATTACTTATACTAACTTACTCATGCAAAGTATTAAGAAAGTTTAGGATGTCATTGATCAAGATCCATTGTATTTATAAGCTGATATTAATTAAAACCCACTTTTCCCACTACTAAAATACAACACAAATTAAGGCTGTTTAGTTCCATTAGGTTTTGTAATTGATTGGAATCTAGCCTATATGTTACTCAGGACTTTTTCTGAAGATAAAATATGAATTCATACACATCTTAGAACTTTGAGATATACTTATATATGCATTTTGAATAGATGAAAGCAAAATAATCTTCTATCTTATACTGGCAAAACTACAAGTAAGGAACTATAAACACAGTTGTGATATCTATGTTCTTTGATATCATTGTAAGATCTCAGTGAGTATACATTTAGCCATTGTTCTGGGAGGAAATGAGGGTTCAGTTACTGCATGTCCTGTTAAATTACTATGAATCTATAGTCACAGCATTTTGTATCAACCAATCAAAAAATGACCTTTGACGTGTGTTCTTCCTTAAACAACCCTCACTGAATGAGCAGTACTCATTCACTAACACTGGATTCATCACCAGGAGCACTTTCAGTCTTGGTTGAATGGTTATCTAATAAAGTTTCTCCATGATACACACCATACCTACTTAAGCTAAGTATACTAAACAGTGCTACAGCACTGTGGTTGGGGCCATTTTAAACACTAAAATCACCAATATGAAACAAAGAAAAATGAAAAAAGAGATCATTAAATAGACTGGGAAAATTACATTTGTTTTCATAGATCTACAATAAGACAATAGGGTGTTGACTTGTTTTATTTCCAATACAAACTATAACATTAAACAACTCCAGTTTGGGCTAGTGCGTGAAAGCAAAATGGGAGGGAGGAAAGAAGTTAGAAAGGGAGTGAATAATTTTTAAAAAAAAGAAGGGGAAATCATAAGGATGTATAAGCTAAGACCTGAAGTTTGGTTAGAAATTAGATAGGGGAGGGTCAGGATGTAGTTCAATATCCAAGTATCTGCTTAGAATGATCAAAGCTCAAGATTCTATTGTATTATTAATATTATTTTCAAGTATTTACTTAGTTATCATTTATTGTTATTTTATTATTTTAATATTGTATAAGTAGTCATTGATATTTTTAATTATTTAGTTACTGTTATTATCAACAAATGTATTAATGACAGGGTAATATGTGCCCTTCTCTGTCTAGTACTCAATTACATTATATGCTTCTAACCCAAAGTAGGCTTTAAGCATAGGAAGTAGTAACTTTAATTTCCCCAAAATAATGATTTTTTTGAGTCTATACCTGGCTTCTATATAGTATATCTAAAGGGAAAAGAACTTTTACTTTATAATCAACTCAAGCATTTTCCCTCTAGGAAGCATTGCATGCCTTAGAAATGTTAATTGTTTTTCACAGTAGAAATCTTAAGGCCAATTTCTTGCTGACATTATCATATTAGAGTAAGATTCCAAACAAATTACAGTGTCTGATTTTTGCCATATATTTAAAATTATTTATTTTGTTACCTAATAGCTATAATTGCATGCTGGGGGGAAAATAATCACCTTTTGTCTGCTGCATATTCATCATTATTTACTATACAACACTAGAACTGTGATATTTCTCCACTTTTAATAAATTCACTAGTAAGAGAAGGAATATGATATGTATTGGCAAAACACATAAAATGTTTAAAAGCACTAACAATTTGCTAAGATGTTCATTAACTATTAGTAATCAAACTACTGTGAATTGTATTCTTATCCCACATTTACATACCAACTACTTGTAAAAAACAAAAACAAAAAGTTGAAGCATTGTATTACAGTAAAAAATTGTCCACAATAGAATATGGGATAGATTACAGCTACCAGTGAATGCTTTAATCAACTGGGTATTCTTCTAAGTATTTTATATTATATTATCTTTTAAATATTTTGTCTTATTTATTTCATTGACTTATTCAGTCCTTCTTCCTAGCACAAAAGACTGTAGATGCTATATCATCTCTAACACCACTATACAAAAATCCAACAAGAGAGTCTAGAAAATAATAAATGGTGAAATATGTGTCCAAGCTTCAAGCTGAAACTCACTCTGGAGTCTACTACTAATACTCTTCACCTCCGGTGACCGAAAGATGATTTATATATCACAAAAACTTTATTATAAAATCACAAAAATTTAACTTTAAGGACTAAATTGCCCTCTATTTGACAATTTGATTGTTTAAAAATGTTTGTGTACATCTAACTTGTTCAAGTGAAGTTCCACATATAAACTTGAACAGTACATTTGTTTAATAGTGTCTATTCATCTACTTTTAATGCACAGAAATTAGCCCCTTCCACATTTTAATATTTTCACAACATTTACTAAAGAAACTCACCATTTTCCTGTGGAACTATCATTTTCATCTTGGCTTAATGCATTTAATTTTTTGAAACTATATTAATTGACAAATTAAATTATGCATAGTTATTGGGGCAACAGGGTATTTTGAAAGAGGTATACAATGAAGACACCTATATTTAGCTAATGAACATATGTATTACTTCAGTAACTTGCATTTTGTGGTAACAATAGATAAACTTATTCTCAACAAAGCTGGGTGTGAGCAACTAATATCTGTCTTCCTAGCTACTCAGGAGGCTGAGATGTAAATAACAATGTTGGAAGCCAGTTTAGATAGACACATCAAAGACTTTTACCTCCCACTAAGCAGTAAAAAGCCAGAAGTAGAGTTGTGACTTAAACTATAAGTGGAGACCTGGCACAAGTGGTAGAGCTTCAACCATGAGCAACAATGCCAAGTGAGAGCATTAGCCCATGAGTTCAAGCTCTAATATGAATACAAAAATCATTCCCAGGATTTTAAAAAATAATAATATATCATTAACTATGATCATGGTTTCATTAACTATAATAATATCCCAGAATCAGTAAATTTCATAGCATTGACTTTTTAAGAACTTGCTCTACATCATCATGGTTCTGTTTAAAATTGTATTCTGCAACCTGAATTTCTTTTAACTTCATACTTAGTTACAGCAACTTGAAAAGATTTAAACTAAATGTTTTTTTCAGATTTATTAAAAAATAATAAAATTGTAGAAAGAATAGTTTGGATCAGGTTACTTCTCTACTTCTAAGCATGGTTTCTGATTCTGCACTATGTTCATATTTAAAAGCATAATGAGGGCTGGGAAGGTGGCTCTGTGTGCATGCTTGAGGCCCTGGGTTCGATTCCTCAACACCACGTAAGCAAAAAGAAAAAAGTCGGAAGTGGCGCTGTGGCTAAATGGTAGAGCTCTAGCCTCAAGCTGAAGAGCTGAGGGACAGCGCCCAGGCCCAGAGTTTAGGCCCCATGACCAGACCCAAAAAATAAAAATAAAAATAAAAGCATAATAAATTAATAAATAAATATGTAATCACAGTCTTTCTGACCTAATACTTCTATCTGTAAATCTTGCCCCGTTAGAAAATACTCAGAGAGAGCTCTCTGGCTCTTAGTTCAAGACCAGCCCAGCAAAGGTTATAATCCTTAAATGTGGTGCTGGCATTACAGCTTCTCTAATCCCATTAGCCAATTCCGCATGTAATTCTCTCTCTTTCTCTCTCTAAACTTCCCCACAGTGTATGTACATGTACAAGTTTATTTCTTATTTATTCTTTCTTTTGCAATTCTTACTAATATAGTATCTGTGCTATTTGTACCTAATTACTTATTCTACTTAGCAAAAGTATTTTTCAAGTCTTACCTTGTGCAAACCTATTTTGACATTCATACAAAAGAGTAATGATAACTTGTTATAAAAATATCAGTTTGAAAGATGACTGCTATTTTGTTTTACTGTGGACTTAAAAACACATCAATTCCTTTAAATAATAAACAAAAAGAAATATGCAAAATAAGTCAATGAAAAGTATTCTCTTGTTTGTAATTCTGCTGAAAGACACACCATGCATAGCATAAACCACTTTAATTGTCACAGAATCCTATAATTGGGGGATCCTATTAAGAGGATTTTATAAGATGTTACATTAAACTGTGAAATGTCTTTCTTTTGTCCATTTTTATCAGAACCCTAATAGTGATTACATGTGTTCTTCTTGACATAATTAAAATTACAACCATTTAAATATATTAAAAATGATATAGAAACCAAGAATAATGTGATTTTCCATGTCAGCCAGCAAGTTGCAATAGGACCATATCTATACAGTCTAAACATCTCACCCCCACTGGGAAATAGCAACCTCCCCATTATGGAGATGGCATTATTTTTCAAGATGATCTGCTCCATGTACTGCTACACAGCATGTCATCCATAACTCTCTAGATAAATTGAAGGGACTGAAAGATTTATGAACTCATGAATTCTTTTATCGCAGGGAACCCCAGTCAAATTCACTAGAGTATTTCTCATGCCTATTTGAAGATCCTTTGGCAAAATAGAAAATGTGTGGAGAGAAGTAATGGGACATTAAAATTGACTCCTATTTACTAGGAATACTCCTATGAATGGAAATAGTAAAAAGAACCTTAAAGAACACTATACCTTTTGTAGTTCACATATACATGAAAGGGTGTTTATTACATATCATTATACATTTTCTATACCCATTTAACATTATTTTTAAGGAAGAGCTTATTTTAAATTATTCTTGGTTCACTAGGAAGACATTGTTCCTATAATATCTAATCTTTATAAATTATTAGGTTATTATAATAATATAAAATCACAAAGTATTTCACATTTGTATTCAAGATAACAATAAAGGAAAATGCAAATATATACTATTTTGTGTGATTTTTTATATCTCTACAATGAAATTTTTATAATATCTTCAAAGTAGTTTTCCTTGTTCTAAAGGATACATGTTAGCAGCACTTAGTAAATTGCTTTCTCTAAATGATTGATGGTCAAAGGACTACTTAAAAATATTTCAGCACATTCATAAAGAGCTTATTTAAAATTATTCTTGGTTCACTAGGAAGACATTGTTCTTATAATATCATAATCTTTATAAATTATTAGGTTATTATAATAATATAAAATCACAATGTATTTCACATGTGTATTCAAGATAACAATAATAAAGGAAAATGCAAATATATACTTTTTTGTGTGATTTTTTTATATCTCTACAATGAAACTTTTATAATATCGTCAAAGTAGTTTTCCTTGTTCTAAAGGATACATGTTAGCGGCACTTAGTAAATTGCTTTCTCTAAATGATTGATGGTCAAAGGACTACTTAAAAATATTTTAGCACATTATTTTTTTAGCAGGTAGCTATACTGGTGTTCTCTGTGAACAACTAACCAAATTAGTATAAAAGCATATTTCCTTATTATTAACTGCATTTAATTTAAATTTTCTGAGTCATTTTTTTTATTTTTTTCAGAAAAAAATGCAACTTAATGTCTTAAAATTTTGGCTACGGCTATCAATGAGTTGATTCAACAAATAATACAAATATATATGCATATAAGACTTAGTCTTATATCAGGTTCCTCTCAGACATTGAAAAGAAATTAAACATTACCATATGAAATTTCACAAATTGTGTTTAATATACATAGATCTCAACATTTAAAGTATATATAACATATTTGCTGATTTCTTTTACTTAATCACTAAATTCTATGACATTATAAAATAATTCTAGATCTATAATATAAATGAAATGACCTTTAGAAAAATCTGTAGCAGGGTGGAGAAGTATATGTGTATTTTCATAAGAGAGAAGAGTGAAAGACAGGATGGAGAGGCAGAGAGAGAAAAACAGAAGATAATTTCATTTTAACACTTATTTTATAAATCTATTCATCATGATGAGTGAGCCATAGGAAATCTATACATATAATTTCTTGAAAGTAATATAGGATTTATACTAGGATGGATTGATTTATAGACCCAATAGTATATAATGTAACTTCATACCCTCCAGTCCAGACTTGATTGTAAATTGTCATATCTAAGACAGAATTTTATATCCTTTTAAAATAATCTCATTCCTAAAGAACAACAAATTTTGAGCTGTCTAAGACAAATACATATTTATAGATTGTTTTCTTGCTACTTTTGTTTTTGTTTTAATTGATTATGATCTGCCTTAAGCAATAGTTTGACAAGTGTGGATATTGGGAAAGTTTTATTTAATTGGGTTCATTGGCTCTACTAGACAAGGAGATGTGGAAATTACTCAATTAAATGGTAATGTAGCTTCAGAATTTATACAATTTTGATGGGCAGTGTTTTTTGTTTAAGATACTGAACAATAATGTTCCATTACCATATCCATCATCTCACGTGCATTGTCAACAAAGAATCTCTAATAGTTCCATTTTCATTTTATCTCTTTTGAAAATACTTGAAGAACTGAAAAGTTGATGTTAAGATGCATTGGGGACTCTCTAGGAAATATTTCCATCTCATTAGGCTAGTTGCCCAGAAGTTCAGGCAGTGAAGTCAGACAATGAATTTCAGATGGAATCACAGAATCACAATACATTCTCAGAGTGACAATGAGCCTGGAGAGGGATTTAATAATAAATCAACACTCGTCTTCACTTTAATATATTAATCTTTCTGTCATATCTTGGGACATAGCCAAGTGAGAGTCTTTGCGATTCTGCTTTGAGAGAAAGATGAGGGAAGACAAAAGAAAATACACTGGAAACGTGTGTGTACATGCCCTAGATGCTATTTGAACATTGTGTCACCTACAGAAATTACAATGAGAAACCTTTAAGAATTTCAAGGATGTAAAAACTAAAGAACAGGAAAAATTTCCCCATTTAATTAAAATACTATGATCTTATTTTAATACAGTGGCAAAGAATATCAATACTGAATCCATGATAGTAAAATGCAGGTGTCAGGAAATTGGGACTGGGTCTTACATGGAAGGAGAGATGATGAAGGAAGTCACTAGCTCAAAATGAGATGTAAGATTAACTCAACAAGAAAATCCATAATGATAGAATGCTTAAACCTCACTTTTTGCGGGGGAGGGGTTTTGTTAGTGTGGGGCTTGAATTTGGGGACTAGGTACTGTCCCTGAGCCTTTTGGTGCTAGCTAGCACTTTACCACTTGAGCCACAGCACCACTTACAGCTTTTGAGTGGTTCATTGGAGATAAAAGTCTTAAGAGCTTTCTCTGCCCAGCCTGGCTTTAAAGCATGATCTTCATATCTCAGCCTCATGAGTAGCTAGTATTACAGTCATGAGCCACTGGCACTCAGCTTAATCCCACCTTTCTACAGACTAAAGAAATGAAAAATGAGTTGTTACAAATGATTTTTTCAAGGCCAAAGGAGAGTTAGATGACATGTTAGTCATTTTTGCTTTATTGTTACAAAGTTCTTCACAGATTGGGGCTGGGAATGCGGCTTACTGGTAGAATGCTTGCCTGGAATGCATGAGGCCCTGGGTTCAAATCCTCAGCACCACATAAACAGGAAAAAACAGATGTGGTACTGTGGCTCAAGTGATACAGTGCTAACCTTGAGCTAAGACCTGAGGGACAGTACCCAGGCCCAGAATTCAGGCTCCATGACTGGCAAAACAAAAAATCAAAAACACTTCACAGAATTAAATTAATAGGGGAAGGATTCATTTCAGCTCATAGTATCAGAGGAATTGGTGTTTCATGGTAAGGTATATCATGGAGTAAATACATTTATAACTGGAAGCAGAGATAGAGGGTACAAGAAAAGGCCAAAGAATAATGTAACCTCATGTAACCTCAGTGATATAGCACCAGTGACCTACTTCTAATTAGACTATACTTCCTTCTTTCACAACCTTCCAAAGCATCCATCAAATATAAATATAAATTATTCTCATGATATGATACTCTCTGGACATGCCCTTACAGATATCCCCAAAGGCGTGTTTTACTAATCTCAGTATTTCTCAATCTAATCAACTTGATAACATTAAACCATTACAAATGATATTTGAAAATTATCTATATTGTCATAGTTTTATCCTAGACCAAATCCCATATGTATCTCAAACTCCACCTGAATCCTTAAAACGTTTCTGTTTCTATAGTAGATATAATTTTTGTTCTCTGAATTTTAAGTAGTCTTGATTTTCTTGAAAATATATTTGACATGCAGTGCATTGGTAATTTTTTTTGAGTATATATCTCTTGCTGCTACAAATTGTCCTCTAATGGACAGCATCTTTATCATTTTCCCTCAATATTTAATAGAAATATAGGTTGTTGAGCACACTCAAATAATACTTGTATCCTAGAAGAAATGAAAGGGAGAAGAATTTTGCATTTCAAATCATCAAGTTAAAATTCTGAAAGCTTTTGAGTTTTCAAAAATGATAACCTTGCTCCCACTTCCTTTACACACCCTAAAAGGCATTGTATTCATATATGTTTCAACATTTCTAGTGGTCAATAAAACACTGATAAATTTCATGTGAAAGGCTTTGTTTGTTTTATACTTCTCCAAGAAATAGTAGTTTCCTTCTTTGTTTAAAAATTATCTTTTATGTTATTTCAGACAAAATTTTTTGTAAGACTTTACAGCCATTACTATTTTACAAACACACATCTGGAACATTAATTCTTCAATGTAGATATAATAAAAATTCATATAAGTCTATCTGCATTTTAACACAATTTTGGTTTCTGTTTTCTTTCCCCTATCACATTTCTGTTTTCTCAATGGCTAAATCTTTAATTTTGCAGTCTGTCAATTCTATGTATAATTCTGTTAATGTCATCATTATTAGTATGCCCTGAAATAAAATTGACATATTATTCATAATGCATATTTGATAATTATTTTTGACCACAAAGTATAGGGAAGTTAAAGACTTCCCTTGTTGTGATTCTTATGCACATTTCATTATTAGTACTATTTGATTTTCTGTGGGTGTATTTAATTTTTAAGTAATTTAAACAGAATAATAAACAGGCCTAGGGGTAATGTGGTAGTGAATGAATTGATGTCAATTATTTTTTTCCTATAGCATGAAAGTGTGGTTTAACATACCTGGAATATATTTGGTGCTGGATAGATAGTGGATAAGTGAATGAATGCATGACAACACAGATTTTAGAGGACAATGAAGCATCAGGATATCACTTTAGCATACACCATATGTTTATATACTTTGTCCCATATGTGGTATTTAGTAGTTGTTCATTTAAAAATCTCTATCATTTGCCACTAAAATACCTTAATTTTAAATCAGTGAAGCTTCTATAGAAGTGTGGCAAATAGTTTAATTTAACATTGTCTTAACGACCAATATAGAAGTTTCCATGTTGTGTTTTGAATGGTAAATACACAAATAACATGAACAATTATCTTAGTAGCAAATAGTGTGACTTAAAATTATACTACAGGCTAATATAGATGTTTATATGTTATATTTTGAATAAACTATTGTAATAGATTACTTGATTTATTCACTATAAATAGTAGAATTGGAATCCAGTCCTCCAGGATGCACATATTTTATTTAAACAAGGCATAGTGTATTTTTTTCTAATACCTATATCATCCACAAAAACTTTAAGTAGTATTCAATTGATGTTTAGGTTAACAATTAAACATGCAACTGCCTATACTGAACAGATTTTCACCTTTTTGGCTGAAGAATGTTCACCAGATGATAATTAATATCTGCTAAGTGCTCTTCAGACTAACATAATACCATTAACAAATATCAAAAAATGTTGACACAATGCTCATCCAGCTGGAGATGCCAAACAAGTCTGTTTTCAATGCTTCTTACTGTAAATTGTAACTGCACCAGCTGGCCAGATCCTCTCTTTCTACTCCAAAGCAAGAATATGCTTTTTGTTTGTTTGTTTACCTTGTGTATCTAGTTTAAACTGATGGATGCTGAAAAATAAACATTTAAAATTAAAATAGAATCAAGAATTATAATGACTAGTCATGTCACATCAATGCTTTATACATATCAAATATAATTTGTCACCTAATGTCTCTTCTCAGTATTGCAGTTCATACATGCAGAATAAAATTAATGAGCTAAAATGCATGTAAGGACTAGAAAACAGTCTGTGTAAAAGCAAACCTTTAATGTTCTTCATTGGCATATTTTTATTTACTTGATTAGAGGAACACTACTTTAATCATGCAACGTGAATCCACACTAAACTGTAAATAAAAATGTAATATGCAATTGAGCGGTTAGCAGAGTAGATTCTATAAGAAGTCAGACATTGATTCAAATCTAAAATTGAATCTCTGGTTTAAATCCTTATGCACATTTTCTTTAGGCAAATAGCTAAGAACAGGGCATGATAACATTTCTTAAAAGTATTGGTTAGACTGAAGGCAAAATAAATAACTGAACAAATAAAGGTATAAGTTGATATACAATATTGACAGAGAGTGGTTCATAAACGGTAGCATATTACCATCTTTTCAAAATATTGATCGGAAATGGCTTAGTGGCTCAAGTGGTAGAGCACTAGCCTTGAGGTAAAGAGCTGATAGTGCCCAGGCCCAGAGTTCAAGCCCCATGACCAACAAAAAAAAAAAAAAAAGAAGAAGCAGCTTAACTCCACCTAGAATAAAATCAAACATATCTAAACATATAAATAGAGAGGTAGATCAATGTATATCTATGAAGTGCAGATTAGTGTCCATGCTGTTTGTCCTTTACATCCCTCCTCTGTACATTTAAAGATATATTCATACGCTCATCATTTATAGGTAAGGTAGCAATATTTTTCTTCTTGTGAAGAATAGTCATATCCACATCGCCACTGAGCCATTGTGATCCTCTGCTAAGAATATCCTACACATGTTCTATTTACTACAAATGAGGGAAAACATGCAGCTTATGTTTCTTTGGGTCTGGTTTACTTCATTTAATATAAAATGGTGCTTATTGAAATGAACTCCAATGAAATGGAAACAAGAAGGTTTTTGGTTTGTTTGGTTTTGTTTTTTAACTGTACTGTTTACAATTATTTCTTTTTTCTTCGTGACCCGCCCCCACTCCCCTTCCGTCACCCCGCCCCTTCTTTGATCACTGTTTTTTGTTTCAGTACCCTCTGTCTTGTATATGAATTTATCTGATTTGGGGAAGGGAAGGGGACTCACAGAAGCAGTGGGACAAAGTGTGAACCAATGCAATAGTGATACTCACTAGACACTATGTTGCAAATGAACTTCCAACTTGGGTGGGGAGAGGAGAGTTGGATGGGGAAGTAGGAGAAAATGAGGGAGGGGGTAACACTTCACAAAGAAATGTACTCATTACTTATGTAACTGTACCCCCTCTTTTCATCACCTTTACAATTTTTAAGAAAGAACAAATATAAAGGATGAACAACAGAAAGTAACTAACTGTACCCACTGAAGTATGCCCTCCCAACTGTCATATTAAACCTGTACTTTGTGCCCTTATTTAATCTTCCCAGTCATGGAAGATATGACCGGACGGGCACACTTTTCTTGCACTTGTAAAGACCAGACACCTAAAGTGTATTTTAAAAACACAAAAAATACAAGTGATATACATATGTATGATTGTCTTAGATAAAATCTTTGTGGCTACATCATAGGATAAATGCAGCAAGAATCCTGAAGAATCCTGTATGGGAATGACAATAGCTCATAAACCAGTCTCTCTCCAAGTCCCATTCATACAAGTTTTTACATCTATCATCTACTAGGCAAGCTCTACAACGTGGTCACTGTTGCCTACAAGGGGTCATATGAAAATAACTGGATAATCATTTGACATTCAGAACTCATGGGTAGGTGCGTCTTAGGTGGGCGGGTGCTTCCTGTATCAAGTGGATCAATAATACTGCTAAAAATACACAATATGCAGAACAGCTAGCAAAACAATGAGTCATCTGGCTCAAAACACCCACCATGATTGAGACTGACATTCTGAAATCAGCTTCTTGGCCCTCAATGTATCTAAATATTCACAAGCATGTTTACCTTTTTGCTTTTCTTATCAAGAACCATGTATGGGTCCAAAGGGTTTGATTAACCCAAGTTTAGAGCGTAAGTGTCAATAGATGTGTATAGTGTACGTTTGCAACAAATGTGAAGCAAAATATATAGAATGCAAGTTCTTAATTCCTTAAAATTTTATTTTGAAAAATTGAAAGTGATAATGGGCTGTGACAAAAAATATCTTTTAACTAGAAAGCAATCACTTATACTAAATTCTAACTAAACCTACTTATTTAGCTTAAATTTACTTAAACTCTAAAATTGTATTGTGTTTTCAGTACATAGGAAGGGCAATGTTGTTAGTAGCAGGAAGTCACATGCTGCATACTAAATAACTATATGATTTTGGTTATTTATTTTCTTGTATAATCCTCTCCACAAATTTCAATGAATTATTCTGAGGAGCAAGAGAAAGAATAAGTGGTGGAAGGTATTTGAAAAAGTATACCTCTCCTGGGCACAGTGAATCATTCTTGTAATCCTAGTTACTAGAAAGGCTAAAATGGAGAGGATCATTATTTGAGACCAGCTGGTATGAGAAGTTTATGAGACACCCCCTTTCATCTCAACCTATTAAATGCTGAATGCAGTGGTACCTGCCATTACAGTGATATGGAAATCATATCCCAGCTCTGTGATAATAATAGGAGGATTGTGGTCCAAGTCAGCCATAGTAAGAGTAAAACCCTACTCAAATTAAAGCACATTGTTGGGAGAAGGGGAGATGATAACATTTCAAGTGGTAGAGTACCTGCCTGGCAAGTGTGAAGACCTGAGTTCAAATTCCCAGTACCACAAAAAGTGATGCTCAGATAAAGTAAGTTTTCTGCTTCTTGCCAATCTATTTTACTCTAGTGCAGTTTTCTTCTTTGATCTAAATGATCAAACTTAGACAAGACCAATTACACAGTTTATTCTCAAATGAAAGTTTGTAGAATACAGTTTACTAAGTTCAGAAGACAAGGATTCAAGAGTTACAAAGCAACATAGATTGTTATTCAATTCCATTCAGTTTAGTCCAGTTCATGTTAATTCAGGCAATGTTTTAGGTACTGAGGAGACACTTCCTGAGGAGAGAGGATGAAGATGAACTCGCCCTGAGTTGAGACAGTACTGAAAAAGGACAGTGTCCACAACCAATAATGTGCACAATTGCTTCTCCAACCCCCATTTCCCTGTTCACTGTCAGTCAAATCTAAACTGCTTGTGGCATGCTTTTGTTTCATAAAACCATTGTCTAAATTGCAATCATAGTTAATAGTATTTAATGATTGCATCACAGAATTACACAGTTTTCTCTCATCTACAATGAAAACAGAAATTTTGTTATTTTCTGGCATCACTGTGACATTGTGAATTTTCCCATCGTATCCTCAAACCTATTAGAGAATGGGATCTTATCTATGGAAAATGTATTTCTTACATCATGTATATTTGATGAACCAGTTCAAAACTATGATCATGAAGAAGACTACGTAGTAATCTTTAACAATAATTAGGTATAAACAAGGTATCAATTCTTAGTCTAAACTGCTATGCAGGCTGTTTACCATTTGTTATTGCTTACCTCTTTTATTATTCTTATTCTTAAATTCCCAAGAGAAAAATTTCCCATTTTGTCATACTTTTTTTTCTGTATATCTGTGTCTTTTCAAGTTAGGGTGGTTTTCTAAACTACCTAACTACTACACAAAATTAAAGTATTACTAACAAAAACATACCAAACACTGCAAGTAGCACAACACACTGAGTGCTTTATAATATTTATTTTTGGGGCACTGAAATTTGAACACAGGTCCATGGACTTGCTTAATTCATTTGTTTAGCTGGTGCCCTACCATTTGAGCAACATCATTAACTTTGGTTGTTTTGTTTTTTCTGGTCTTTTTGGTAATGATATCTAATAGTGTCTTTTGCCCAGGTTGGCTTCCAATCTGAATTTTCTAGATCTCAGTATCCTGAGTAGCTAGGAATATGGGTGTGAGACACTGGTTCTGGGCTCACTTTTCTTACTGGTCCTCAGATACATATGTACTGATACATATGTACTCATCTTGCTTTATCCGTAATGAATTTTGAGAGATACATTTCCTAGTCACAATAGTTGGGAAGTGAGACAACCCACATCACTTACAATGAATTCAGTGCCTTAAAATCTGTACCTCCAATGGTAGATAGAATGGGGTAAGTAAGCATGGATAAGAGAGTAACACTCATCAAGATGCCTTTGTTCAATCTACCTCCTTTGTACAGACATTTAAAAATTGGGAAAAAAAAAACAAGAAAAAAAAGAAAACTACCCTTGCCTCTAAAAGGTTTTCCTCCTTCCTGTGTTTCATCCAAAACCCAGATGTGTTTCTCTCTTGGTAAGCCCAAATTTTAGGAAAGAACTTCTTGAATATAAACTTCATTCTTACTCATTAAATTTTATGATCTGTGTGAGCAAACAGCATGTGATAATTTACTAATATTTACTAAGCACTGATGGTGAACCAGGCACTGTTTTAAGTCATATACACATTGTGTATGAATAAACTTCACAACTACAAAATATGCACTATTGGCACAGAAGAAAAGAAGTAATACATCTGTAACTCAAGGCAAAGCAGTTGTACCATGAGGTACACTGCACATCACTACACTCCTCTTTTACCCTTTAAGGGACTTTGAAAAACAACTGCCCTCAAAGGCACAACAGATGTCCTGGATAACACTGAATAATTGTTCAAACCCAAACACAATATTTCAAATGAATCACAATTGAGACTCAATAGACTTTTCACATTTTATTGTGTATTTCATCATATTCAAAGTGAGCCAACATTCTTAAAAGCTGAAATTTACCCGCAGATTTAGTAATCACATTCCTTTCTGAAAAGTAAAATAACTTAAAAGGATCCAAATGCAAAATGTATTTAAAACAACACTAGTGGAGTTTAGAAAGTAAAAAATATAAGTGGAGGGGCTGGGAAGGTGGTTCAGTGGTAGAGTGCTTGCCTTGCATGCATGAGGCCCTAGTTTCAATTCCTCAGCACCACATAAACGGGAAAAAAAGCCAGAAGTGTCAGTGTGGCTCAAGTGGTAGAGCGCTATCCTTGAGCTGAAGAGCTGAGGGACTTTGCCCAGGCCCAGAGTTCAGGCCCCACGACCAGACCCCCCCCCAAAAAAAATATATGTAATCTTTGACATAAAATGTGTGATGATGTCCACACAAATTTGTGTGATGTCCACACAAATACAAGGTGATAAAATATACAAGGTGATGGTTTTGTCTCATAGAATGAGGTACATTTTCAAAGAATCATAAATAACTATGCCATGGAAATAGACTGTGAATATTTTAACCAAGAAAGAATTTATGTATGTATATATGTATGTCAAATGTAAAGCAGTGTCAAATGTAAAGAAGTTTGTAATCATAGGTAATACAAGCCTGGAGGAGTAGAGCATAGCTGGTGTTATATTAAAGGAAAAGAGCATATAGCACTCAGCCTCTTCGCTCCTCACATGGGTATGGTTGTTATCATTTAAACTCGTTAAGAATTTGGATATCAGATTTGATAAACTAGAGCCTACCTGGTGTGTCATAAATATTCTCACTTCCCCTATGTTTTCATATAAAACATATAAATCCTCTTAAACTCTGTATGGAGAGCACTGGATGGAAGACCTACTTTTCAGAATTTATTCTAAGGTGAAATTGGTTTGAAAAAGCTATGTATTTATTAGGTATTTGGTGAAATAAACATTAAGCACCACCATATAAAATATTACAAAGTCTTAAAATGAAAAAAACAAAAAAAAATCTCACTTCTGAAATTTAGGGAGTGGTCCAGATGAATGGCAAGAGAAAGGTAGGCACATTATATTCATATTTGTGTGTGTGTGTGTGTGTGTGTGTTTGTGTGTGTTTGTGTGTGTGTGTGTGTGTATGTGTGAAGATGGAACCATATAACTTGAGGGGATGGGTGGGTTTGAAAGGACAGGGAGAATGATGAAAGGGATGATATTGACCAAAATGCATTGTACTTATAAATGCATTGAAACTTTACAAAGAAAACTAAATAAAGAAAATTTTTTTCTCATACTTGAGCTTTTCTATCAACTAAGCCTCAGTGACCTCTAACTGGCTCAGACATGATTTTGGTAAGTGCTTGACACAAAGCATGCAAAGTTTTCACATACACATAAAACCATGGGACAAAGATTAAAATCATAACCTAAATTCAAAAGCATATTAGCTACAGCATAGTCAGCATCACATCTGAATCTAGATTATTCAGTTCTACAGCAGGGCTGGCTTTCTGAGAAGCACCACCTATAAGGATATGCATTTGGTGAAAAGCATTAGAATGTTTCACTTACCTACCACATCACTAGGAAAATGAAGTCCAGTTCTAGAACTGAAAACAATGAGATCTGTAAAATGTATGCACTGGAAGTTAGGATTGTAGCTTCTTGAGTAGCTAGAAGTATAGATGTGAAAAACCAGAACAGGCTTAAAGCTCTCATGTTTTTTGTTTGTTAGTTTATTTTTGTTTTTTGTTGTTGTTGTTTTTTATTTTTGTCAGTCATGGGGCTTGAATTCAGCCTGAACACTCTCCTTCAGCTCTTCATTTCAAGGCTAGCCCTCTACTACTTGAACCACTGTGCCACTTCCCATTTTCTGAGTGGTTTATTGGAGATAAGAGTCTCACGAACTTTCCTGCCTGGGCTGGCTTTAAACCACGATCCTCAGATCTCAGCCTCCTGAGTAGCTAGGATTACAGGTGTGAGCCACTGGCGCCCGGCTTAAAGCTCTCATGAAGTAAAGGTTCAAATAAGATTGGCTTGCTTTGTGGTATCAGAAGACATCCAATAAGAACAGCCTGGGAAAATACTGAGTGTTCATTAACACTTTTTTCTTTGGACCCCTGTTTCCATCTTTGGTTGTTAATTTTTATTGGTTTACCTGCCTGCATAACAGCTCTCTGAGGACAGGATTTAGCTTTTGTCTTTCATTTTTTCCTTATGTATCTTAATCATCTGATATAATGTTCCCATTTACAAAGTGCTCACAAGTAGCTCCCCCCCAAAAGCTTAAAATATACAGACCCTTCTTTTCATTATAAGTATCAATCTTAAAATGTCATTTTAATTATTTTAATTTCTCTCCAGCAACATATTTATATTATATTATTTGAATTATTTGAAAATATTTTCTAAACATTTCCCCAGAGAAGGAGTTGGAGACATGGTCAGTGTTAGGATTCTTGACTATGTAAACATGAGGCACTGAGTTCACACTCCAGTAACATAAAATTTTTTTAAAAATCCATGCTATCTTATTGAACGTGTGTGTGCATGTGTGCATGTATGCACACGTGTGTATATGCCAGTCCTGGGGCTAGACATTGCCTTAAGTCTGATGCTCTACCATTCGATCCACAACTCCATTTTTGGCTTCTGGGTGGTTAATTGGAGACAAGGGCATCATGGATTTCCTGCCCACTCTGGCTTTGAACCACAGTCTTCAGATCTCAGCCTCCTGAGTACCTAGGATTACAGGCCTGAGTCACTAGCACTTGAATAGCATGTACTTTTAAAGGGATGTGTTTTAAGATAAGATGATCATGTCTATAATCATGAACATTCTAAATGTTATTCTCACATAAAAGATTAAGTACATGTTCATATACCAAAGTCCTTTTGATATTACATAAATGTTCTGGACCATTATCTACATAGTCTTTCTTGTACTATGTACGTCTTCCATCATAATTAACAAACTCAATTTCCCTTTCTTCAAAGAGAAGTGAGAATTTAAGACACAGAGAAAGCAGTCTGAGTGTAAAGAACAACTAGATTTTAATTATTTTCCTAGAATTATGTCACAGTTACCACATCTATATCTACTCATCACAATTCTTAACAATTGTTCTTATTTCCAAAGTCTTAAATAATTTTTATGTACAGATGAGATAATTCCTCATCATGCTTAACATTGTAACTGACTTGGCTTATTTGAGCATTCAACCAAGTGAAGAGATGGCTAGTGGAAAATTAGAGAGAAACTCACAAATCCTATGTAGGCACCAGTTAAGAGTGTTTTAGAGAAATTAAAGAGTGAAGATTAAATATAATTAAGTTCTTAAAGAGCAATTCTTCCTCTTGCTTGTCTTTTTTATTGAATTACTCTATGTAGATAAATTAGTACTGTTCAAACAGGATGTTTGAAAAATTTTAATCAACAGGGATTAAAATACTGTATTTTTTTTATTTTTTAAAACTCCCTATACAACAGATGTTTTATTTCTCCAAAAGCAATGTGTTGCTTTGTGTGTGTGTGTGTGTGTGTGTGTGTGTGTGTGTGTGTGTGTGTGTGTGTGTGTGTTCAACTTTTGAACCTAGGGGAAAAGAGTTCAGTAACTAGAATAAAACACATGCTTAATAAACTAGCTTTAAATCTATGTTTAATTCTAGTAAATGTATCAAACAAAATGGGGGCACAATAGGGTTAAAATTCACTACAAATTTAGTATTTGCTCTACCTCTCAAATCACTGGTCTGTGGTTATATCTTTTCTTCTGCAACAAAATATTCATTTCTGTTATCTGATATATGAAGTGATGAGAAACTTTCTGTGCAGTATGGAGTTGTAGATAGATCCAACATTAATAAGTATGTATCCTCTCGTAGCAATTTCCTTTTGGTTTTAGGGTAAATAGGAAAAGGCATATAGACAAAAAATAAATAAATAAAAATAAAAAGGCAGTGACAAAAGAGAAAGCTGGGAAAAGGTGACAACACTTTTCCAAATTTCCTCAGATAATTTTATGTCTTAGGCATTGTTGAGCACTCAAAAGAAACAGTACCATTTGATAAGAAGTGGCACTTGGAATGGGAGTACCCTGGTCCTGAAACTCCCAGTTTTCATAAGATATGACAGGCATATCCCATATGGAGATTGCCTTGAACTCCAAAGCTGATGTAGAGCCACTTGAAAATCTAAATAAATCTGTAATGTGGGGTGGGTTGTGTTTTAATAATCTGTAATACAATGCAGAGCACATAATTTAAGAAAGTAAACTGAGTTCCTTTCTAAGCTTAGATGTTTACAAGAAAACAATCTAAGTGTAAAGAGCAAGAAGAGACCTTTAAATAACTAAACCTTTAAATAACTGAAGAAGAGGCCTGGAAATAACCGAGTCTGTGTTTATTCATCTGTAAACCTGAAATGTTAACAATTGCTCTGCTTTTACCCTACGTCTCTTAAGTAGATAACATATGAACATTACCACATCTAAAAAATACAAATATTGTTTAAAGGGTATGAAAGGAACATTCTTAGATTTTAACTCTTAGCTTTAACTTTATAAGACATATTTAATGTAATATTCCAAGCTCAAGTAATTATTTAGCTTCTTATTAAGTAGCTAAAGAGTTGAATGTTTTTAAATAGAGATTACATAAGCATTTAAATCATTAACTATATATATATATTTTTTTATTGTGAAAATACCATATAGAGGGGTTACAATTACATGGGCAAGATAATGAGTAGATTTCTTATCAAGCCTTCTTATTGTTGCCTCCTCTTTGTTTCCCCTTCCCATACGTTCCCATCTCCCACCTTGTACATCTTATTGTTGCAATAGGTCCACCTGTATCCCTATTTAAGCGATTTGTTTATTCCCTTCCCCTACACAAATTATACCAATCTCTACAGTGAAAGCAGGGGTTATACCATGGGGGAGGAACATACAAAGCAACAAATAAATCATCTTATAAATATGTAGAAACAAACATGAAAGAAAAAAACATTTGAATAATTATCTTGGGGTTCAAGTGATTAAATACATTAAATAATTAAATATATTAAATAATTAAATATATTAAATAATTGTCATTTCTTTTTAATTACACTAACTTGTCCAATATTATTCATTATTCACTATAAAACAATATATGTAAGCAAATTATTTATAATAGTATTTATTTAAATGGCTTATTTTCATTTGAGTATATAAATTGTACAAACAATGGGTTTTACTGTGATATTGTCACACATGCATATAGTTAATGGATCAATCACTTTAAATGGCAGACATATTTTATTTCTTCTTAGAAAATTTTCTTCTTTAGCATAAGCAAAACATTTAAAATTATACTAAGGATTTTTTTTTTTTTTTGTCGGTCGTGGGGCTTGAACTCTGGGCCTGGGCGCTGTCCCTCAGCTCTTCAGCTCAAGGCGAGTGCTCTACCACTTGAGCTACAGCGCCACTTCCAGTTTTCTGGTGGTTTATTGGAGATAGGAGTCTCAAGGTCTCTCCTGCCCGGGCTGGCTTTGAACCGCGATCCTCAGATCTCAGCCTCCTGAGTAGCTAGGATTACAGGTGTGAGCCACCAGGGCCCGGCTATACTAAGGATTTTTATTCTATAGAGATAAGATGCACTTGCAAAAATGCTTTTTGTATATTTTTGTCCTTCCTACAATTTTACTATTGTGAAAATATTTTATGTATTATAAATATTAATGCTGAATAAATTTTAAGTATCTGTTCAATTTCTTCAATATATACTTATTCAATAAATACATGTGTGGAGAGTAGGGGCTTGATCACCACCTCCACTTTTGTGAAATGTGTATACTTACCAACAATGTATGCATATGCCTTATGTCAGTCATTTTCCTCTAGCCTATACTTACTCTAAAGTCTTAGATAATCCTTCAGTAATAGCTATTTGCCCACTTGACCAACAATGTATTGCTGATGACAAAAGAAAAACAAAATCATTGAAAACAGGAGTTGGGATGTGGTTTAGTAATAGAGTGTTTGCCTAGCATGCATGAAGCCGTGTGTTTGATTCCTTAGTACTACATAAACAGAAAAAAGCTGGAAGTGGGTGCTGTGACTCAAGTGGTAGAGTACTAGCCTTGAGCACAGAGAAACTCATGGACAGTGCCCAGGCCCTGAGTTTAAGCCCTAGGACCTGTAAAAAATGTGAAAACAGATATAAATGCAATCTTTCATTAAAAATATTTTATCTTTAATTTTAATGAGTGTTTTGTTTAAAAGTTGATTAATATCAGTATTTATTTAAATCAGAATGTATCAAACTGTCTTTTCTTGAGATGATATGTCCATTTAATTAACAAGTAAATCAGTGTTAATTCCATAGCATAAACTAAGGCCAACAGTGATGAGTAGTTTAAGCTTCTAAAGAAATATAGTACAATCTATGAATCAATAAACAACTTATTGAGTTACTCAATAAACAGTAATATAAACTACAAACACCAGAAACCAAAATTTATTCACCTCTAATAAGATGTTTTATTTGTTAAATAGCTAAAATAAGTACAGATAAGCATACCTAATAAAAACTTACAAAACATTTAGTAAACTTCCAATGATATTAATTTCCAGTCTTATGAAATTTAAAATTCATTTTATTAGGCTACTGAAATTACCTAAATTATCTTTGTGGTCAAACAAAAATAAATTCTCCAATTTTAAAATTTCCTTAATTGGTCCTATAAGGTAGTAACTTAATTCTACTTCTCCAAGTGGGGCATCTGATTTTATGATCCATCATTCAATAATTTGAGGAAAAATATAATACTATGCACTTCAAACTGATTTTATTAAATAACAGACCAAAATTTTATTTTTAGTTATGATAACATTTTAAAAATAAACTCATTGTTAAAATACAGAGATCATGTTTGGTGAGAATATTTTGCATTCATGGTATTATTTTTATAATAATGACATTGATATCAATACCACCTGGGTTATAACTGTGGTATTAATAGGGAAAAACATCCTCAGTATTATAAAACTTTTCTGGCAAAACTGATATAGTAACACTAAAATGAACAATTAGAAATGGTGATATGGATGCATAGGTATTCAAGGTGCCATCTGTGTGAAACTTACTTTGATAACAAACTATAATAACACAATAAAAATACATATGTACCATTAGCATGCATATGAATCATAAATATATACATTTTCAAAGAAAATATGTATCATAACTAATTATAATCTGAATGTAACATTCATAAGTATCATAAGTAGATATACTATCAAATTAAAGTATATGAGAAAAACAAGGTGTATATCTGTATTTTTAGTGTATTCTTATCTAATAGTTCTCCTTACTCACTAGGGATACATTCCAAGACTCCTCAACTGGTTCTTAAAAATTTAGTATATGAGAAAAATTTTAAAAATGAAATTTTTTATCTGGTATTTCAGGCTATAAGTGACTACTGGGAGGGTAGTACATAAAACATGGATCTATTCCTTAAGAGGCTATCTCAGATCTCAGTCAATAAGAATCCAGACAGTGTACAATCTTGCAATACTTCTCAAGATGGTAGAATTGTGCATATGAAACTTTAAACAGGTTAAGGGTTAATGGCTCAGGATAGAAAACTCCATGGGACTCTCTTTGCAATTAACCAGCAACATGGTAGCCTAGAGATATTGTTCAAGTAGTAGAGCACAAGCCATGAGTTCAGAATTCAAGTGAGGGCCTGAGGTCTAGTCCTAGTATTGGCAATATATTGCATTATTTCTACAGTATGACTCTAGGGATATGAATTTATTTGCAAATATGCAGAATGAAAGCAAGCATTCTTAACATAAATTCTGATACTGTACTTATCTCAGCACTATACAGAAAACATAACACTATACGGAAAAAGTTCTTGCTCACTAATGCTTCCCCTGTAACTGTACTGCCTTCATCATATTATGTAAAAAAAAAATCTAAGCTATAATATTTGATGAAATTATTTACTCTACCACACAGAAATCAGGATTGGCAATTAAAAAAAAAACAGAGATGGGCTAGGAAGGTAGCTCAGTGGTAGAGTGCTTGCCTTGCATGCATGAGGCCCTGGGTTCGATTACTCAGCACCACATAAGCAGAAAAAAAAAGCCGGAAGTGGCGCTGTGGCTCAAGTGGTAGAGTGCTAGCCTTGAGCTGAAGAGCTGAGGGACAGCGCCCAGGCTCAGAGTTCAGGCGCCATGACTGGACCAAAAAAAAAAAAAAAAATCAGACATTTTTCCAACATTGTCACCAATGATCACATCTTCCATTCTAAAATCTGTCCCAAATATAAATCTTCACCCTCTGACTTCTTTATTACTATTGCATTGTACTTTTTAATTTTTAATATTAATTTACTTTATTGTTATTATTAAGGTGCTATACAGAGAGATTACAATTCGATGACTAAGGTAATGAATACATTTCCTTTTTTGCAGGGCCTTTTTCTGTCACTCTCTCCCAGACCCTCCCTCCCATCTCCACCCATGAGTAATCTCTCTTATTCACTCCTTTCAGTCTCTTTTCACTTATTCTTTTTTTAAAATTAATATTATTATTTTTTATTGTGAAAATACTGTACAGAGGGGTTACAATTACATGGGCAAGATAATGAGTACATTTCTTATCAAGCATTGGAGCCTCCTCCTTTGTTTCCCCTTCCCATCCCTTTCCATCCCCCCACTCCTCCCCCCTCCCCCCAAACAACCCTCCTACCCCCCCACCAAAGTTGTAAAGTTTGTTTTCGACATAACGACTTGTATGTCTCATTGTTGCAATGGGTCCACTTATTCTTTTTTAACATTTCCTGTAACCATCCAGTTAGAGGCCCTTCTCATTAGAGGTAAATGATTTACATCACCATCAATCTGTTAAACACAAAATTTGTGCTTCTATTGTACTTGAATGCTCTGGTTCTGTATTTCCCATAACTAACACTCCTTTTGGTGTATTTTTCCTTCTAGGCTTCTAATCACTTCTCTTCTTAATGGGCTTAATAATATCAGCAACTCCAAATAGATCTATTAAATATAATCTTTAAAATGTAAAATGTGCATTTAATGAATATTATTCAAAAAATCACAACTCATTGCAAAAGGAAATCATACCAAGATCAATGGGTAATAACTGTCAATTACCTTCAGGCTGAATTAAAAGCAAAATATTCCAAAATTATTAGATGATATAAATTTAGAATTTTGATGCATTATATACCATTAGTATATGAAATATCATATAATCCACATAATTCTGCTAGGGAGGAAAAGTATTTGTCAAAGGTAATGTAGCCCAAAGTAGAGAAGCAAGAACTAAAAGGTGCTCACTTCTAGACAATGTGGGGCACTGAAAATTTCAATAAACTTACAGACAATCAAAATTAATGTTGGAAATGATCTGTAAAACTGGGGGGTCTGGGACGTAGGGAAAGTAGGAGAATAATGAGGGAAGGGGTAACAAGTTTAACAAGAAATGTACTTATTAACCCCTCTGTACATCATTTTGACAATTAAAAAACAAAACAAAAATAAATTAATGTATAAGGAAACAACTGATCTCTAGCATCAGCTGGAGAAGTTCCTATTATTCAAATATTTATATATAATTTTCTTTTCTGAGCTTGTAAAAGTAAACAAATACAAAACTCCTCACAATCGCATTCCAGGCCAAGATATAGAGCTCTCATCTTCAAAATTAAACATAAATGGTCTTGAAACTTATAAGGAAGACACATACTTGGGTGAAAAATATAATTTCAAAATTTTTATTTTTTTATTTTTTTTATTTTTTTAAAGATTTCTTTTTATTTATTTATTTATTTATTTATTTATTTATTTTTATTTTTTGTTTTTGTCAGTCGTGGGGCTTGAACTCTGGGCCTGGGCGCTGTCCCTCAGCTCTTCAGCTCAAGGCAAGCACTCTACCACTTGAGCTACAGCGCCACTTCCTATAATTTCAAAATTGTAGTCCATGGTGTATATATTTCTTTTTCATGGAACCCAGATGGGTTTAGGAAAATTCCCATTCTTTAATGAAATATATGAATATATACATATATATATATATATATATATATATATATATATATATATACTCTTATTAGTTGTATAAAGCTCTGAGTCTTGGCTTAATGCCATATCATTCCAATAGTCCTAAAGCTTTAATTAACTTTATTAAAAGTCACTTAAGAAGTTAACATTTCCCTCCCGCCCTGACTTTTTCACTCCTTCTTTCTTCATTCAGGGTTTTAACACTGATAATGGGACAAACACTATGCTAAACATCAGATCTGCCATTCTCTTTCTTCTTTTGTTTTTTCTTTTTTTGGTGATACTAGTGATTGAACTCAGGGCCTTGTGCTTCCTTATTTTGCATGCAGGGCTGGTGCTTTGCCACTTGAGCCATGTCTGTGGTCTTGCTTTTCGCTGGCTCTTTGGAAGTAGAGACAATGACTTGCTCAAAATGGCCTCAAACTGTGATACTCTTTATCTTAGCTGCCAAGTAGCTAAATTACAGGCAGGGGTTTCCAGTGTCTGGCTAAATTTGTCATTTTCTATTAAATTGATCAGTTACTCAAAATATCAATTAGAATAAGTTCTATGTCCATCAAATATATCTATCCCTGTTTGAAGAATTTTATCTATAAAATTGTAAAACACTATATTCCCTCTATTTATTATTTTAGTAATCCTAGACAATTGAAATTGATATTGTTGGAGAGAATATACAAATATTTTATTGTAATTTTACTGATCTGTTGTATTTACGGTATCTCTAAAATCCTTTAGTATATCCAAATTTAATTTATCATGAAAGGAAATGGGTTTCTGAAGAAAACAGGACACTTTCACATGACTTTTGAGTCATCTAGAATCTCTAAATTATTTATGGAAGTAACTGCTGCTAACGACATTAAGAAATAAAGAAAAAACAAACCAATAACAAACTTCATGCAATGTAAACATGAGCACTGGACTTATATGCAAATTATTTAGTGAAATTCAGTAAAGAACCTTTTAGTTATGGACTGAAAAGAGTTATAAACATTTTTCTTAAATTGAGTAAATTACTATTTAGAAAGTACAATATACTGGCTTGTATTCAAAAGAGCAACAATGAATGTGGGCAAGCAACACTGCCAAATTCCTTCTTTATTTTACTCCTTATTTTTTTTTGGTAGAAAAAGTGATTAAGAGTCCAATCCCCATGCCAGCTGGATGCTGAAGAGCATCAACAGTCCTCTAGTGGCATTCAGAAATTGATATGGCTTAACAACCACTATGTTAATAGATAACATCATCAACATTATAAATCAAAACCATAAGCACATATTAAATTCTATCAGCTACTATCAATACCCTGTAGTTTATGAAGAACTGTTGGCCTATCTCTGGGATATGGTTGAAAAATACAAAATCCTCCTCTGGTCTGGGGTATGTAACAATATTTTCATAATTGTGAGTTATTCTTCAATAGCAATAGCCAATTCTCTCTACTTCTGTTATCTTATTGACTTCATTTAACTGAGGTTCAGGGAAAACAGTGGGGACATATGCTGAGACAGAAACGTAAAATAGATCAGGAGATCAGAATAGATATTTTGCTATCTTTAACTGTAAAAGAAAATACACTCTTGTATAATTTATAATTTTGGATCACCTTATATGATAATTACATGTCAAATAATCAAACTTGATCATTGTATTCGCAACTTTTTATGATAAGAAATAAGAAATACAACTCAAATATTGAGTTGTGCATGCAGAAATATACACCAAATGAATTTTTATCAATGTCCAATGCCTTATATAATTCTATGGATTTTTTTTAAAAAACTTCCATTCCAGCATAGTTGTTTTCCAAGATCCTCTAGTAAAATGTTGCCATTGGTTATACTGAATTTTTTCTAAT
Source organism: Dipodomys merriami (assembly GCF_024711535.1). Taxonomy (NCBI): domain Eukaryota; kingdom Metazoa; phylum Chordata; class Mammalia; order Rodentia; family Heteromyidae; genus Dipodomys; species Dipodomys merriami. Next base: position 3,372,060 of record NW_027206290.1, read on the forward strand.
ACACATGTCTTAAACTGCTACAAGATTCATAAGAATTAAGATAGAGACTATTGGTATAGTGAGTATGTAAAGGAAACAATTTCTAACAACATGAAATTCAAATTCATTACTGAGAATGATCAATAAAATGTGAAATAAAGTACAAATGCATTTATTCCATCAGTTATGCAATCAATTGTTATCAATACAAAACAGTTTATGTTGCCCTCATCTATATGTGATATGTACAAAGGTCCTAGGAAGAGTGAAACAACAATCATAGCACTAAAATTCCTTTCTGATCAAAATATCACAATGAAGAGAAAACATCTCCTGGTAAAACATTAAAAATCCTATTATTTAATTTCTTCAAGATCATATAGCTGGGCACTGGTGGCTCATGCCTGGAATACTACCTATTCAGGAAGCTGAGATCTGAGGATCGCAGTTCAAAGCCAGCCTGGACAGGAAAGTCTGTGAAACACTTATCTCCAATAAACTACCAAAAAAACTGGAAGTGGAGCTGTAGCTCAAGTGGTAGAGCTCCAGCCTTGAGTTGAAGAGCTGAGGGACAGCGCTCAGGCCCAGAGTTCAAGCCCCATGACTGACAAAAAAATCATATAAACAATTCCACTACATATCCAATAATAAATATGGTGGAGTAACAAATATGCACCTGACAAAGACTAGACCTTTTAGCCTTTATTCCTTGGTATTATGAAAAGTTTATTCACTGGTTAACTTGAAACACACGAAATACCTGGCAAAATAGAATGTGAACCAATTTAATATTTCCTTCATAATCTCAAAAAAGATAGGCAATATGATGCTGCAAAAAAAAGAGCAATGCACTTTATATGTATATGCAACAGTGTTAAGGACATACTTTAATGTGTCACTGAAGTGAAAAGTTTTGAGAGAAATGAGATGGTGGAGACTAAGTTCAAGAGGTTCATTTCCCCAATGTTGATATTCAGTGAAAATTATTACCCATAAAATTATGAGGCAATGTTGATATTCAGTGAAAATTATTACCCATAAAATTATGAGGCAATGTACCAAAATCAAGATTTTCTGGGCACTGCTTCTTTTATTCTGGAGCCCTATGACTAATACTTTTGTGAAACACTTTTGTAGAAATGATGGGAAGAGTTATTCTTAAGGTAAAGAGGAAAAAGACACAATGGTACAATATCTACTTTTGAAAGCTTCCCGTAACATTTAATGTAAGTCTTGTGATGCCTTAGTTAATAATTAATTGTTGTCTTAATTTATAGCCTTGAAACAAGACTTCTAGTCAAAAGACTCATTTGTCTGAGTGATTTCACAGCAGTCAGATACTTGAACTGTGAGTATTGTTATGGTCATATCCTACATTAAAAAGAAAACTAGAAATTTTGATTTGCTCCTCAGGTCTTGAGCTACATAAAAGAAAGACCTTTAATTCCTATTGATTCTAATAGGCAGCACTGTAGGAGTCATCTCAGTAGTTTGATCATATATTCAAAAGCATGTGTTAGACTTAGTTCACTCTTGCTTCAGTGAAAGGAAAAAAGGTAAGGTATTATGCAATCTTGCCCATATAGTCATCTATTTAATTTTTATTTGTTTACTCAATTGTATGTTAATTTAGTATTTGTACATTTATTATCATCATTAACTGCATATGGAAAATAAATCTCAGTGTAATGTTCTTCTATGTAATACTCATCATTATTATATTCACGTCTTCTAAACTAATTACCACATACAGTGCTGGCAAATAATATTTAGAGTAACATGGACAAAGTAGTCTTTGAATCAAAGATGATTAAAATCATTGAAACTATTACTATGTATCAATCAGGGCTCTTCAAACAACAATCAAACCATTCTGGATATTTAAAACAGAGATGATTTAATGCAGGAAATTCATTGTACAGTAGATGGAATTGCTGAGGGGCTGGAGGGATTGAAATAACTCAGTGGTTAGTAGCAACAGGAAGCAGGGACTAGTCCTGGGTTTGAGGAGTAATGAGAAAAAGCAATAAACAGAAGCCTAGGATCTAGGTCTTACATGGAAACTGGGACAAAAAAATAAATGTGCTGCACAGACTAGAACAATGAAAGAGAGAAGAAGGATAAACACGCTAGACCTTCTATCCCTTATTTCAAAACCACTTTCTACTGTCCAGTCACAATCTAAAGAAGTTGACATGTAAGGTGGGAAATCTAGCCTGAAGGTAGAGCTCTATCTCCTATTCCCACAGCACAAAATAGCAGCAATATGAAAGAGAGGTCTTGTCCTTTAGACTTACAACTGGTTGATACAGACCATAATATGCTCATTTTTCTAAATTCTTTAAAAGTCAACTATACACAATTAACTTATTCCATGAAACATTTTAATAAAAAATAATTTATTTTAAAATAGTAGGTTGATAAATCTGCTTGTATGGAAGGATTAAAAGAACCAAATGGACTTCTCAATTATTATGAATTAAAGATGTTGGGAAAAAATAAATTTATTTAAAAAATTGAGAATACTATGTTCTTTAACTAATAAGTGGTTTTTTGTTAACACGCCTACTTTTGTGTCCTAATAATAGAATAATTCTGAAAAACACTATGGGTAGCATAGTAGCATTTTATTCCATATTCTGGAACATACATTTTCCAATTTGAGTTATTATAACAACCTTTTATAGCTTCATTTCAAATAAGGGAAAGTAAAAATTTTGAACTTATTTGTCCAATGACACTGTTTAAGAAAGATATAGGTGCTTAAATAACATTTTAATGTTATAAATTAAAAGTACCATTCTAGTTGAACAGTTTGGAATATTTAAGATCTCACCATGTAAGAGCAAGTTGCCAGACATGTGAAAGTTTTCAGTGATATTCCCAAAGTATAACATAATTGATTTTTATGGCTATTGGTGATTCTGGATCCTCATACATAAAGCATTTAATTTATTTTAATTAATAGCATGCATTTCACACCAATGCTAATTAATAGTCTAATAAAAAGACAAAATGTATTGGACAGAGAGACTGAAAAAGAATAAATACTTGTCACATCCATTTACAAATCTACTTGTAAAATATTTACAATTTCCAATGTCAATGTCTTCAGTGGAAATGAACTCTATAGCATACACAAGTCTCCTTTTGCAAAGGGACCTACCAAACAACTTATATTAAAATGTAGTACAATGATGTGATATTTGTATATGCAATTTTTATAAAGTATAAGAAGGTTACACATTTAAGAAAAAATGTTTTTCTTTCATTGATTAAAGCATGAAAAGCAGATAATTGGGTATTTTGAATTCATATCAAGAAGGTGGCAAAAAATATACAAAATGTATACACAGGGTTGAATGACAGACAGTCTAAAAAAATGAGTCACTAAAATGAAATGTGCAGCTGGGTGGCAGTGAATCAGGCCTGTAATACTAACTACTCAGGATGCTGAGATATGGGTATGGTTGTTCTAAACTCAGCAGAAAAGTCCTTGAGACTATTGTCTCCAATTAATCACCAAAATTACCAGAAATGGAGGACAGTGCCCATGCCCCGAGTTCAAGCCTCAGGACTAACACATACATACAAAAAAAAAAAAAGGAAAGGAAAAAGAAATGTTCAGACGTGTAGATTATGAACAAGAATGCCCATATTGTTGTTTCCAAATAGTATTCAACTTGGCCAGGCACTGGTGGCTCATGCCTGTCATCCTAGCTACTCAGGAATCTGAGCTCTGAGGATCACAGTTCAAAGCCTGCCAAGGCAGGAAAGTTGGTGAGACTTTTATCTTCAATAAACCACCAGAAAACCAGAAGTGGTGCTGTGGCTCAAGTGGTAGAGTGCTTGTCTTGAGCTGAAGAGCTCAGGGACAGTTCCCACACCCAGAGTTCACGTTCCATGACCAGGGAGGAAAAAAAAAAAGAATATTCAGCCTGTTTCCTGTTTCCACTGCAGAATTTGTAAATAGTTGAACAAACAACCAGCTGATTGATATTAAAGTAACTAGTTATTCTAAATATGCCGTTGTAGTTTAGGTATATAGTAATAAGCCCACCTTACTTGTGGATTTACTACAATGGATTTTGACCAATCTGAGCCAAAAATAACACATTTAACTTTCAAAGGAATTTTCAAAAACAAAACTGTAAATGATATGCATATTATGCAACTCAGTTGACATAGGAAAGATTTCATTCAGTCCCTTATTAACTTTAGTTGTGTTGTATGATCTTCTGCGTTTGCCCATCTTTAATTTTGTGAAAACATATCTACCAAAATACAAATGATACCCCAAGACTAAGATAAAGTATTGATAACCCTCCCAAGACCAAAAAAAGGGCTTAATTCAAACATGCTTTATATTAAGTAATAAAAGTGAACAATTTCAATTTGTTTAAAGACAGCTTGTCTTGAGTGGAAGTCAGACATTGTTATGGGAAAAATAAACTAGGCTTCTACAGCACTTGAGATAAAAATCATAAAATAAGAGCTGGTTTCTGGTAAGCAGTTTTTTTTTTTTGCTTTTTGTTTTGGAATGGTAATATAGCCTACCCCATTGGGTTTCAGGTCATGACTACTCATACCTGCTGTATGTAGTGATATGTAATTTTACTTGCTGAAATATAAGCATCCCGAGTATTTGTTTGATTTATTCAATGGTGATCTCCTTGGAACCTATAGCCATTGATATCAAGGTTCTGTAGTAGTTAGTTCCAGAGCAATGCTTGCTCTACAAGACCTGGCTCCTTAAGAGACCGATGTTGTTCTAGCATCCTCTGGCTCTCTGTTATGTCACCTCAGGACATAGTAACTCAGACCTTTAATGAATTACAAATTACAGCTTGAAGACGGAAGGGTAAGTTAATGTTTCCATACACAGATTGAGAATTTCTGATGGAATAATTTACTATTCATGTTTTGACTGAAGTTAAACTCAAAATTGGTATTTAAACAGGCTAGGGAACCCATCACACTTCTGGAAGTCTACAATGTATTTAACATGTTTATGTATTTACTTGATCCCTCAGTTCAGGTAATAGTGGCATTAAATATTACTTTGATGAACAGATGTATTAGTAGACAGTTTATAAAGAATATCCAAATGTTTTGTGGGAATCCTTCAGCAGTGAAAGATTGAATAACATGCATTAACCTTAAAAGGCAGAGTGAAAGTGATAAAACCACTGAAATTATTAAATGGATTTTACTATAAATCCTCTATATGAGGTAAAACAGGAGATTTTTGCAAAGTGACAGTAAATGTACTAGAAATCAGAATGGAGACTTTTCGTGCTATAGCTCTACACAGGGAAAGTTTTTTTTTTGGTTTTATTAAATGTGTATGTATGACTTCTTAAAAACAGACATCCCAAAACTTAGTAGATAGGAGAGTATGGGTGGACCTTTAAACTGTTTCATTAATGTATCTATAAGCAATAGTTTATTGACTGAAATATTCGTACTTGTAGTCTTTAGCATTTAAAGTTATTTGATAATTGTTAGGCCTTTGTTTCTTTTTTAGTAGACACTTTAGGAAATCTGTTACAACAAAAACAGAGGATATTGTATAAAACTTGATGAATGATATGTTATTCAATGTTCTCTGAACCATTAGATTCTATAACTGATAGAAAGGAGTGTAGGTATGAAAGTATAGTTTTATTATCTGATAAATTATAAAACAATACCAAATATGATTTCAAGTATACATGTTAGAAAACAAATAACTCTGGTTTTACTCTTGAAAATATATATCAGATGAGCGGTCACAATCTATTAGTCCTTAAGCTTTATCTATATTAGTCTGTGAACAAAACAAAACAAATACCAGAAGTAAAGGGAAATAATTGATAGTATTTAACATTTTTAATGGAAAGGGTTTTCTTATAAAAAATATGCTGAATTATTTCCTTTAAACTAGGCAATAGTAAAAGTTCACCAATTAGGTACTTTGTATAGAATTACAAAACCAGTACAAATGCATTGCTTTGTAAAAAGCAATACAGATAAAAATTTCATGTTTGTTAAGAAATTAAAATCTAATTTGTTAGAAATACCATTGAGAGGAGGGGATTCTGTTCTCTTTAGGATCATTGAAATGTCACAAGTTCCTTAAAATAAGACAGTACAAAATCTAGCATATGGCAAATAATGAGGGAGATACAGTGCCCAGAAAGTAAACAAGAACTGCACCAAACCAACAACTCTAAGATATTATCACCATGAGTTAAGCAAGCTTCAGTGTTAGAAGCAATGCCTGAACTTAGCACAGGTCTCATAGAGGCAATATATGGTTCTGCTATTTTAATTAAGCATATTATTTATCAGATTGTTCATTAGTAAACAAAGTGCTAACAAATGACATCAAAAGACAATCAACCAAAGCTTTTTAGGTCAGGAATAGCACTGCTCACTACATATATATATATATACATATATATATATATATATATATATATGTATATATATATACATACATACATATATGTTTATAGCAACTTCCATGATATATGTTTGCAGACTCTAAAAGCAGTATCTTGTTACCACTGTTATACAAACTTCTGAAAGTTAATATAATGAGCAATTGTGTGCTTAATTTATATCACGTATTTGACAAAGTATTCGTCACTACAAACAATGCTGAAACTTATTTTACTATAGTATATACAGTTTTATTCATAACAAAGATAACATTTCATTAAAAACATATTTAGTATATAATAGAAATTATAACAACATTTGGTGTAAATTTTGACTTAAGCATGCTTGGAAAGATACAAGGCATATGCCACACCCACATCATTAAGTATAAAATGTTCCACGATTCAAGTAGAAATATATCCCAGCTTTTTTCACCTGAAACGTGCACAATGATTTTGTGTAAACCACACTTGTAAGTGAACTACCACCCAGTGGAGAGAAAGAAGATCTTTCAGAAAGATTTGAGGTGTGTGTCAGGTGTGTGTGGGTGTCAGAGTGGGTGGGGCATGAGCAATGAAGGAATCAGGCATTTAGCCTTTCTTAGTTCCAAGCACTGCTGTTCATCAATTTGAATTTTCACATGGAAGGAAATGGTTCCACAAGCTCACTTTGCAGTGTTGCTTAGGGGTAAAACTAGGCTAGGATATTCATTAATGACAAAAAAAAAACACTTTAATGTTCAAGCTTAGGGTAAACAGGGAAAGGAAGGGAGCAGGAAGAGGTGGGAGAAAAATGATGAGAAGAAAGAAAGAGGAAGGTTAGAGACATGTGTGAGAGCAGAAAGGAGAGGTAGGAGAAAGAGGGAAAGAGGGAGGGAGAGAAAGAGGGAGGGGAGGAAGGAGAAAGGAAAGGAGGGAGGGAGGAGAGTGACAGTGTATGGAGCAGAGGAGTGTATGCCTTTTTAAACTGAGAGGATCTGGATGGGAAAGTGGTCGTTGGAGCACGTTGGAGCACAGAGTGTCAGTCTGTGAAGCCTCACAGAGTGTGAGCGGCAGTGGAGTTTATGAAAATAAGATTTATGAGGGTGAGAAATGGCACTGGAGGGGGAAAGCAGCGGGAACGTGCCTGTGGGTGTGACACAGATGGGAAAGAGCAAGGAAAGGGAAGACCAGGCACTGAGTGAAGACGGGGTAGGTGGGGGACAAAGGAGGAGGAGAGGGAGTTAAACAAGTGCGTTCGAAATTTCAGTGGTAGGGATTTTTTTTTTTTTACCAAAGAAAACAAAAAGAAGAGAAGAAAATAAAAAGAATGACTTTGAAAAAGGGGGGCAAGGGAGAGGAAAAAGAAGGTGAAGGAAATAAAAGAGGGAGGAAAAAAGCAACAGAGGGAGGGGGAAAAAAGAGAGAGAAAGAAGCAAACGAGGTAAGGAAAGCCAGCAAACTGAAAAGCGAGACACAGCTTAAGTGTCCATGTGAGAGAGAAAACAAATGGAGAGCCCGCAGTTTGAAGAAAAAAAAGGGGGGGGGGGAGTCGCTGGAGTAAAACAGAAACAAACCTGATAAACTTGTCCGAGTCGGCCAGAGTACCCCCCCCCCCCCCCCGCCGACCATAACACAGAGACCAGAGACCTTGTGAATTGAGTTTCAAAGTGGCACCTGCCCCGCCAGCCTGACACGGCTCTCATCCTAGGGCTACTTTGCTGCCCAGGAAAAGTGCTTTCCCCTGACCAGCTCAGCCCGTTTACCTGCCCCAGCCTAAAAGAGGTCGGGGTTCAAGGGGGGAAAAAATCAGCACCTGGATTTCTGGAGTCACGATTTTTTTTTTTTTTTTATAACACCACAGGCATTCCTGCTGGCTTTAAAAAAGGGGGGGGGGTAGAAAAGACGGACTGACAGAGACCAAGAGACAGACAGACAGACAGACAGGACAAGTACACGAAAATGCACGCCGTTCTTCCTACCTAAGCACCGCCGTGTCCCCTTTTCTGACCATCATGTTGTCCACGGCCGCCCAGGGGAAGTCTACGCTCTGTCCAGCCGGGAGGCAGGAGGGGAGCAGGCAGCACAGGCTGAGAAGCACCGCCGCCAGCCACTGGTTCGAGCAACAAGCACCCTGCACCAAGAGCATCATGTCCATCCCTGCTAGGGCCGCTCACTCTCCGGCAGCTTTCCGCTCGCGCCCCCACCCCCTGGCGCTGGCAAGTCTTCCCGGGAACCAGGCGGCGCGCCACAGGGGTGGTTTTTTTTTTTTTTTTAGGAGTGGGTGGGTGGGTTTCTTTTCTTTCTTTCGTATCCCCTCTCCTTAGTTGTTGGGTGTTGTTTCTCTCTTGTTGTTCTTTTTTTTTTCTCTCCCTCTCCTCCTCCTCTTCCTCCTCCTCCTTCTCCTCCTCCTCTTCTTCGCGGTCCCTCCCTCCCTCCCCTCCCACCCCCTAGCACCACACTACACCTCCTCTGGATTGCTTTTGGCCGCGTCCGGAGTGTGGCTAATTCTCGGGCTGCTCGCACACCATCTAGCGAGGAGGCGAGCGCGCTGGCGAGTGAGGGAGGAGGCGCGGGGCGGCGGGCGAGCGCGGGGCGGCGAGCGAGCGCGGGGCGGCGAGCGAGCGCGGGGCTGCGATCCCGGCGGCGGCGGCGGCGGCGGCGGCGGCGGCAGAAGCTGAAGCTGTGCGGGGAGCAGCGGCGGCCGCCGGCCCCCGAGCTCGCGCGCGTTGCCAAGCGGCGGTTTCCTTAGCAACCCCGCCCGGGGATGGAGGATGCAGCAGGGCGGGATAGGCCGGGGGGGGGGGATGAAATTAAAAATAAATAAATAAATAAAAATAAAAGATTGAAAAGAGAGAGAGGGGAGGAAAGAAAAATGGGGGGGGGAAGGAAGAGATAGATGACAATTTTTGCCAAGTGAGGAGCAGGAGAGAGGCACCCGGTTTCCTGCACTGTCGTAAGAGCCCGGGGAAGGATGCTCTGCTAGCCAAGTCCTCTGTCAGGGCTGGGGTGAGCAGACGTCCAGGGGCGCTTTCCGTTGCCCTCTCTGGTGCGTTTTACCTCCCGAGGCACCTTAACTTAAAAGTCCTCCAAGTTGTGGTCGGCGCCATCATGACGCCGGCGACTGTGAGTTTATTTATGTATGTATTTTTCATTTTATTTTTGTTGTTGTTTTGCCTCGTTTGGAATTTTGAATCCCAGTGGTCACCATGTTACCCGGAGCACACTAGTTCTTCCCTCGCACCCCCCACTTTTTGGACTAGGTAGAGAAGGTGTCGGGGTTCCCTGTTCTGGATCGGGCACGAAGGGGTACACTGCGTTGGGGGTACAGCGGCTGACTTGTCTGTAGGTGGGGGGGTCAGTCAGTATGGATTGGAGGACGCCTTGTCCTCTTCTCGGTGCGTTTCAACACTAAGTTGTGTGTGTGTGTGTGTGTGTGTGTGTGTGTGTGTGTGTGTGAACGTGTGTGATCAATATGGAGCGTGCGTGTGAGAGATGGAGTGTGTAGTACGCGCGCGGGGCGTGCGCGCGGGGTTTGTGTGCGCGCGGCACGCAGGCGCGCTGGGAGGGACGGGGCGGGTGGTGCTGGGATGCGGAGTCGGAGACTGCAATCAAGTGTTTTAATTGTGTAGAGCTAGGCAGCCCTGTTATGTAAGAGGCAGTTTAACCCCTTTGAGCCTATCGGGCGGAGTGATCAGAAGCATCCGAATCAAGGCAGTGCAGAGTTACCAGGTTTAAGGAGTCACAGGAACATATATTATCCACCCCCAAACCGGATTGGACAAGCTTCCTTTTTGGACGCGCGGGGCAGCAACCTTGGCTCCCGGTGCCACAAGCCCTTAAGGGATCCCAGGACGGTGGCACGCTGCCCTCCTAGCCAAGGGCAGAACGGGGTGCTGGGCATGGAGCCATCTCCTATCCCCCAGTATTTTTTTTTTAACCCTCTTGAACTCATTTCTAGACTTAAGATCCGTTGGCTATGCTGGGCCATTTACAAATCAATGAGAGAAGCCTGTAACAGTTTCACCAGTCAATCTTGTTCAGTGAAGAGTTTAGGAAGCCAAGCGGGGAAGTGAAGGAGAGAACCAGGCAATTAAACAGAAGCTACCTCTCTCAATTACTTTCTTCCTCCACTCTCCGCCTTTAGCAGGGCTTGATGAGGATAATCTTCGCTTCATCCTCGCCTCCCTTTTTGCTCCCCTTGGACAAAATAAATAAAGCCAAAGCTTGCACATCCTAACTAGTTTTCCATAATGCTAGCAGGGTCCTTTGGCAAAGCGCGCTAAAGCAATCATCTCTGCAGGGGTCAGCATCCGGCTTCCTCCCCAGACTGAGCTTTTTACGAGGCAGGCAGGGAGTCGTTTTGCTTGGTGGTGCCGGTACTCAGTGATTTTTATCGCCTTGCAAGAGGATATATGGGGGAAGAGAAGGGTTCTTGTCGTCACCGGTGTGACCACCCAACGGACTGAGGGAAGAGACCCTAACCAACGACACATCCCTGCTCTACTAACACTTTGAGACTCAGCAATTAGCCAAGAGGCTTGCCGCAGGAGTTACTGACATTATTAGTATTCAAGCTTAATTCTCAAAACCTGCTCGGAAATAGAAAGTGCCGTAGTATTCCACCGTGGTTTTGAAGCATCAATAAAATGTTAGTCATTTGCGGATGGATGAAAACATTTTCTTTACCGTCTGCTGTGCTAGGGAAATAATTGTCAAATGACAGACTCCTGCTAATACTGATGCCAAATACCTAGATAACACTGTCATCTTGTTAACTGCATTTTTTAAATTCATCCTCGCGTGGCACATGGATGGGATAAGGCTTTAAAATTATCTGGGGCAAAAGAGGGATTAGAAGAATTGGCACGTCATATGCAAAGGAAAAACTATGCAGTTATTATAAACTAGATCCTTGGGGAGAGAAAGAGAAGCACAGCTTCCTTCCGGCATGCCGGTGACTCAGTTCAGTGTTATTTTATGCAGGGGCGAAGATCCAAGCATTTGCTAGTATAGACTACCAAACGCATCCTTTTCCTAACTGCTGTTTCCCGGAGATCTGACATCTTCAGTGTCCACAGGGGAAGGGGGACGGGCGGGGGGGGGAGGAGGAGCTTCGGTGACCAGGAATGGAGCTATGCAGCAGTTTTAATATGTACAACAACCCTTCAGGCTTGTAAATGGAAACTGGAACCACTTCTATTTAAAGGGAAAGAGTTTCTTTTCCTTAATTCGGGTTTCTATCTAAACTTCTATTCACTAACTCAAATGCACGTAACAGTTACAACACCCATACCAAGGTAGGTAGCAATGATTCAAACCTAGTTTAGAGATGAAGGGGCTGAGAGAGAGTATTTATAGATAGGTCATTGTTATTTAAAGAGTGTGAGGATGTTGGGTGGGTAGGGCCTGTGTGTTTCTGCTGTGCTCTCACAAAAAAAAAATGAAGCTTTTTATGACATTCTTTCTCTTTGACCTTTCTAAAGGCATATATCTGAGACTTACAGGGTTTCCAATATTTGCTTTTGAGGTCTTAGAGTTCTGAGGAGAGATATAAATCCTGGAATTCTTGTCTCCTTTAGAGGAATGAAAAAATAAATAATAATAATAACGGAAGAAAGGGATTTAAGCCAGAACAAAGTAACAACAAAAAGAAAGAAAGCCTTTCAGTATCCAGAAAGGTAATAACTGTTTTAATAATTGTTTTAAACTTTTCAAGTGTTGAAGTTGATAAGGTGGAATGAGGTACACCCTTAGAAACTTGATACTATTTTTTTCATAACCATATGCTTTGTTTTTAAATATTTGAATATATAGAATAGTCAGGATAGAGTTCATTAAGAAGGAAGGTAGAAGCTAATTGTAATAGCTGATTATGCTCTTATTTTATGTTGATTTATACACCTTTCTTTTATGCCTTCTGGCCTGCATTTTTAATCTCTCAAAGATGCTGAAAAGGGTAATGTTATAAAGTTACTTTAGTTAACATTTTTTAAATCTAATAGTGTAAATGAGATTGTTATTATAGAAAAATAGAACATAAGTGCACCTTTTGGGGGGAAATGGGTGAAGTCAGCTTCATGTGTCTTTTTTTTTTCCTGTTTAGACTTTGAGACATTTTAGGCAAGACAAGACCCAGTGCCTAATGGAAAGAGCTAATGAAAGCACTTTGTAATTCCTAAAGGAGTCAGTTAGGTGCCCTTATAAACAGGACATATGAGTAATAGCTGTCTAATTTGGTGGATAATTGATTATCTATTTGAATCAAACTGGTTTAGGTCTGGCCTAAAACTGACCATTAGTGATGCTTGGTTGGTCAATATCAGATATATAAAGGTCAGGAAATTACTTGGGGGATTTTCAACCTACTATGTTCACAATTGAGGCCAGGTGATTATTTGGGGAGAGGGGGCACTTTGTACATTGTAAAACGTTTAGAATCCCCAGCCTCCATTCACCAAATGCCAGCCACACCAGTAGATGGCAGTAGTTGAGATAACCAGAATTTCTCCTTACATTGCTGAATGTCCTGTAAGTTGAGGAACAGATCCCTGGAAGTTAAGAACTGTCCCTTATAGGCAACATTAATATATATATATATATATATATATATTAATATATATACACACACATATATATCAACTTCTTTTCAAGTAAAATAATGAAACAGATTTTTAATCAAAAGAAAAATGCCTTAATTGATCTCTACGCCTACAAAAAAGGTGCTCTTTTTTAAAATCAATTTAGTCTTTACATAATTGAGTAGCCCACATTAGCACAGATACAATTAATTTAATGACTAATGCAGCAAAATATCTTATGATTTTTTTCCCATATACGGTAGAAGTCTTAATTAAGCAAAAGTATAATTACAACCTGCAGTTATTCTGTCTTCTCTAATGCTGGAATTTATACTTTGGTTATGCATAGTTTAGTTACAAATATTATTATAAAATAGATTTGGAGACATTCTTACAGTCACACAAAGTTTAAATTAATGAATTTGAAAAGAACATTGTTACTTTAGCATTCTCAAATAAATGTGTTTCTAAATGAAGAAAGAACCTTTTTAATAGCAAGAAATCATTTAAGTTTTGGTATTCTTTATACTGTGAGAGCTACACACTTGAAGAGGGCTATCTAGGAGAATGAACACAAAATCATTCTAAAATGCATTCCTTAATTCATTTAATTACCAGCATTTTATTATCTTAACTATTAACCATCAATTATGAAAATAAGCCAAAAAGTATGTATGTTTGTGAATTTGTTTTGTTAGAGAAGGGGGAGATACCTAGTGTGTTTTTTTAAAGCTCTTCAACCTACTAGTAATTATAAATGCTTTATTAGGAAAGAATTTATTACTAATATTGTTTCATGAAATATGAGTTTAAAAACATAGCTTTAAAAACTGATCCTAAGTAGAAGGGAAATATCTCAGGGCTTTGTTCATGCTGAGAAGTTCCTCTACCTGAGCTGAGTCCCAGCCTCAGTATATTTATATGATTTTTGTACTTGACTTCTTTTACTGAATATTGTATGCCACTATTACTCTACACTGTTGTGCAGCTATTATTTATTATTTTTCATATTGTATCTATGTATCCTTTCATAATAAAACTTATAAAGTATAAATTTATCCATTGTGTTGTTCACAGACAGTTACATTTTATGTTGTATATTATATACACATTCTGGAAATCAGTCCTGAAAAATTTCTTCACGTTAAGCTATGCACACACGAAACAATATACCACTATGCATCACTGAGAGATGGTGGAGTTATTTTCAGGGAAACACATTGTAAGGATGATTTTATTTTATTTTATTTTCTGTGTACTTTATAGAGCATACCTACAAAAACTTACTTCACACCTATGCTGCTTGGAGTGGCATACTGCTTTCAGGGTGCAAGCTTGTATAGTCTGTTACTGTACCAAACACATTACAATAGGCACCTGTAACTTTAATAAAGGTAAGTATATGTATGTGTAAACAAACCTAACTATAGAAATAATGGCAGAAAACCAGTTTAAAGTATTTTTAAATTATATCCCTGTATGAGTCACTTATAAACTGAGCTTACAAGACTGGAAGTTGCTATTAACTAGCCAGTTTGTAAATAGTTGGTCAATATCACTTAATATTCACTTCTATGGACTTTATTAACACTATACATTTAGCATATACTAAACTTAAAATAAGTTTTCTTTTTCAGTAAAAACTTAAGCAGCACTTACTATATTTTTATCTTTTTTAATTTTCAAGTCCTTTTTTTAGTTTTATGACTTTTGTAATAATTTATAGCTTAAAACACAAACACATTGTGCAGTGATACAAAAATTCTATTTATAGCTTATTGAAATTTTTATCAATTTTAAACGTTTTTATGTTCTACTGTTAAATGTTGTGTTGATAACTAAAGATATAAATGCATGCATTTGCAGGGACTACATGGGGTGAGGCTCACTGCGTCACTAGCTACCTCCTCCACAGCCCCTCCAATTGTAGACTCGCAAGATGATGACAGGCAGCCTTTTTCTTGGGTCTCAATGCTTTCTTTTGGGTCCCAACTGGCTATCTTGCCTGAGGGTCTTCCTGAAGAGATGTCACCATTTTCAGAAATATGTCCATGATGGCCTGGTTGGTTGTTTTTGTTTGTTTGTTTGTTTGTTTTATGCTGGGGGGGTTGTTTCATTATGTTTCTACTGAAACACATTCTAGTAACTCAAATATATTGTTGGGGGAAGGGGGCATCCATGTTCTCAAAGTTCAAGCACTTCACTATCAAACTTGAGGTTTCATTTCCTTCTCTTGTCCCCTCTTCTGCAATGCATTCCTCTTTCATTCCCAACAACTCTTTGTTAGAGATTCCTCAGAACCACTTTTCAGAAATATAACCTTAGGATTCCTTAAGGTTATGGATACTTGTTTTGTGTGTCTTCTTCCACCAATTAAAGAAGAATGGATGGGATCAATAATAAAGATATTAATACATCTAACTTCTCCATTTTGCTGGCGTAGTCCTTTCAGGAAGTCATTTTGCAACAGGAGATGCATCCTTTATAATCATTACTGCTTCTGCAGTGTACCTGCAGTATTAGAGTATTGACATGCTTGTATATAGTGCAGTTTTTATCAGCCCAGATCACAGATAGATATGTATATTTTCACGTTTTAATGAAGCCTGACCCTTGTAGCTCTGTTCTTTCCTTCAGGATGGTAGCTGAGGTTTACTTATCAATGTGCCTGGCAAGCACTAACAATCACTAATTTATTTTACCCTTACTGTTCATAATCCCCTTTAATTCCATTTTCAAGTAAGTCATCCCAGGAGGCATCTGAGTGTCAACATTACCAGTGGGTTTTTATGCTCTAGGCAATAATGAACAAAACAAGATTAAACAAGCAAAAGAGAAAATGATATCACTTGAAAACAAGGTAAATATGAGATGTATGAAGCTATTGTTGGCACAATGTCTGTTGCTGGCATAACATGACATGCTAATTTATAGTAAACCGTTCTTATAAGTAGAGTATATTCTAAAGCAACAATAAAATTTCAGTATAGTAAATACATAAACCAGGAACCATTGTTTGTTACCATTATCAGGTATCATGTACTATATGTGAATATATGTTTAACTTAGATAACTGAAACAGTAACAGGCCTGTTAACCTCAACATAACCACAAATGATAATTACAGTATTAGGCAGTAGGAATTTTTCAGTTTCATTGTCATTTTACCACTAGGATATATGTGGTACATCTCTTACTGAGTTCTATTCTGTTTTTCAGTAAGTGCATAAGGTGGAGGGAGAGAGTTAGAGAGGGAAGAAGAGAAAAGGAATCCAAATTCTACAGAGCAAGTTGATAAACTGAAGACTGGAGTCCCAGAAAGAAAGTTTGTATCATGTAGGTTTTAGGGGTCACCTATGGCAGAATTCTAACTCAGGGCACCATCCTCTGTTTCCTTTGTAGGTCTTCAATTGATTTAATGAGCTTGACTCAAATTACAAGGGATAATCTGTTTTGTTCAATTCCTATGGATTTGAATGTGAATTTCAGTTGAAGTAATAATATTCACAGTAAAATCCAGATTGGCCATTGATCACAGACTATGTGTAAGGCCTGATCAAGGTGAGGAAAACATAGAAGTGACCATCACTCAGCTTTATCTCCGTGTCCATCCTGTGCTGATGGTAGGTGATCCATTCTCATTTCAGTTTAAATAAAATTGTGATTTTTTAAAATAACACCAACTCTTTGCTATAACTATTTTCTAATATATTTGTTACTTGGAACTTTTACAATTGACAAAATTTAAAGCCATTATTATTTTTAATTACTAAAGTTCTGGAACTGGTTCTTTTTTTTTTTTGTCCGGTTGTGGGGCCTGAACTCTGGGCCTGGGCTCTGTTCCTCAGCTCTTCAGCTCAAGGCTAGCGCTCTACTTCTTGAGCCACAGCGCCACTTCCGGCTTTTTTTCTTTTTGCTTATGTGGTGCTGAGGAATCAAACCCAGGGCCTCAGGCAGGCAAGGCAAGCGCTCTACCACTGAGCCACCTTCCCAGCCCCTTGAAGTCATTATTTTTTAATTCAATATTCATTTATTTTCATCATTATTTTTCTTCATGATCCAGATATTTTTAAATGCCAAGAAAATTAACTTTCCATGATATGTCAGGGATAGGCACTAAAAAACCAAAATCAGACTGCAAATGTGTTATACAAATGAAAATATCAAATAGAGATCCAGTTATCAAAATGAAAGCATTCAATATATTGAAAGTTCACAATTATTTGTATAGCACACATAAAAAGTCAGCTTGCTAACTAATTGTTGTGATTTTAAAGAACTATTGCAGAAGATTGACGAAAATAGATTTATTGGTGAACTTATAAAGAGGTTAACAAGCCTGAAACAAATATTAAAAAGAAATTTGTGTCTTTATTAGAATGGTGTTAGGCTTTAAATATACTAATTTTGGTAATCAAATTACTGTTTGTAGTTTTTGTTTTTCTTAGAGCTGTAATACTAGTCCAACCAGCTTGTCTTGTTTTTTGAAAACAAGAAACAGAATGCAAGTAATCAGAAAGCACTAGCAGACATCAGTTAATCCAAGATACTAGCCTCTTAGTTGCAAAGAAAACCATTGTTGGGGTAAGGGAGAGGGGAGTGGAAGCAATTCATCATAACTGGAATTCCATGAGTGGTATGACAAGTCTCATGAGGCTATTTTTAAAATTTATTCTTTACTTGGTCATTTTTTGTACCTCAGATACTAATTTTTCTTTGACATTTTTTTCCTCAAAGTACAAAAAGTATGAAATATAAACAAGCTCTCGCACTGCACACTTAGAAGTGTACAATTCAAGCATTATAGAGGTATCTACATACTAATAAATCCCATCAAATCTTGGATAATTCAATAATATACAAAATATCAGGGCACAGAAAGAACTAAAACCCACTGTTTTTGTTACACATAAGATCAAATACTCAGTCTAAAGAAAAACAATGATTTTGGCTCTCTTCTACATTTGCATGTTGATACACTTATTAAAATATTCCTGTATAATCATGTTTGGTCTTACTATTCAAGTCAGGTTTAAAACCTCAAACCCAGCCATCCAGATAAAACAAATAATCAGAAAGATTATCTCTTTTCCATTTCCCAAGCCCCAAATAACTAGGAAGTCAATTTTAGGACATGACTCCAAACGCTGGATTGTGACTACAAATGCTAGGTCCAATGCTAGGTTCATAATCCTTTTTGGTGTGGCATACTTGGTAGAACTCAGGCGTGGAAGCCAGCATCGATCCTCCAAACCAAACTGCATATCGTTGCATGTGGTGTGTAATAACTTGCACATAAATAGGTTTTGGCTTCAATCTACTGCCACTCAGTTCCTCGCTTAATTTCAGCTTGGCATCTACAGTTCTTTTCAAATCTCTTTGCAACCATGAAGTCATTATTGAAGTGTAAGTTCTCCCAGTACATTGCTTGATATATTACTTTAAATATATTTTTGTATTGTAAAGATACTGTACAAAGGGGTTATAGTTACATGAGCCAAGTAATGGGTCCGTTTCCTAAGAAGTCCCCTCCCCACCTCTCAAGTTAGGTTGGACCAAGAAAAAAAGAAGACAACATTCTTTTTTGGAAGTATGTAACTTTCATGAGGTCCAAACCAACTTTTAATAGGGACGTGATAAAATAGTGAATCATTCCTCCTTTGGAATTATAGCTAATCAAATTACTTCTCTTGGAGCCAATCAAATTCTATTAACTGAATATAATGCTAAGAACTTATTCAAAACAACTGTTTTTCAAGCTAGAACTCATGTTTTGCATTTCATCTCCCCATTATTTCCCCATCATACTATCAACTCCAAGCAACCACTTTTCTTCTTCACATTTATATTTAAATTAACATTTATATTTCTAGATTTCATGTATAAGTGAGATCATGCAATCATTTTCTTTGTGTATTCCTGAATTTCTATCACCATCTGATTGAAATTCTCTATCAGATGCTGATAAAAATACCAAATATTTGTACCCTGTTTCCAATGGTTGATACATGCTATAGCATGTATCACAATTTTCTGCTTTTAATATACTTTATATATTTGTGGAACACGTTTTTTCCATTTGTCTGTTTGTATACACTTAAATTGTTTCCATATTTGAACTATTGAAAATCCTTCCTTATTTCCCTCCTTCTTTTCTTCCTTCCCTCCTAACTTCCTAATTTTCTAGCTTTCTATTTTTCTTTTTCCATCTCCCTCAGGAAGCCACTGTTAAGATGAAAAACTGACTAAATGAGCCCTACTTGGCAGTGCAGATATCTGTGTGTGGTGATGACATTATGTTTTCTGCTGATAAGTTCCTAGATTCAGTATCTCTGAGTCATATGGCCGTTGTACTTTTAATTTCTGATCTGTTTTCCATAATGCCTATACCAATCTATGTTCTCATCAACAGTGTAAAGGATTATCTGTTGTCTAAAACTTTGTCAAAATTTTCATGTGTTTTTCTTTAATTATTATTGATCCTGCTAACATCAATACAAAAGAACATAGGAATGAATTTAAACTGATAAATAAAAATAAACTGAAATATTGATGAAAAATTACAGATGATACAAATAAATGGAACTATATCCTATGCTCATGGAACAGAAAATTTAAGAACATTAAAACATACATCCTGCTCCCAAATAATATGCAGATTTAATGTAGTAGCTGTCAAAATTTCACTGATATTTTCCACAGGAAAAAATCAGTTTAAAAATTTGTATGGGACCACCAAAAACTTGGAGCAGCCAAAAAATACCAAGGGAAAGATGAAGTTGAAGGCATCACAGTTTTTTAATTAAAATATATTTAAATGGTATTACAACACAAACACTATATTACAGTATAAAACTGAAATGCAGAGGAACGAAACAGAGCACAATGTCTAGAAATAATTCTAAATGCATATAGAGAGGTAGAGGTAATTTCAACCATAATAGCAAGGAGTGAAAGGACACATGGAAAAAAGGTAGTCTATTCAGCAAATGATGCTGAGAAAATGCTACTTCCACAACAGTAAAAGTGGACCCTTACAGTAAACAAAATAATCACTTCCAAGTATACAAAATATTCAAGTCAAAAGACATGAAATGCATAAATGTAAGGTGTGTAGCTATAAAAGTTCTTGAAGGGATCAAGGGGAAGATATCCTTGATATTGGTCACAGCAACATCACAGATATTTTCCTTGATTGATTGAGTTTTAGCTTTCATACCAAAAGCTTGGACTACAGATCAAAAATAAATAGGACATCAATCCTAAAAGCTTTTTACAAAGGAAATAAACAAAACTGAAATGCTCACATAAGGAAAGGAAAAGTTCTTGGCAAAACACATGTCTGCTAATGGTTTGCTATCCAAAATTTGTAAAGAAATTTATAATACAATGATATAAATCAAATGACTCCAATTAAAAATGACAAAGAGTCTGAAAAGATATTTCTCCTAAGAAAACAAAAACATGTTTCAGCATACTAAGAAGTACACAGATCACTAAATATCAAGGAAATTTACTTTTTTCAAGTAAGCTCAATCTAGCATTCATCTTTCTGTGTTCTGATATCCCATAGTTTATTCATTATCAGTATGGATGGTATGTAAGTAAAATTCATAAGGGAAATAAGAAAAATATTTTGGTGTTTGATGAATTTAATCATAAAAGTCTCACTCAGTTTATATGTCAACACATACAGGCCTGATTTCTGTGATACTACTGAAGTGGGTAGGATTCTATTAATCTATGTTTTGTTTTTTCAACTTCGTTTCTATCACTGCTATCACTTGTATTTGTCTATCAGAAAAATTTTGTGCCACTATTACTCAGTTGTAAAGATGCATGTATTAAATGGAAAGACCTGTTGGTTAAAAGTAAAAGTAAAAGGCTGGAAAGGTAGCTCAGTGGTAGAGTGCTTGCCTTGCATGCATGAGGCCCTGGGTTTGATTGCTCAGCACCATATAAGCAGAAAAAGCCAGAAGTGGTGCCATGGCTCAATTGGTATAATGTTAGCCTTGAGCTGAAGAGCTGAGGGAAAACACCCAGGCTCAGAGTTCAAGTCCCACAAACAAAATAAAGTAAAATAAGCAAAATTTCATATGGTTACAAGTTAATTTTAAATCAATACATCTATTTTAAATAATAATTTCAACTATAGTAAAATTGAAGATGAGGTCTAAGTCAGAATGTCTAGTTTTAGTCAGGAAAGGGTGAAGGAAAATGAATCTGTTTTCTTGAATTCTATTTCAGCCCTTGTAAAGAAAAAAAAAGATGGAATAATATGTAATCTCCAAGGCTCTTTCCAAAATAATTGGATGGACTTGATATTCTCAGAATTGAATGTTTAGGCTTATTGCTACAAGGTAATGGGTCATCACCGTGCTTCCCAACAGGGGATATTTATTCTTATACACATTTTCTATCTTTCAATTGGTCTATATATGGTGACTGGATATGAAGAATTGTGGCACGTAGTTTCTGTTTTATCATTATAAAAAAGACTAAAATGTAAGTGACAACAAAACTCATTTTCTTTCTTGGAGCTCAAAAGACAAATTGGAACTGTGAGACATAAATGTGAACACAGGGATAAATTACCAGTGTTTGGGTGGGTCAAGTCTATATTTATAGAATTATTTAGAATACAGAGAGAGAGAGAGAGAGAGAGAGAGAGAGAGAGAGAGAGAGAGAGAGAGAGAGAGAGAGAGAGAGAGAGATTTGTGATTTTGGTAGAGATAAAATGGTTTTATTTTAACCGAGTACATATTTTTTTCTGGCTTGCTCATTTAATGAATGTTTTATGTGCACAAACATATTCACACATATACACAATTTTTAAGAAATGATACTAAGCCAGGCGCTGGTGGCTCATGCCTGTAATCCTAGCTACTCAGGAGGCTGAGATCTGAGGATCTCGGTTCAAAGCCAGCCTGGGCAGGAAAGACCGTGAGACTCCTATGTCCAATAAACCACCAGAAAACTGGAAGTGGTGCTATAGCTCAAGTGGTAGAGCACTTGCCTTGAGCTGAAGAGCTGAGGGACAGCTCCCAGGCCCAGACTTCAAGCCCCACAACCGACCAAAAAACAAAAACAAAAACAAAAAGATACTGAAAAACTAGAATTAAGCTTAAACAATATTAAATTCAACCTCTTTCAATAATTTTATAATTGTGACAAGTCTGCAGTCTAAGATATATTTCCTAGACCTGAAAATGTGTACATGAAACATGCAAATAATTATTCCTTAAAACAATGAAAATTATGCTCTATTTCCCTAATTATAATCAAGAGGTTACACAATTATCCTGATCTGTATGTTTTAATTTGATTCATGAGGTAAGATTTATTTATAATAATTTATGGGTGATCTAATTTGCTATTGCCCAGAAAGCAGATCCAGATGCAATCAAGAGCTCCTAATGATATTTAATCCTGTCTCCTCTGAGAAAGGAGAGAAGGGTTGTGGCCAGACAATAGCATAATTTCTTCTATTCTGATTAGGTCATATTTCCTAAATGCTTTGTCTATTGGTCATATTGCCATTCACAAACCAATTTTGACATTCCCAAATGATTCATTTGTTTGGAAGACTCATATATAATACTTGTTTTATTTTTTAATTGAGGGGTCACATGGCTCTTGAAGACTAAAACTATATTTATTTTATTATGACTGATTTTCTAGTATTCCAGACAATTTTCATTTCAGATAGAAAGTAACATCATTAAGAGGGATGATGGATTCTTATTTATTATAATCATTTTTAAAATAATGACCATTTATATTTATTATAAAACTTCCTCAATTATTTATTTATTTCAAAAACAGCTTTGTTTTAGTTGATTATCAATTTCTCTAAATTATCTTTTGACACATGATACAATTAGTTCTATAAAGTATTAGATGCAAATAAAAGAACTCAACACTGGTGTCAAACAAAGAAGATTGAAGGGAAAACAGATAAGAAGTATGAACATACTTAAAACCTACCACCTTCATTGACAATTTATTATTCGCCAAACACTGTAATTTTATTAATTCACTTTGTGTAATATTACTTTACATATATATGCTACAAGTATTTTCTTTTACAAAAATTGAATAGGATGAATAGAAGTTCATTTATATATTTACTCCAATATATTAATCACAACTGTAATGTAAAATATTAAAGAAAAATAATATAGTCTGTAAGATTTTGTTTGTTTTAACATTATTTTAAGACCTAATACTCTTTTCCTTCTATTTTACTTAGGCATGAAAAATTAATCACTATTTGATTTTTCATCACTAAAACATACCATATCTCAAAATGGTGATTAAAATTATCTCTGTTGAGCCTCTCTTAAACCCTAATAGTTTTAGCCCCAATCTTTTCAAGCTACAAAATCTATTGTTCTCTTAAACTTTAGACACTTGCCATTATCCTGTGTGAGAATATCCCAAACCTTTAACAAATCTAATCACTACAAGATCAGGAACTTCTCCTGATGTAATAAACTCCTTTTTATGAATTATGGATTTCTTCCTAGAACTACTATACTAAAATACTACAAACTCATCCCGTTAAACACAGAAATACATTTTTTCTACAGTTGTGGAAGTTGGAAGTCAAGCACCAGGATTCTGTCAAGGTTAGTTTTTTCTAAGCAATCTTTTCTTTGCTTGTAAATGTCAATCTTCTTCCTGTGTCCTCTCCTGGATTCCCCCAGGCCAGCATGCATATTGTCTATTTTATTATTTGTAAATTCTCCAGTCACATTTCATTAGGGACCCATTTTTACAATCCCTTTAATCTTATCCTTTTAATAGCTCTATGCCCAAATATAACATTGAAGATTAGTACTTCAGTACATGAATTTGGAGTTTACAAATTTATGTTCATAATAGAGTCTTTTCCTTGATGTCTATGATTTGCTTAATATTTTATCTCAATATTTTATCCCAATATTTATCCCATATAGCAGAGGCTCAAGAATACATATACACACACTTCAATCTAAACATAATATATAAAGAGTTGTCATTGTGAACAATTTGGCTTAGTTTTTTTTTTTTTCAATCTTGGAGATACGCTTATTCCACAGGAAGAACCCTAGACATACAAAGGAGCTGGCTGCTAGACATATAGACTGTGTGTCCATTATAATGATACTGGAGAACCCACATTCCTATTCTACCTATAAGACCTGTTCCAGTTTTGACCCAAGCTGATTTATTGTCTCATTATCTCAACTTTCAAGTCTGCTTATGGGAATTTACTTAAGTATGGACAATATCCATCTAGCTGGTATCAGGATGACAGATGAAGAGATGTCCATGAGGTGATATCTCATATTTAATACTTTAATACTAAATACACTATCATGAGACAAGGAATAAGTTTAACCAAGAGATCTGATTAAACCAAAGATTTCCCTCCCAAACACCATTTTATAGAGCCAAATTGTCCAGAGGCTAGCTTAAGGGAACAGATCAATAGGACACATCCTAAGAGATAGATAACAGGATATCAGAAATTGGTAAGATGAATAGTTTCAGTAACAGATCCTTGATACCAGGAAACAGTGAGAAAAGTACATAGAAAGACTCTTCCTGTACGTTGACAGAATTACCGCAGATGGTCAACAGTCATCAATCACACTGCCAGTGGTTTTCCCCTGGTATCAGGCAATTTCCAAGCACACCACCTAAATCTCCTGTACCCAGCAACAGACCCCATGGAACCCACGGGTTCCCCCAGTGGCACATAAAGGAATGTGAAATTCGTTTTTGCATTAGAGATAATAGTTCAAGTCGGAGGCTATAATGCTTGATAAGAAATGTACTCATGTACCCCCTCTGTACAATATTTTCACAATAAAAAATAAATAAAAATTAAAAAAGAATATCTAGGATATATCAGATAAAAGTGTAAAGTTGACCATAAAATGAGTAGTTAAATAGGAAGTAACACATGTTAATGCAGAAGAAAGTAACTGTGGAGACACTGTTAATGATGCCTTCTAAATGGATTTGACTTGTAATATATACTTAAGTCAAGAGAACAACATGACCATATATGGTTTAGAAAGATAATTATAGGCATAATATGAAAGACATGCTAGAAATGGAAGTGCCAATACAAGAAGGAATGATGTAGTTAATCATATGACACGATTATATTCTTATGACAAAAGAGCACTGTCAGTTCCTTTTATTTGTAGAGAATAGAATGTAAACATAAATGTTTCCATTTAATGTATATATTGGCTTTCAAATTTATAACCTACTTGAATATGATATGCTAATAGTAGCCAATGATTCTTTTGAAATTATTTGGTCATATTAGCCAAGGAAAGAGTGAAATACACCATTTTAAAATATTAGACTTTCATATTTTGATAAGTAAAATGAGGAAGAACTTAATATAAACAAACCCAAAGCTCATACGAAACATAAATTAATGTGAATACTGCCTGAACAAAAAGTGAATCTTCAGAACAAAACAGAGAAAAAACTCATTGATGTTTCTTATGTTGAACAACCTTTGCATCACAGGAATGGAACCAACCTGATCAATAGATATGATATATTCTCTGTTTTCTAATAATTTTATTATGATCATTTCACATTTTTTCTTAGATGTTTGTTAAGTTTTACTTTTGAATCCTATTTCATTCATTTTTATATTATTCTTTTAGTCTCTATTTCATTTATTTATGATCTGATTTTTACTACATCTTCCTTTGACTAATTTTGGTTTTGATTTACTCTTGTTAATTTAAGTTATTGAGATCCATCAGTAGGTTATTTTATGTAGTCACTCACAGTTAAAAGTTTCCCTCTTAGAAGTATGTTTGCTGTGTTCCACAACTTCTTGTGTGCTGTCTACTTTTTAAATTTTTATTTTAGAAATTGTTTGAATTTCTCACCTGATTTCTTCAGTAACTACCTTAAATTTTCTACCAGTTTTTTTATTATTATGGAAAAGTGCTATTTGATCATCATGTCTTTGTATAATTTCAGTGATTTACAATGATTTCTAGTTTTATTCCATTATAATCTAATAATGTGCAAGAATTTAATTTCAATTTTTGTTGTAGTTTTTTTTGTGTTGAAACATATTGTCTACTTTAGAAAATCAGTATGCTGATGAAAACAATTTTTTTTCTGCCACTGTTACATGGTGTATCCTACAAATGTCTCCTAACCCCGTATTTTTTTTTTTTACTTTTTTGTGGTATTGCGGTCTAAACGCTGGCCTTAAGACTTGCTAGACAAGCACTCCACCACCACTTCAGCCACACCATCAGCTACTTTAATATTGGATTTGTGTGTGTGTGTGTTTGTGCATGCACATGTGTGTGCACACACGTGTGCATATATGCAGGCCAGTTCTGGGGGTTGAACTCAGGGCTTGGCTGCTATCCCTGAGAAGTTTTTTTTTTTTTTCCTCAAGGTTGATGTTCTATCAGTTGAGCCAGAGCTCTACTTCTGGATTTTTTTGGTGCTTAATTGTGGATAAGTATCTCACAGACTTTTCTTTCCTGAGCTAGCTAAAAAATCTCAATCCTCAATCCTTAGGCTCTCCAATAAGCTAGGAATACAGGCATGAGCCACTGGTGCCTGGCAAATAGATTTTTATATGGGGAAAACAATTTGAGTACTGGTGAAAGCTGGATATTAAAATGACCTTCAATTATTTTATTAAAGTCCCCTATGTTAGGTAGCTTTCTATTTTTTGTGACCAAATCACCTGAGAATACAAGTTTATTAGAGGGGTTATTTATTTTTGCTCACTGATTCAGAGATTTAATGAATGTTGGATAGCTCTGTTGGATAGCTCTTTTACCTTGAGCCTGGGGTCATGTACACTGTGGTGATGCGGGCATGTGAAGAAGGAGGCTCTCAACCTGTAGCATATAGGAGACAGGATAGGATTAAGAGCCTTCAAAGGCACTCCTTCAGAGAGCTTCATTCGGCTGGGCCTTACCAAATAAATTTCAAAATAAATGCCACCTGTTTCCAAATAGTGCCCTGGGCTGTGATTAAAGACTTCAACACTTGAGCCTGTTGACAGAATTTTATATTCAAACCATAATATTTTCCAGCCTCATTGTGAGTTTCATTATCCAAAATGTATTTCGTCTTGGAACTGTACATGTTGACACACACCTGTAATCCCAGTTGCTCAGAGTTAGGGATCAGAGGGATCATGGTTCAAGACAAACCTAGCCAAAAAGTAAGGTCTTCTCCTTTCAATAAATAAACCAGGTCTGGTGATGACTGTGTATTCCCAGTTTTACAAGAGACATAGGTAGGTTGATCATGGTCTGTAGCCATCCTGGGGAGAAAATGTGGAACTCTACCCTAAAATAAACACAAAAGCACTGATGATACAATTCAATCAATGCCTTGACATTAAATGCCAGTACTGCTAAAATATGTATTTAATCCATTTTCAAGTGTTGCCAAGGTCATACCAGATGTAACATTATTCAAAAGCTTATTTTTAATGTCACTACTGAGATAGAAGGCAATTGCTTAACAGTGAGCTCCTGTAAAATAAAAAGAAAATTAAATACTTCCAGATATGATGCCACTGAGTAGATATCATTATTCCATAAAAGAGAAAACAGGTTCATAAAGGAAAGAAGTGATAAAAATAAGATAAAACCCAACAAAGGCAAACACTAAATCCTCTATACTGCATATATTATGTTCTCCATGTTTGCTATAAGTCCCACCCCTAAGCACTGACACTTGTAGCTCACACAGCTTCTCCCTGGGATGGCGCCACTCATTGAAAGCTTTTCTGTACAGACATTCCATTTCCTGGTATCTCTAAGTTCCTGTAGTCTCCACTGAATCTCTGGCTTCACTTGCCATTTCATTCATCACCTCTCAGTGGTTCCCACAGATTGCCCAGCGTCCCGGGCTTTACTCCGAAACCTCAGTGGAAGCATCATTCTCCTGTGACTCTTGCAGTTTGCAAACTGGCAAAACCATCACCAAGTAAACAATGCCAAAGTCTAATGCCAGCATGTACAGTGGCCATGCCTCTTTTTGACCTGGCAGGAGCAGTCTCCGGGTGCCTATGTGACTCAGTATGTTTAAACAAATCCTGGCAAAACATCTTTCACTTAAACAGCTCTGAGCAAGAAGGGTATTGTGTTCCCTCTGGCCCCTGGAGGTCTCCAGGAATAATCTTTTAAATGTGTTTACACATTTACAGCCTTGAGTCTGTCACAAGTTGTCCTCTTTGATTTCTAAGATTTCCATCTTTTCTATTGCCCTAGTGCAAACTACACAGCTCTTTTTAATGACCCTAATCTCTTTAACATTTTCCTTGACCCTATTACTCCTACCTGAATGGTATGGTTTCTCTGATCACTCTTCTCTGCTGTTCTCCAAATTGTCACTAAGAACCTACATAAAAACAGTTAGCTACAAGAATCTCACAGCCTGAAGGCAGAACTTCTTTGAAGTCTTCCCATGATTAGTTGATCACCTTTAGGTCCAACCTCCCACAGTTTCAGAACAGGTTCTTTACCAAGTGTAACATGAATGCCCTCATGTCAATTCCTAACAGAATCCTTGTTCCAACCTCAAACCTCTGGAGTGTTTTATTTTCTGTCCATTTCCTACTGGCATCTAGAATTGTGAACAAGAGTCATCCATTAAGCTTAGTTTATAGCATTTTAGGACTTTTCTAGCCTACGTCTACAAATAGTTCTAAATTCTTCCTGTAGTCCCCCTCCAAAAGTTCAAGAATCATATGGTCAGGTGTAGTTACAACACCTGTATTTCTGGTCTCAATTTTTTGAGAAAGTGTAACTCAAGATTATCTATTTTCCTTCATGGTTTCAGGAGTTTCAGTACCTGGTTGGCTGGCTTTTGTACGTTGGGCCTGGGACAAAGCTGAACATCATGCTGTTGGGAAATGTGGAGGATAAGCTTGTTTAACCTGAGGTAGATAGGAAGCAGAAAAATAGAAAAGGACTTGGAGCCAGGTATAATCTTCAATGCTTCTCCTTCTGGGACCTCTTCTTCCTGCAACGTTGTGCCACCTAATACCTCCTGCCAAAATAATGCCACCATGTTGTGATGAAACATTTCAACATATGAGCTGTGGGACACATTTCATATTCAAACCATAACAGGTTCTGTATTTCTCTTAATTGTCTGTGGTGTCTGATTTATAAAATTAGATGCTCTAAATGTCATTGCAAAAACATCATCTTTCCTGTTTCTGATAGAACCAGACACAAGCCTTATACCTTTGAATTATACCTTCACCCCTAGGTTTTTGAGAAAAGGGTTTGCTCCATAGCTCACATTATCCTTGAACTTGCTATGCAGTCTGCATTCATCTTAGGGAAACAATGCAATCTACAGTATTAGTCTTTCTCTCACTGACTTATTTTGCTTATCTATCCATGTAGGATTTCCCTCTATGTTAGTTCTTGTGCAATACTGCAAGGGTATAGCTAACTGTTCATGATGCTGGCTTTATTTCCTACAGATGTGTATCCAGAAATGGAATGCTACATGATGAATTTCTTTGCTTTTGTTTAGTTTTGAGACAAAAATCTCCTTATGTAACCTGGGTGAACTCCAACTAATGATGTTGATGCCCCAGCCTCTCAAGTGCTGAGAGAGCAGGCAAGCCTCACCATGACTGACTGTGCCTTTACTTACTGTGTGAGCACTGTAGCACAACTGCTTGATCTGTAGCCAAGTTCAGTTACTTTTGAGCTTTTGAGAAATTGACACTATTTTCCAGATTTCTGGATTGATTCTCTTTACTCCAAATCAATTCTAGCATTTTTTTTTGGTTTGGATATTAGCCATTGTAGAAAACTATCATGTGATTGCTCATTATCACTTTTATTTTCTTTGATGATTTGTGATATTGAGAACCTTTTCAGACTTCTTTTGGCCATTTATATGTCTTCTTTGGAAAAATATCTACACAGGTAGTTTGGCTGTGTAAAGAAGTGAGTCATTTACTGCGCTATTGAATTGTATGAGTTCTGTATACATTTTGGATGTTAACATCTGATCAGGTATTGGTTTATAAAAGTTTTCTCTCATCATATTTGGAGAAACTTTTAGTTTCATGTAACCCCATTTGTTGATTGTTGCTTTTGTGTTCATATATGTGCTTTTCATAGCCTATCAAAAACCTGCTCATCTCTTTTCTGATAAGAGATTCAAGAGTCTTATAAAATTTCAGGGTTTTTATTTATTTTTTTCCATTTTCTTGTAAAAAATATTGTAAAGATGCTGTACAGAGGGGTTAGAGGTACATGAGGAAGTTTATGAGTACATTTCTTGTCCAGCATTGTTACTCACTCCTTTGCTGTTCTCCTACTGTTCTTTTCCTACCCCACTCCTTCGCCCCCCCGACAAGTTATAAAGTTCATTTTCAACATAATGTTTTGTCAGTCTCATTGTTGCAATGGGTCGTCCTGTGTCCTTGTTTCAGCGTTTTGTTAGTCCCCTCCCTCTCCCCAAATTAGACAATGGTGCAGGGTACCAAAATCAAATACAGTGACAACAGGGGATATACTATAGGGGGAAGAGCATACAGAAGAAACAAAAAAATCATATAGTACATTAAAAAATAACAACAAAGAAAAGTCTCTTGTGTCCATACCTTGGGGTTCATTTTACTTAGCATCATTTTATATGGTCATATGTACATAGCTTTTGAGATTTTCTCCTCATCTGATAAGATTACCCTAGATGTGTATTAATTACTGCATTATAAGGGACTATGGGACCTATAATTCTTTGGGTCTGGCTTACTTCACTTAATATGATTTTTTCCAAGTCTTTCCATGTCCTAACAAATGGGGCTGTATTATTCTTTCTGATGGAGGTATAGAACTCCAGTATATACATACATATATATTATATATATGTGTGTGCATACATATATGTGTATATATATATATCACATATTCTTGATCCATTCATCTACTGAGGGGTATCTGGGTTGGTTCCCTATCTTAGCTATGGTGATAACGCTGTGATAAATATATTTGTGTTGGTAGCTTTAGTATGGCCTTGTTTGTGATCATTTGGGTAAATGCCCAGAAGTGGGATTGCTGACTCAAAGGGGAGTTGTGTAGTCTTTTGAGGAACCTCCATACTGCTTTCCAGAGTAGTTGAACACATTTATACCCTGCAGAGCTTCTTCACAACAAAGGAGATAGTAAGATCAATAGAAATCAACAGAAATCGC
The DNA here is from genome assembly GCF_024711535.1 of Dipodomys merriami. Taxonomy (NCBI): domain Eukaryota; kingdom Metazoa; phylum Chordata; class Mammalia; order Rodentia; family Heteromyidae; genus Dipodomys; species Dipodomys merriami. The sequence goes on from NW_027206290.1 coordinate 3,403,256, forward strand.
ACCGATTGAGAGAAGATCTTCAGTAGCCATACAAGTGATAAGGGTCTCATATTTAAAATATACTTAGAACTCAAAATTAATTAGGGTTTTATCTATCTTTTGTTCTTGAATTTAGGCTTTGTATTTTAAGTTTTGTAGAAAGTTTCATTGAATATTTCATAGGGATTACACTGAATCTGTTGACAGCTTTAGATAGTATAGATGTTTAACAACATTAACTCTTCCAACCCATGAACATGGAATAACTTTTCTTTTATTTATGTCTTCAGTTCTTTAACCAATGATTTATAGTTTGTGGCACATGAATCTGTCACCTGCTTAATTATTTTTTTTATTTTTTTGCTCATTTTCATGCTATTATGATTGGTAAGTTTTTCTTTTCTCTCTCCATGAGAGTCCTTGCTAATGGACAGAAATAGAAGTGGTCATCTTTGTTAATTTTGTATTATGCAACTTTATTACATTTGTCATAAGTTCTAACAGTATTTTGGTGGTCATGTAGGATTTTCAATGCAGAACATCTTGTTGTCGGCCTAGAGGCAACTTAAATTCTTCCTCATCTGGTTCCTTTTTGTTTATTTGGGGATTTGAACGCGTTTTTCTGTCCTAGGCCTGATTTTTCATGTTAGGATTCTGTACTAGGAGGGAGGGAAATGGTATCCTTAACTTGTCCTCATCTTAAAGAAAATTCCTCAGCTTTTTACAAAGGAGTTTGATATTAGTGATGAACTTTCTGATGTAACCGCTGTAAGTTTGTGATACTACTTATTCTTTACATATCTTGTTGAATTTTTATTGGTATACATTTTGTATTGAAGTTATTTTGCATCTCTTGATGTGATAATGAATTTTTCCCCTACCATTCTGATGAAAATACTAATTTGCATATGGTGACCTATCTTGGCCCCTTAGAAATTAATTGCTCTTAGTTATTGTGTATGAGTGCTTAAAAACCCTGTCAGGTTTTATTTGAGGATACCGTTAAGGATTTTACATCATGGCTGATCAGAAATCATCTTCTGTAATTCTCTTCTCTTTTAGCATGCTTATCTTTTTTTCACACGAGAGTAATAATGGAATGGCAAATGTAAGTTTGCAATTTTTCTAAGTTCTTCAAATTTTGGAAGAGTTTGAGGAAGATTGAAATTAATCCTTTATTATATTATTGATAGCATCATTCTGTGAATCCAGAATTTTCCTCTTGGGTGTTTCTTGTTTATACTGTTTCAGTCTTCTTCATTCTTTTCTTCAAATTTTCTCTTTATGATTATGTATTGTATGTTTGTAGACATTTGTTTCCTCTAGGGTACTTTGTTTGTTGGCCTACAAATGTTAACAGTAGTGCTTCATTATTCTTTAATTATTATATCTGCTAAAGTTTATTTATAGGCCTGTTGTTGGCACATCTTCTCTTCCTTTAGAAATTATATACATATATAATACATATACTGAAAAAGTGAGATATAATATTAGTCCATTTTGTATTGCTGTAAAAATACTTTACAAAGAAAGCAGGCTTATTTAATACATAATTTGTAGTTTCTAAGAAGATAGTGCTGAAGTTCTTGTTAGCCTCTTGAAACTGGCAAGTGACACATCGGTGTGAGGAAGTCATCATATAATGAGGCAGGAAGTTTCAGTGGAGAGACTTGTTATTTTTCTGTTTGATAGTACTAGGGTTTGAATGCAAGATTCACACTTGCTAGGAGGAGCTCTACCCCCTGAGTCAGGACCTCTAGCTTTGTTTTCCTTAATTATTTTTCTGATAGGATATCACTTTTTGCTTGCTTCCAGCCCCAGACTATAATTCTCCAATCTATGTGTCTCTAATGCTTGGGATTTAAAGCATGGGTTATCACATCCGTTTTGATTTTTGCGATGAGTTATCATAAATGACTTTTGGCCAGGCTGGTCTGTAGCTATGATCTTGCTCCCCACTTCCATAATGTCTGGAATTATAAGCATATGCCACCATGCCAAGTGGCAATTATGTAACAATACACTTATAAGAAGTAGCTGCTATCCTGCAAAATCTACATTTACCTTTTGTAAGGATTATCTCCCCATGCCCTACTTCCTTCCCATTGGATTCTACATCTCAAAAGCTCCCGTTTCTCAGTATTACTGAATGCACTGGAAGCCAAGCTTTGAGTTTGAAGCTCCGGAATATGAATTCCTTTGTATCCACATCTGCATGTGTCTATGTGTGCATATATCTTTATTTCAAAGCCTAGCTCAATATTTTCTTTATAAGTTTTTGAGCACATTATAAGTTAAAAAAAATAAACCTTTGTCCTTACAGTGGATTCAATTTTTGGTAACTTTTGACTTGCAGAAAAATTGAGATTATACCACCCTCTCATATTTACACTTTATGTCTGTATGGTTCATTTGTTTCAATTAATGAACTGCCACTGATATGCTGTTCTTAATTAAAGTCCACATGTTATTAAGATTTTCTCGGGTTTTATTTAATGTGCTTTTTCTGCTCTAAGGGCCTATGTTGGGTACAGCATTTGGCTACAATTTTTCCTTAGGTTTTTTTTAACCTGAGAAAGTTTCTGTTATTTTCCTTGCTATTGACGAGCTGGCCAGCCAGCTTTGAGAAGGACTGATTGTCTAGTATTTTGAAGAATGTTCCTGTACTGGAATTTGTCTGATGTCTTTTTATGGCTCAGCCAGGGTTATGGATTTGGGGGAAAAGACCTGAGAGGTAAAGTGCTATTTCCATCACATCATGTCAAGGGTGTGTACTGTCAAAATGATTTATCACTGTGAGGTTGACCTTTATCACCTGGAAAGATAGTGTTTGCCAGCTTTCTCTACTGCAGTTTCCCTGCCTCTCTTTCTGTCTTTGATTGTTTCAGCTTTGTTGTAGCTTCTCCTGTGTTCAGGAAAGTCTACCTAAATTTTTTGGATTCTTCTGCATAGGAGACTTAATTCATTTCTGTTATTTATTTTCCATTGAATCTTTTATATATGTTCTTGTGTGAATATGGATACTTGTTTTATACTTTGCTTTGCATTTTAATATTACTTTCATCTGTTCTCTAAATTGAACTTTAGTCTTTAGAGTTACATTCAGCAGGTTGATTTTATAGACCTCTCTCAATAAAAGGTTTGTAGAAAAATATTTTGAGACTTTCTTTAATTTTAGGTTCTAAAACTTGCCGCAGATTTCCATCTCATCGTGTTTATTTTTTATATTAGTCCTAGGGTGGGCAATTCTTTATGAAACCTCTGTTGTTGGTTGGAGACTGTTATTCTAAACTATAATATAATCTTTTCTAGGTGCTATCCTTTCTAAGTCTGTCACCTAAGTGAGCAAAGAAACACACACACACACACATACACATACACACATACACCTATATATACTAAGTTTAAGTTATGCATTTACACAAATATACTTTTAAATGTAATGATATATATATATATATATATATACATATGTACTACTCTAAACATGAATTTATTTCAGTGTCTTCAACTCCAATCCATTAAAATATGGATTAAACATGCAATCAAACCTGTATCCCCAACTCTAGTTAATTAACCTGTGGATTGTCCTTGCCTTCTCCTCTTGCTTACTTGCATATTTTCATTCTAATTCGCTAGAAACCTCTTTTATGCAACTGTGTAAGTTCAGTTCCAGTATGCATATATAGTTGTGTTAGGAGGATCTGCACCTACCTCCACAGTAAACTACTTATAATATTGTGCTCTGTGCAGTTCTCGCTACTGTAGTCTTACAGCAGCTTTATTCATTGCCAGATTTCTTATGTCAGCATGGTTTTTACCCACCAATTTCAGTGAGGTTCAAAAAATGTATATTTAACATAGCAAATTCTTTTTATTACCATTTGCTTTCATTTTTAGGATTTTTTAAACATGGCTGTAAAAGTGGCTCACATTAAAGTTAACATTTTGAGCTGCAATGTTCTATGTTTCGGACAATGATTATAATACCAGGTTTCCACCATAAAAGTGTTACACATAATAATTTTGCAGCCAAATTTTTTCCATTTATTTTCCTTTTTTCCCTTTATTCCCCCTTCCAAACTCTTTGAAAACACTAATGTGTTTAATGTGTGTCGTTTGGCTACTTCCAGCATTATACAGTATGTAACCTTTTAGGTGGCTTCTTTCAAATGGTAATGTATTGTCATATTTAAAAATTTTGGTTTTATAACACTTGCTTTTGTAGTTGAGAAGTATTTAACCATATGGATGCTTTGTTTGTGAATAGCTATTCTCTTACTGACAGACATCTTTTTTTAAATTTAATTTTATTTTATTTGTGAACATACTGTACAGAGGAGTTACAATTACATGGGCAGGATAATGCGTACATTTCTTACCAAGCATTGCAGCCTCCTCCTTTGTTTACCCTTCACATCCCTTCCCAGCCTCCCTCCTTCCCCCTAATCACTATCCTTCTCCTTCCCCTCCCTTCCCCCCCCCCACACCGACGTTGTAAAGCTCGTTTTGGACATGACAACTTGTACTTCTCATTGTTGCAACAGGTCCACCTGTATCCTTAAACAACTGGTTTTTCCCCATCTCCTCCACAAGTTATACTGACATCAAATATAGTGAAAGCAGGGGTTATACTGTGGGGGAGGGACATACAAAGCAACAAAGAGATAATCTTATAAATGCGTTAGAAACACATGCATGAAAGAAAAAAACATTAAAATACATATCTAAGGGTTCATTTTCCTGACATCACATTATCTGACCTTTTCCGCTTGACTCATACATATACTAGATATTACAAATAAGGGAAACCATGGGACCTATGTTTCTTTGGGCTTGGCTTACTTCACTTAATATAATTTTTTCCAAGTTTTTCCATTTCCTAACAAATAGGGCAATGTCATTCTTTCTGATGGAGGCATAGAATTCCATTGTGTATATATACCACATTTTCTTGATCCATTCATCTACTGAGGGGCATCTGGGTTGGTTCCATATCTTAGCTATGGTAAATAATGCTGCAATAAACATAGTTGTGCTGGTAGCTTTAGTGTGGTCTTGTTTGTAAACATTTGGGTAAATGCCCAAAAGTGGGATTGCTGGGTCATAGGGGAGTTCTATGTGAAGTCTTTTGAGGAACCTCCATACTGCTTTCCAAAGTGGTTGAACAAGTTTACATTCCCACCAACAATGGAGTAAGGTTCATTTCTGTCCACATCCCCTCCAACATCTGTTGTTGTTAGAGTGCTTGATTTTTGCCGTTCTAACTGGAGTGAGGTGGTATCTCAATGTTGTTTTGATTTGCATTTCTTTTATGGCTAGGGATGTTGAACATTTCTTCATGTGTCTATTGGCCATCCTTCTTTCTTCTTCAGAGAAGTTTCTCTTTAAGTCTTTTGCCCACTTTCTTAGAGGATTTGTTGTTGGGGGGTTTAATTTTTTGAGTTCCAAGTATATTTTAGATATGAGACCCTTGTCCGATGTATGGCTAGTAAAGATCTTCTCCAAATCCGTGGGCTTTCTATTGATCTTGCTAGCTATACTGACAGACATCTTGACCATTTCCAACTTATTTTAAATGAAGCTGCTTGAATTATTTGTGTGCAGGTTTTGGTATGGACATAAGGTCTTAATTATTTGACCAAATACTTATGTTTAGCTTTGTAAAGAACTGCCAAAATCTCTTGCAAAGTTGTACTACTTTGCATTCTGCATTCTCACAGACTAAATGCATTTATACTTTCCCACCATAATTTTATTCCCATTTCTTTGGACTTTAATAATTTTACTTAATATACAATGATATTTTTTTTATGTTGCCTTATTTTATTACTTTATTTCTTTTCTTTTTGCAGTACTAGCACTTAAATTCACAACCTTGGTTTCATTTATCTAGATTTCTACCTGCCATTCTACCATTTGAGCATTCCTCTAGTCCCACTTTTGCTGGTCTTCGTTTGTTTATTTTTTTAAGAGTACCTCAGTCTTTCTTCAGGCTGGCTGTTCTCTGGATCTTGGCCTCCTAAGTAGCTAGGATTACAGCTGTGTTAACATCTGTGTCAATATCTATGTTGTGAATCCCTTAATCTCAATTAAAAATATTGCTTAGCCCACTTTTCGTGTGTTATTATTATTCAATTCCTTATGTCAGTTTGTAAGTGCAATGCATCTTGATCAGTGCCTCCTCGCTTTTCATCATGGGTGATACCACGATCAAGCTCAGACCATTTTTGTTTGCTCATTTGTAATCTGTTGACTTTCTGTAGTGAAGTGTCTGTTCGGGCCATTCTGGCTATTATCAATTTACTTGCTTTCATATTGTTTGTTGTAATATTACTTACATAAAATTCCTGTCTATACACATGTATGTGCGTTTATCGATGTGCTTTGCAATTTTTTTTCTTGTAGTCTGGAATTTCCATTTATAGGACACCATGCAAAAAGAAAAAGTAATTTAATGACGTTTGACTTTGAATTTCTTTCCTGTAATTTTCCAGAAATTTTACAATTTTCTGTTTTACACATAGGCCTATGACCCACTTTTTTTTTTCTTTTTGTAGCCATGGGGCTTGAACTTGGCCTGAGCACTTGTCCCTCAGCTCTTCAGCTCAAGCCTAGAGCTCTACAACTTGAGCTACAGCACCACTTCTGGTTTACTGGTTGTTTATTGGAGATAAAAGTGTCACAGACTTTCCTGCCCTGGGTGGCTTTAAACCACGATCCTCAGATCTCAGCCTCCTGAGTAGCTAGGATTACAGGCGAGAGTCACTGGCGCCTGGCATGACACATTTTAAAAGTTAATTTTTAAGAAAGGTATAAAGCTTGATCTAATTAACTTTTTCCTTCCTCCTTCTCTACTCACTCTCTTCCTTTTTTACTCCTTTCCTCCCTCTCTTCCTACCTTCTTTCCATTTTCTGTACACGAATGATTGTTGGTACACCAGCATTTGATGAAACATACTTCCCTCTATTTTTGACAAAGGTTAGTTAATTCTATCTCTATGGACCAGTTTCTGGGGTCTCTCTCAGTTTCATTGGTGTACATATCTACTGGTCTTTCACACTAATGCCCACACTTGCTAGTTAATTGGCACTATATAGTAAATCAAACATCAGTCAGTAGAAAGCTTTTAGCTTTTCATCATGGTTTTATGTCCTATTAAATTTTTCTATTATAGTTTTACTTTCTAAGTAAATCTAAGAATCTATTTTCTAACATCTATAAAATATGGACATTTTATTGGAAATTTCTTGAATCCATATATTAATTTTGGGAGAATTTTCATCTTATCCATGGTTTGCACTGCATGAATAGTAAATATAAAATATTGCATTTGGTTTTATTTCTTAGTCCATGAAGTAATGTATAAATCATAATTTATAATACATTGTAATTTTAAAATAAATTGCTTTGGAACTGTCAATATTTGAATCCATGAAGAATTTGTTTTGATATGCAGGAAGAATCTTCTTATTTCTTCTTTCTATCAAATATCTTTATTTATAAGGTGTTAATTTTTACATGAGGAATATTTTTATGCTAGTGTTAAAGTTATAATGGCTTTGTTATAACTTCTAATATTTAGCCAGAGTAATGCCAAGTTACATTTTTATATCCAAATCAGTCCTGCAATATTATAGCTTTTAATGTATTAATCAGAAAAAATAATCTTCCTCATTCTTGAATACATGCCGTATATCCACCACTTCCATAAATTAGTTTCTTTGTCCAATCTAAGACAGTAATTTCTGGGAAGAAGTAAATATAGGAGAAAATTGATTAGAAAGTTAAGAATTGGTTAAGATATGCTCTGATTATCTTCTTCCAAATTAAATGTCCAATGCTTGAAGTGAAAAAAATAATAGAAATGCTTTCTGGGGAATATTGTTCCTAAGAATTTCTTAGGATAAGTCTTAAGAAACTTGGTTGCAGTGGGAAAACTACACTAAAAGTATAAACGAAAAACGTGGTTCTAAGAAAACATACAAAAACTTGAGCAAACTGCTGCAGGAAGCAGAGTAGATTTTGGAATATTCCACTTTTTTTCAATAAAATAGATTAATCAATTTTTACATTTTCAATGAAGTGTCCTAAAGAAAGCAAGATATTAGAATGAACATAAAACAAATTGAGCAAAACTATGTAAAAGGAAGATGGAAAATTATTATCCATAAGGATTACTAGAAGATCTAAAATAAAATAGAACTTAAATTTGTTTTTATTATATTGTGGATTAAATAATAAAATATGGTTTTATTGGTTACATATTCAAAGCCAACAATATCTGTGGCCTAAAGAATAAATTTGAAATACTTGTCCTAGAAAATAGAACATAATGATATCGGTACAAAACAATAACTGAATAAGTTTTATGAATTCAGGATACCAAAATTTTAAGAAAATTCTATTATTTGTTTAATACATATTGTACTAAATTGTGTTGTCCTTGGATTTGAAGAGATGGTGGGGTGGCGAAAAATGGTTGTCCATATACAACTTTGTATAATGAGATGAATCTTTTAAAACAGTCTTGTTAAAAAATGCTACCTACATCAGATGTGTTATTGATCAGTTATGATGTGTGGTAAAACAACTTATCCTCAAAGAGTTTATTCTCCACAATTTCAATCATTTTAAATTTAACTAGTTTCTTGTGGCCTGTGGCTATATATTGAAATAGAAATCTAAGTAAAGTCTCCATAATCTTATTGCTTAAATATTTTGTTTCAACTGTATAGGTGTATTTAATCTGCTTCCTACTAATCATCATAATCTTGAAGTGAATCTTACAAATGACAATTGTACTGATATCATTTTGGCAGCAAAGTAAGTTTTTACATGTCAAAACCCATATAGCTATCACTGAATTCAAAGTTTAGAATATTCTGTCATTCCAGAAGTTTCATTTATGGCACTTTCCAGTCAACATCTTCTTTGAAAGATAGTCACTTTTGTTATATATCATCATATGTTAACTTGACTTGTTTAGAAGTTAGACAGAATAATGATTTCTATTTTTTAGGCCTTCCTTTCACTCTCACAATGACTGAGGCATACATTCAATGTGCCTTACTAATGTCTCATTTTCCATTGCTATGCTGGTTTCTATTTTATGAGTACGCTAAAGGCATTTTTAAAATCCATTATGGGAATGTGCTGAATGTTTCCAGCATTAAGGTTAAAAAAAAGAGCTGTTCTCAACATCCTTCTGCATGTATTAGAAATATATGTATGTATGTATTTAAATTAAAAAACACCCATCTTCACAATGCAAATTCTTCCAGAAATGAAAGTGAAAGACTAAATTCATTTTGTTATAAATGAGTTATAAACTGTTATTCTTAACTATAATTCTACTGCTAGATCTATTTCTTTGATGGCCTCTACCAATACTTAAGGGAATAGGTATTTCAAATTTTATGTTTTCCCCAAATAATAGAAAAGAAAACAATTTTCAATTTGTATTATGTCTACTATAATTTTTGAAGCAAGAACAAAACTTAGTCAAACTTCTAAATTAAGATAGAAAAATACTGGGAAATAGAAACTGCTGATATGTAAAGAACATTATATGATCATATTTTTGTCTGTTTTAGAAAGATGGGGATAAAGATTCTTAAAATATTGGAAAACCATTGATGTAACTCACCATACTAATGATATAAAATGCAAATCTCATTTATAATCATTACCACAGAGTAAACAAAGGAATTAACAAAATCTAAAATCCATTCATAATTTAAAAAGGGATTAGCAAGCTAGCAAATGGGATATATTTTAATAACCTGGTAATGACAACTGAAAATCTATAGTAAACTTAACCTTTAATTATTAAAAATTGACACAAAATTTAAAAATAAAGAATAATAACTACTGTAAATTATATTTAATATTATTCAGGCTTCTATGCAGGACAGAATTAAGATTACTGCAATTGAATACCATTATTTTATTGGTTTAGAAAAATCTCAGGAAAAAATCAGAATTATTAAGAAAGACAAAACTGCGAACAACAAATATCTCCACATGTATATATCTCAGAACAAAATATAAATATGAAATATTTATATATAAATATGAAATGTAAATTTCATCTAAAAATGTAAGTGAACAAAAGGTAAGGCATAATTTAATAGAATCAAATTGCATTTAGGATCAATAATTCAAATTAATATAAAATGAATATACAAGGCATAACTTGGTAGAAATTATATAAATTCTATGTCAGAAATAGCAAAAAAATACTTCAGAAAAATAACCTTATGTAGGGATTTAACAGAATATATGTAGATTTAAAATACCATACTTAACCAAATGTGTTAATGCTTTGAAGAATTTATTGTTTGAATGATGTAATAATTAAATGCTCTGGGGTATACAAAACAGTAGAACAAAAACAATTGTAGTCATGATATGCTCCAGAAATACACAATTCTGGACAATTCAGGAAAGGACTGAGTTTGTAACAAATGACTCTGACTTATAGGAAGGTTATTTACTATAGGATGTGTATAGAGTATGACTTTTGAGCAGAGTCACTGACTTCCTTTATTTCAAACCATCTTTTAAAGAATATTTCTACAACAAATAGATGTGAGATACTGTTACAATTGCATTCCTAGTCCCCAACAAAATACAGGCTCTTTGCTACATTTACTTAATCACTGTTATTATCTTCTAGGATAAAATCATTCATTGGGGCAGGGGTGGGGGGGGGGAGGATGGGAAGGGATGGGAAGGGGAAACAAAGGAGGAGGCAACAATGCTTGATAAGAAATGCACTCATTATCTTGCCCATGTAATTGTAACCACCCTGTACAGTATTTTCACAATAAAAAATTAAAAAAAAATAATTCATACTTGCTGCCCACTGTAATGACTTTGTGTTCTTCAAGTTCAGAGTCTCTCCCCTGTAATGCACCTTACTATGCCTGGAAGTCATTTGGTCTTTCTCAAGGATCTCTGTGGAAAAGAGATTGTGGATCTTGTATGAATGCTAATTCCCTAGCATTGCTGTTTCTGTGACTAGTAAACTCCTTTGTCTATAATAGACATTGTGATTTTGGCAGCATACCTGAAATTATGGGGTACTAAAAGCTAATATATCCAGCTACTCTCACTATTTATATCACTGAACTTTAATAGCCGTAAGGGAAAAAAATATGAGAAAAGAAAGCAAGAAAGTTCTGAAACACATGTCAAGATGATAGTGTGGTTTGGTGAGAAAGATGTGTTCAGTGAAATTTCTGAGTTTTAAACCATATTCTACTTTCCTACCCAGATGATATTTACTAAATGGATAGTGAACCTGCAATTTTTGTTTTATTGCACTTTCACAATGTTACCATAAGAATGATAGATTAGCCGGGCACTGGTGGCTCACGCTTGTAATCCTAGCTACTCAGGAGGCTGAGATCTGAGGATCATGGTTCAAAGCTAGCCCGGGCAGGAAAGTCTGTGAGACTCCTATCTCTAATAAAACACTAGAAAACTGGAAGTGGCGCTGTGGCTCAAGTGGTAGAGTGTTCACCTTGAGCTGAAGAGCGCAGGGACAGCTCTCAGGCCCAGAGTTCAAGCCCCATGCCCGACCAAAAAAAAAAAAAAAGAATGATAGATTATGTATTACTGTAATTTATTTTTAAGCATTATCAAGCATTAATAACTTCTGGATATATTTTAAAATGGAAAGCATATATACATATAATTAGATTTGTTCAATAGTATACAGATTACTTCATGTCTGTCAAAAAACCAGAAGTAAACATCATATACTCTCTTTTCTTGGGCCATCTTTCATTTTTCTTTCCTTTGGTTACTACTGAATTATTAGTTTTTGGTGTGTGTGTGTGTGTGTGTGTGTGTGCGCGCGCGCATGCATGCGTGCGTGTGTGTGTGTTCTGATGTTGTTATAAGGTTCGATGGGGACAGTGATGTTGGTAGAAAAATACACAGATGTGTTAAGTCTTTTTTCTTTTGTTTCACATTTCTCCTAATTAATACTGGGGAAACCTTAACAAATGATATGATTCAGATCTTAATTTGTGTATAAAATTGAAACTGAACAACACAAAACAAAACAATGATAATGATTTACCTGATATAGTAATTGCTGGTATTAACATAAGCTCAATAAATAACTCAAAAATTAAGTAGTGATTTTAAGTACAGGTTTCACTGACTTCTCAAAAACCTTTAACATTTTGTGTTTGGTACACAGCTTAATAACCTGCTGCTGGAGCTTTAGGATCTTGAAATCCTAGTAATGGTTTATGTTGCTAGAAACACCATAGGAGACAGCTTATAAATGCTGATCTTAAGCATAAAATATTGATAAGAAAATGACTGAGCGACTTAAATCTAAACCACTTTGCAGGATGTTGGGGGATTTTGTTTTCATTAACAGTCTGGGACTGAATAAAAACAAATGGAATCAAAGTTACATTATAAAATATCTTAGAATACACTTTGTATTTACCATTACTCTTTTGTACTTCCTCCTGTATATTTAAAATTGCCTGCTGGTAACTAAAGTATTTGGAATAAAGACTTTATGAGGTATGAATAGGACAGATTGTACTGCAGAACTAAAGCAAGAGAGATTAGAGCGGAGTAGGAAGAGCCAAGCGAAACCTTCCTGAAGGCTGCACATGACCAACTGGAAAGTGTTGTTCTATAGGTAGCGTCATTCACATGTATCTTGTAGGAAATATGAGAAAATGGAAACTAGTGTGAAGCAGTCTTTACTAGCAACAGGTTTTTGTTTGTGCAACACTAGGTTCTACAACCAAGGTTGTCTTTTACAATGTGATAGAAAGTTTGTGGGGTTTTAAAAATAATCTAGTATTTTATAAAAAGTTTATGTATAATGGAAGAAAAACTGCGGGTTGTGATTTTCTCAGAAACTCCTTGTTCAAGGTTAAAAAGTCATGTGCAATACAGAAAAAAGCCTCAATAGACTATTACTAATATTGCTGGCCATTAAAAACTGTGAAATACAGTATTTTACCATGCTTGCCGGCTTACAAGATGTGTTTCCATGACATGAAGCTTGTGAGTCAGAGATGAAAGAGGCTAGTACTCACTGAATTAGTGGTAGCCAGAATTACCAATATTTGCTTCTACCTTTTCTCTAAGTGCTAATAGTCACAAAATGAAAGGCCTAGTAATGTGTACATATACAGTATGTTTATATCAGAGCCGGGAAACCACCAATCTTTAGAAAGGGCTTCCAGAAAATTCAATCAAATTTCACATAAACTGCAATGGGATATATCATATTTCTTTTATGGACTATACATTAGCCTTTTACTCAGGATGGATATATCATCTGTATCTTCCAAGACTTTCCCTCTAGAAGCATCTTGACAAGGGAGCTTAGAAGAAATCTTCCAATAATTCTGCTAGGATGGTATGCAGAAGCATGAGAACTCTTTGGAGCATTGTTTTATTTTTTTATAACACATATTTCATTACTTATTTATTACTGTTAAAAATACTGTGTGTCTATAACAAATATTATCAGGAGCTCTCCTGCTTCTTTTATTGAAGAAGATAATGAAGTACAAAGTAAGTTATTTTCTCCTGGAATAACTGAATCTACATCGAAAGTCATTCTCTAAGTCCTTCCTTTGTTTATTGTGTCTGTCCTGGAGCTTGAACGCAGGGCCTGGGTGCTGTCTCTGAAGTGTTTTTTTTTTTTTTTTAATTTTGTCCCCTACCCCCTAAGACTAGTGTTCTATTACTTGAGCCACAGCTCTACTTCCAGAGTTTATTGGTAGTTAGTTGGAGATTAGAGACTCATGCACTTTCTCCTTGGGCTAGCATGGAAACACATGATTCAGATCTTGGCTTCCTGAGTAGCAAAGATTACATCAGAGAGCCACCAGTGATCAGCCTCTAAATCTCTTTGTTATCTTGCAGTGGGAATCCTGATGGAAGAAGATTAGCAGTTAATTCATGTAGTCTTTCTTTCTATCTCTCCCTCTCTTTCTCTCTCTTCTCCATACATGTGTATACATGTATTATACATTTTATAGTGTTACATGTGTGTTTACACAAACATATTTCTGCCTATAATGACTCTCTCTATATAAAAGAGTCCCTCCTATTTTTTTTTTTCAGTAAATGTTATACCTCAAGGAATTACACAGCTAGGCATTGGTAATTCATGTATATAATCCTAAGTACTCACAAAAGTGAGACATACAAATCTTGGTTCAAAATGTGTTCACACAGACAAATTCATGAGATTCTTCTCTGCAAATAGCCCACAACAAAAATAGGGAAAAAAAGTAAAATCATGATTCAAGCAATAGACTGACAATCATAAGCAAAAAATGTAGGCCACGAGGCCGAGTTCAAGTCCCAGTTAAAAACTAAACACACAAAATAAAGAAAAATCATCACATAAATCAGAATACAATGTATTAAATATATTGGCCAGCTACAAAAATCCAAGTTGGAAAAAAAATCATCAAAAATAATGGTTACTTAAGCTGGGCGTCAGTGGTTCACACCTGTAATCCTAGCTACTCAGGAGACTGACATCTGAGGATCATGGTTCAAAGCCAGCCAAAGCAGGAAAGTCTGTGAGACTCTTATTTCCATTAAACCACTCAGAAAACCAAAGTGGCACTGTGGCTCAAGTGGTAGAATGCTATCCTTGAGCTGAAGAGCTGAGGGACAGCACCCCATGACCTACAAAATAATAATAATAATAATGAGTAATTGGATCAAAACATTGGGAATGAAAAAGAAATGTCATGTATTTGCATAAATTGTAAATATTCACAAATATACACCCCCTCCCCCATTATATAGCTCTGTTGAAGGGGAGGAGCTCTCTGTTCAGTATTATCCTCAGTTGTAGTTCAATTGATCTCTTTGCCTTTTCCTACCCTTAATGTTGTGAAATTACACATTCTCAAAAGGTAAAGTTTATGGAACCCTCTCAAGCTAACAATGGCATATGATATGCTTATTTTACATGATAAAGCAAAAGTTGGTCCATTGTTGAAAGGCAGTTTGTTTTCAGTGGAATTTGACAACTTATTGGGGAAAAAAACACCAACAATCATTAGCAATATTCTAGATGATGAGCATGGAATAAACTCAATTTTTGTTAAGCAAAAATGTAGTGTACAGCCTACTGCCTACAGCTTCAACTTATGGATGTTCAGTCCTACTGTATGTATAGTATAGGTGTGTTTGTGAAAGTTGAAAGTCCTGAACTCTGTGTATAATGAGCAGTCAGTTTGTACTCAATAGTAGTCTCCTTGATCAAAATACCCATGATAAAAATGTCTATTATTAATAGGAGAAAAAAGATACATGTAAAGAGTATCTATGTTCTTGTTGTTTTCTAATTCCCACAAAGAAAATAACAATTATTATAACGGAAAACAAAATCGTTCTGGCAGTATGCTTGTTGCCATTCAATCTATATTCATACTCAAATGAAATGGTGGATCAGTGGCACTCCATTTGTTAAAAACATTGGCTTCAGGATTCCTAAGCCCTCTGTTTACTGATTTGTTCATATCACCCTTGTTATCCTTTCTTGCCCTTCACCTTCTCCCACTTATCCCTCCTTCAACTTATAAAGCTTTATTTGAAATCTAAATTCTGACATAAGAGGAACATGTGGTGATTGTCTTTCTAAATCTAGGCCATTTCACTTAAATGATCATCTCTGGTTCCATCCATTTGCCAATGAATTACATGATTTTAGATACTTATGGGTAAATAAAACTGCACTGCTACATTAAATAGTAAAGATTCACCTAGATGCTAATGTTGCCAGCCAGTGAATTAAGGATTGCAATTTTTTAATGTGACCTTTGATGGGAAATAAAATAATTTGAAAAATCAGGTAAGGAAAATCTTTCAGAACAGTTACTCAGTAACTGTGGAGGATTGGTTCCAGCACCCGTCTAAGGTACAAAATTCCAGTAATTATTTTCCTTATATAAAACAACATAGTGCTCTGATATAACCTAAATATATCCTACTATCTACTTTGTTATCTCTAGATCAGTTAAATGCTATGATATAAATGTTACATAAATTATTGATATATTGTATTGTTAGGAAATGACAAGAAAGAAAAATGCAATAGGATAACAGAAATAAGAATAAGGAACAGATTTTAAAAGCATATTTAGGAAATGCTCTTACACGTTATGCTTGCTGTCAAAAAATTGAATAAAATTTCTTCCCAAAATACTTAAATAATGAATTGGTTAAGGTAATGTAAGTGAGAAGAACCTGTAACACATAAACCATAAAATTACTTCTATAAAAGTGTGCTTTGACGAGTCATTTCTTTTATAAGCAATGCCAAGAATAGAGAAAATCAATGTGAAAAAATAGTTCAAAAATAGGAGACTGTAGTGTTAACTAGAAATAATTAGTATTTTGAAACTTGGATGTTTTGATTGATTCCTTTTTAAATTACCTAATTTTTTCTTCCTTTTTTCTCTTTTTCTCTAAGCCACAGATCTTACTCATGCATCTTCTAAGTTGGTATGATATTGTACATGAGGGCAACTCACCACAATCCTTCTTTCTGGGCAATTATTTGCAATGAACTTTGTGCTTTGAGGAAAGATCTTCCTTAGCTGATTTTGTTTATAATCTTCAGGAAACTAGTTGGCTCCTAGTAAATGATCCAGGATATTAACATGGTGACCAGATGTCTATCTCTTAATCCGGCAACCTTGAGCAAAGGCACTTGAATTCACTTCCAATTAGATTCTCCAAACAGAGAAATCTATCAGTGCTCCTTAGAGAACATTGCAGTGATTATAGAAGATTAAGCAAGACAAGATAGAAGATTAAACAATAATGAAGCTTGTCTGATCATCCTTTCCACCCATTGCATTAGGGTGCTGTGACATAATTTATCAAAAAATAATACCAGTCATTATTACTAGGATAATATATTTATTTATTATTTTATCAATGAAGAGTGAATAATAAATAGAAAATAAAATGCAAAATAAAATTATTGCTTATAATATCAGGTAACAACTGTCACAAAGTAGATGTTCAACAGCTATTTGCTGGGAGAATTATATAATATTATGAATTTTCAATATTGAATAACTGAATCAATTTTAAACATATTCCCCATCTGTTTGAAGATTATGTAAAGTGAAAATTGCTAAATTATGTTGGTGGTTCTTGCAGCAAACCTAACTATTCAGAAAGCTAAAATCGGAGGATTGTGGTTCAAATCTAACCTGAGCAAGATTAGTCTCCAACTAATCACCAAAAATCCAGAAGTGGAGCTGCACTGCAATTGATAGAGCACTAGACTTGAGCAAAAAAGTTCACAGACAATAAGTAAGCTCAGAGTTCAAGTTGGAGGAGGGCCAGCATAAACAAATAAACAAGCAAACAATGCAAAGATATAAAAATTAATGTTATCCTTCTCTTTTTGCTTAGAATGTATGTGTTGATAGAGATGGAGATGGAGGTAGAGAGACACAGAGAGAGACAGACAGACAAAAGGAAGGAGGGTGGAGAAGGGAGGAAGAAAGAAGAAGGAAAGATGGAAGAAAGGGAAAAAATGGAAAGAAGGGAGAGAGGAAAGAAGGAAGGAAGAAAGGAAGAGAAGAAAGGAAGAGAAGAAAGAAGGAAGGAAGGAAGGAAGGAAGGAAGGAAGGAAGGAAGGAAGGAAGGAAGGAAAGAAGAAAGGAAGGAAGGAAGGAAGGAAGGACTGAAAGAGGAAGGAAGAAGAAAACGGGGAAGCACAGCACAAACCAAACCAAATAAGAATCAGTCAAGAAGGCACAAATTCACACATTTAAAATAAACTAACAAAGATAAACAAAACCAAGTTGATATTATTCTGATGCAATTTTGAAATTGAAAAATAGGTCCCAAAATGGCATTATGAAAAATTAGTTAAGATCAAATAATGGATAAAAATATCTTTGTATTTGTTCTGTTTTTTTTTTTTTTTTCAAATACTGCTTGGTAGAATCACTTTTCTTCTACATTGTTTGCCTGAGTATCTATCAAATACTGAAAGGTCAGGACACCATTACTGTAATGGGCTAGATATAAAAGAGCTTGCTTATCATCTTGACTTTGGAGACAAAGTTGATTTTGAATCCTGGCTCTGGCTTTTTGGGTAGTCTCCTTGCACATTAAATTTACACTTTCTAAGCCTCAGTTTCAACAGCATAACAATCTCTGATTCAGTGTTGTTTTGTATATTAAATGTAATAAATCTTATAATACTTAGCTGATTATTGCCTAGTGATCAATAACTAGCATGTATTATTATAATAGGGAATGATCTAGACAGATACATAATGAAAGTTGATTATGAGATTAATTCAAAGGTTCATCATTTGTGTTATTAACATGGAGAGACCTGTTGGGTGTCAGGTAACAATAGTGAAGACCTCTGTCATCACTTCCTAACTTGATTGTGTGTTATCATAAAATCATGAATAAGAACTATGGAATATTCAACTTAGTACAAGAGAAAGGAATGAATATGCTTTACTATATTTGAGGTGCCAATCAAACTACAGGATGAGTGTTATCTCATTTAATTCATTTCCCCTGTTAACTTATTTGCCCTGATTTTTAGAGTAAGAAAAATGCAATTGCCTCTAGAAAGCTACAAAGTGATCAAAGTAACTGCCCTAGATCATACAGAGAGTAATGGAACATTTCGGCTTTGAAACTAGGACTACCTAGCTCAAAAGTGGATTCTTATCACAAGCCAGGATACTAATGTTTTTGTTTCTTTGTTTTTTGTTTTTGTTTAAGCCAGGATACTGTGTTTTTCCTGCACTATTCACAATAGCCAAGTCATGGAAACAACTCAGATGCCCTACAATAGATGAGTGGATACAAAAAATATGGCACCTATACACAATGGAATTTTATACAGCCATTAGAAAGAATATTATGACATTTGCAGGAAAATGGATAGACCTACAACAAATCATGCTATGTGAAGCAAGCTAAGCTCAGAGAGACAAAGGGTACATGTTTTATCTTATATGCAGAAGCTAGATCTAAACACAATAGGTCATGATAAAATATACAGGACTCTAAGCATTCACACAGTGAAGCCAAGGAAGGGTACTCTTTTTGGGGAAACATAAAGATACAATGTCCATATGCCTCTAGTCATATAAAATAATATTTATCAAATTGAACTACAGGAAATGGAAACATGCAGTTTTGTTCTTTGTTGATTTTTTTCCTTTCCTTTTTGTCTTGTTTGTTCATTTAACTCTCTTTTGGAGGGAAAGGCATGTCACAGAAATGGAGGGAGAAAGGGTGAAATGTTCAGCAGTGGTGCTCACTAGACTCTGTGTTGAAAATGAACTATACAATATCTGGGTAGAAACAGGAGTGAAAATCTGGGAGAGAGCAAGAGTAGGGGTGACATTGTTCAATAGAAAATGTCCCCTTTGTCTAACTTATATGACTGTAACCCCTCTGTACATCACCTCCAAAATTATATTAATTGAAGTAAGCCAGGCCCAAAGAAACATAGGTCCCATGGTTTCCCTTATTTGCAATAGCTAGTATATGTCTGGGAAAAACAGAAAAGGTCAAAAGCTGTGTACATAGGACCAGATAATATGATGTTAAATGAAATCAACCCCAATATAGGGACACAAGTGATTTATTCTTTCTTGCTATTGTTTCTAACATGTTTATAATGTACCATGTGATTTTTTTTGTTGCTTTGTATGCTCCTCCCCAACAGTATAACCCCTGTTTTCACTATATTTGATGTCAGTGCCCTGTATCTTGTATATACACTTCTCTAATTTGGGGAGGGGAAGGGAAAAAACAAAATGTTTAAATAGGAATACAAATTGACCCATTGTAACAATGAGATGTACAAGTCACTATATTGAAAAACAAACTTTACAATATAGGCTGGGGGTTGGGCGGTGGGGTTGGGAGTGTAGTTGTGGATGTGGGAGGGAAGGGAAAGTAGGGGAAAACAAAGGAAGAGGCCACAATGCTTGATAGGAAATGTACTCATTACCTTGCTTATGTAATTGTCACCCCTCTGTACAGTATTTTTACAATAAAAAACTTAAAAAAATTAAAGTAGATTTCTTTTCACTCTGACACACTGAATTCTATACCAAGGATTCATTGGCTTTTGCTTTAATTCTGAAACATCTGTCTCAAGCATGAGAAAAAAAAATGTGGAACTAACTGTTAAGAAACTAGAAAGCAGGAGGAGAACACAAATGTTAAAATTTAGATATGACCCTTTTCTTTAAGTATTTGTAGTGTTCCCCATAAATTTGTTTACTTTTAATATTGTATATTGAGAGCATGTGTTTATTCTAGTGGTGAGACCTTATCTTTTTTCCTCCTTAAAGAACATCAAAGATTTATTGTACTCTGCTTGGCTAAGGCTATTGTACTCTTCAGGCATTGCCTAGTAGAATGGGAATAAGGTAATACCCCAAAGCCAAATCATAATCTATGCTGGGTTTCAAAAATGGCACGGAGACTCAAAATAATGACACCTCAAACCTTCCCTTTTAAAAGGATGCATATTTTATGGCCCTTGGTGACCAACTGAAACAACTTGACAGATTAAATCATCATGACTGAACAAAGTCATCATAACTTTGTGAATTATATCTTGGGATATTTTGCAGAACTCAAGCATATGAATGAAGCCAGACCTCAACCAGAGACACTCAATTAGAATATAAAAGGTGGTCAGGAGTTACTCCCTTATTTCTCTTCTGATATTGATTTTGTGTATAACTTTTTCCATTTCTCTAGTGAAATATGGCTGTATAAATGTCCATGTTACATTTTAGAACGGATAAACCTCTAAACATTCACTCCAGGTCTAATTCCAAACAACTAAGAAAGGGAATCTAAATAGTCCATTTTAAATTAATAATTTAGTCATAATACAATTAATCGTCACCATAAGTGCAGAGCAATTAAAAAACATGGCATGGACAATTCAATTTTTAGAGTAGAGCACTGTTTTCTAGGAAAGGAAGAAGTCTTCCTTTTGAATGTCAAATTATGCTAACTTGTTTATAGCATCATTACACCTCACATATTTTGCTTATAATTCCATGTAACTCACCATTCATAAACTTGCAAATAATTTATGATAATATTCCACATACAGAAATATGCTCCCAGCCCTAACTAATTATTTTAGCATGCATATTGGCATGTGTGGGGGTGTGAGGGTGCATGTGCATACACTCTCATGTTTACTGCTTACATGCTACTGGTATGCAAATAACTTTCAGTCATTTTGCATAAGAGGGATATTTTGCTTTACATAGCAGCTTGATTATTTTCTGTATGTAAACATACAGAATCAATTTACAGAAGTGAGAAGAATTTGAGTTAGACAAGGGAAAGGAAAGTCAAAGATTATGTCCACAAGGACATATCTTGTGTAATCACTGGAGCTTTCCCAGCAGTTGGGGGCTCAGCAAATGATAATGCTTTAATAATATTTGCACCTTGTGCAATTTCATGCTGGTCCCATCCTGCCTTTGCCTTTGCTGTGGTCAGCACATGTTTGCTTTTGCAATGAGAAGTCAGAGGTACCAGCTGTATTGAAAGTGAGACTGTGGCATTGGTGCCTCACTATTAAGAATCAAGCAATGCCGTATACACTTTTATGTAGGCTTGCTGACAGGCATTTATGATAATGATTTGCAAGTTTTGCTGACCCTACTTGGATTCAATCCGTTGATTCCTGATTCATCTATCCATTAGAGTGCTTGTATATGAATGCAAATATTATTCTTAGAAAGGACATTATTAAAATGTATTTTTAAAATAAATTCCTGGAAGTGCTAGTAAGTTTTGAATCAATAAACTTTTATTTTTCTATGCAATGACAATGTGATCCTGAAATCAGGATATTTAATTACAAAAAAACTGCCATGTATCTAAAGCTTTTTAATAGTATATGTATCATTACAGAAAGATTAATTTGTGGAAGTATTTTTATTTATCCAAGAAATTAATTGTTACTTACCCATAATATACATGCAATCATATATGCAAATGTATTTATATTTATGTATCCCTTAGGAAAAAATATATAATTTAGTTTACAGTGAAGTGAAGTAAGCCAGTCCCAAAGAAACATAGATCCCATGGTTTCCCTTATCTGAAATAACTAGTCTACATCTAGGACAAGCAGAAAAGTTCAAAAGCTAAGTACATATGACCATATAAGATGGTGTTAAGTGAAATGAACTCCAAGATAGGGACACAAGAGGTTTTATCTTTGCTGCTATTGATTTTAATGTACTTATAATGTACTATGTGATTTTTTTGGTTTCTTTTGTATGTTCTCCCCCCATGTTATAATCCCTGTTGTCACTGTATTTGATTCCAGTGTCCTGCATCTTGTATATACATTAATCATATGTTTAAAATCAGAAGTGACTGGAAGATTTGAAAAAGAGTCAAGTAAATTTCTAGAAAGATACATGCAATTTATTTCAATAAACTGAAAATTACAGAACAATAACCATGTGAAAACTACAGTAGAAAACTAGGGGATATATCTTAAGAAAATATCCATGTCCCTGTATATCACCTTGCACCAGAAACAATTCAAAATGATCATAAACTTCAATGTAATACTGGAAAACATGAACCTTTTATAGGAAAAGGCTTGGGAAACACTAATACACCTGTGTTCATGTATAAACTTTGTCAGTAAAGATGCAGAAGGCAGACAAATCAAGGAAAGACTTGATGAATGGGATCATATCATACTTAAAAGTTTCTATAAAAGAAAATAGCTAACAAACTAAACAGGAAGCCTATAGAATGGAAAAGCATTTTTTAACCAGCAACACATCATACCAGGGCCTAATTTCTAGAATATAGTTAGAGCTCAAAAATAAAAAATAGTATACCCCTAATACAACAATAGCTCAATTAACCAATGGTCCAATGACTTAAAAAGACTTCTCAGAAGAATAAGTAAAATGGGCAATAGACACATGAAGAAATGATCAACATCTCTGGCCGTAAAGAAAATCCAAATCAGGCTTGGAAGTTGGATCAGTGGTAGAGTGCTTGCCTCACATGCATGAGGCATTGGGTTCCATTTCTCAGCAACACATAAGCAGAAAAAAAGCTGGAAGTGGTGCTGTGACTCAAGTGATAAGGCCTTGAGGTGATGAGCTGAGGGACAGTGCCCAGGCCCAAAGTTCAGGCCCCATGACTGTCAAAAAAATCCAAATCAAAACATGGGGATCTACCTCACCCCAGTTAAACTGGCTATTACAGGAATACCGAAAATAATTTGCTGGTGAGTATACAGACAAAGAGAAGTTGTTTTATACTCTTAGTGGGAATGTCAGCTTTGGAAAGCTTTCAACTTTGGAAAACAGTATTGAGGTTCCTCAAAAAACTCAATATTGAACTACTCTATGACACAGCAATCTCCCTTATGAGATAACCACAAACAAGGTTAGAGTAAAGCCACCACCACAACCATGTTCATTGAAGTATTACTCACCATAGCCAAGGTATGGGATCAGCCCAGATGCCCCTCAATGGAAAAAATGAATCACACACACACACACACACACACACACACACACACACACAAAATGGAATTCTACTCATCCATCAGAAAGAATGATACTGTACCATTCTTAAGGAATTGGAAAGACTGAAAAATTATGGCAAATGAAGCAAGCCTGACCCAGAGAAACCAAGGTTGCATGTATTCCATCATCTGTTTTTCTAGAATGTGCCTAAAGATCTGTAAGTGCTAGGTAGTATGAAAGTGGTTACAAAAGAATTAACCAAAATGTAATAGACAATGAAGAGCATATATATATATATATATATGTATATATATACTTTATATATATGTATATATATTATATATATCTATATATATATACTTAAAAAAAAAGTCCAAGGTCAAAGTCCAAGAACTAAACACCAGCAAAAACGGGCACATAAAAGATGGTGTGGGAGGCCAAGGAAGATGGGTAGGTGAATGAAAAGTGGCAATAGGGGGAAATGAAGCCAAGATTCTCATATGTACCACAGAATCAAGAAAAGTAAAGGAAGAGTTGGGTCAGATGAAGGTAAAACTGTTCAGTGGGGTGACACTGATCAAGATGTATTCATAAACTGCTTTGTCAAATGGGAACTCCTTTTGTATAGCTACTTGAAGAAAATAAAAAATTAAAGAAATAAAAAAGAAAACAACTAGAATAAAACAAATATAGGGAAACAGAATCCATGAATAGGAAGTAATGCCTGGCACTGGTGGCTCATTCCTTTAATCCTAACTACTCAGGAGGCTGAGATCTAAGGATCACAGTTTAAAGCCAACCCGGGCAGCAAGGTCTGTGAGACTCTTATCTCCAGTTAGCCACCAGAAAACTGTAAGTGCCATTGTGGCTCAAAGTGGTAGAGTGCTAGTCTTGAGTAAAGAGCTCAGAGAGAGTGCCCAGGCCCTGACTAAAAAGCCCCATGACTACTCACAAACAACAACAATAACAGTAAATTAACATTGAAGGAACTAGATTTTATTTTTGTAGTCTTAGAAAAACATAGTAACATTGGATTTAAAAACAATCAAAGATTTTATTCATAAAACTGCTTAGAAAATGTGTTGGGCAGTATCCATCGTCAGTGAAGCAACAAATGGAAGCATGTATAAATTAAAACAGCCACTGCAGATAAAATTATGCCCAATTTGCTCATACTTCTAGATATCTGGGAAACAAAGACATGAGGATCACAAGTTTGAGTATAGTTTGGACAAAATTATTGATAGACTATCTCATAAAAACTAAGGCAGGGGTATGGCTCAAGACGAAAATGATATGCCTAGCATTTGTAAAGATCTCTCAGAGTTCAATTTATAGTATGAAAACAAAATTAAAATTAGAAAATGAATTAGTAAAACTAAGAGAAGAAAATAAATTCAAAAAAGAACAAAACTAAAAGCTGATTCTTTGAAAAACTTCAGTAATAATGACATGCCTTTAAAAATAAAGAAAACACAGATTACTATTAACAGAAATCAAAGAGAGGATAATAAAAAATACGATTAAGAGCACTTTGCCTTCAAATTTAATCACCTAGGTGACATGAACCAATTTATTTAAAATTCACACAAGACAAAGTTGAAGTTGACAACCTGAATAGGTATTTATTTATTCAGGAAATTGAACCAAGAACAACTAGTAACCTTCAAAAACAAACAAGAAAGTTCTAGACCCAAATGAGTTCACTGGTGAGTAAAACTTTTAATGAAAGAAATAGCCATAATAAATCCAAATTTCTATAATCTCTTTCAGAATGAGAAAACAGTGTATGTACTGATTAATTCCATGTGAACAATGTATAACCCTAGCACCAACCTTAACACTAAGGCCTGACAAGGACTTAACCTTTGGACCTGCCTTGGCCTCAGCCATTGTGCAAGGGTAGGAATTTTGTCCTCTGTTATTGACATCTTTGGACATCATTCCTCCCTTCCCTTATAAGACTAAACAGGTTTCTACGACGTGAGACTCATTAGTGTGACAGTTCAATGGTTAGTAGATTTTCAAGACTCCTCTTCACACTTGGATAGCAAAACTATCTTCAGTCCAGTGCTCAGCAATGGAGCCTCTAGACATGATTTTAGTACCAGAATGGCATAGACATTTCTTCTATTTAGCATCCCAATAAACTGTGCCATTGACTTTGTTATACAAAATATTCAAGATATTAAGTTATGACATGCCTACACATACATATATACATAAAATACTTTGATCCTTCATTACATTACCTAGTCCTCCTTTTATTCTTTCTCCCAAATAGTTCCCGCTCAAAGCAGACTTTTGTTTGTTCATTTATGTTTATGCATCTAGATTCCAAGTTAGGGAAATTATATGTTCTTTGTCTTTATGAGTCGAGTTTATTTTACTTAACATGAGGAACTTTGGTTCTATCCATTTTCAGTGGGTAGGTAAAAATTAATAAATAGTATGATGGATGTGTGCATCAGTTTGAGTATTGGAGACTTAGGAATATTGTTATGCAGTCCAGAATGGCTGACTTAGGTCTTTAATGTCTTTCATCCTAACTCATGTCTCCTTCAACCTTGTCTTGTCCTCACTCACCATACAGCCCTGCACATTTCCCATATTCTACTTGGAATCTTCTTTATACTCTTCTTTGGTTAATATTGATCAACCTCTTATATGAACTTCTCTGACCTTTTAAATTATTTCATTGTCTTTTATTTACAATAGTTACTGTAATAAATACATCTTTCTACTTTGGAATCAACAGTATCATAGTAGAAGCTAGATCTACTTTCTGTCCCATAACCCCCCCCCCTTTTTTGAGAAATACTCCATTCCTAGTCTATCTGGATTTGGTTGAATTTCAATAAAAGGAACTACCTTGTTGTGGAAATAGTTTTATAACACATAACAGCTGGGTAAATTTCTGTTTTCTGGAGCATACCAAATGAATAGTTCACAATGGAGGTAGACTCTAAAGTGTGTTTATAGAATCATTTTGCCAAGCGACAGTTTGGCAAAGAGATAGAGAATTCTATGTTGTCTATGAATATAAATATATAAAATTGCTTAATATATCTGTGTTTGTCCATAGTAGAGGGAAAGTTTTTTTTCTGAGAAAGTACCTTACTTGGAGAACACAATCCAGAGTGATGCACTTACAAAATCCTGAGGAAAATCACACTCTTTAGTTAGTCAGCTCTGCCAATGTGACACGTGGATTAAGGAGTCAATAAATACTCCATTTTATCTGTTTTTTCCCCTCTATTTTGTATTATATTAGAATGACTTGACCCTTTATAACTTGCAACTAAGAATCCCAGTTGATTTAATTGTTTACTGGGATAAATTCCTCTGAGTTTGAATTTCGAAGAAGTGCATCTATGTGATCTTTCCAATCTGTACCATCTGGATTTCTTTATACACTAAAATGACTCAAATATTATTCTTGACTCTTTTCTTCTTTTTTCTTTAGTGTAAACCTACACACAATTCTAATACCTAAACAACAACATTTTTGTTCATGGATGATGTTCAGGTTGTGCTTTTAAATGGGTTATCTTCTATCATTATTTAAGCATTTTGAGAGTTCTGCAAGTTGTATACTTGTAGTTACTAGCATTTTAAGGAAGATTTTGCAACTCATTGTTAATAGTGGCACATTTGCTGGGCTAGTAAGTGAAAATGTGAAGATGCAAACCAAGCCAGTCTGATTGCAAAAGCAAGGCTACTCTCGTTATTCTTTGCTAAGGTTGGATAAAGAATAAAAACATGGAAGTGGTGGCATTTTATGAAGAGCATTTAATACTGCACAGCTCTTTAAAAGTACAGTTCTTTAAAGTGCTGCCTGTTTTCACAGACAATGTGAGCAATTTTGGCCAAAATAGAGAAAAGGGCATTGTCCCCTGCTGTTTACATTGGAGATTAAATAGAGGCACACGATAAATATATTGTAAAGAATATCTCATTAAAATGTCATTTGTTATATTTACATCTGCATAGCAATTTTAGATGAACAATCTGCCATATGGGACTAACCCTACAATGCAAAACAGGATATTTCAATGCTTGCTAAATAGATGTTTCCCAGTGTTAGAATTTCCAATAAGCCTGACTGAATACAACAAAACTAAAATGTCTTCATTTTATATTTGTGTTATTTTGGTTATTAGAAAAAAGTAAGAATAAAGATAAGTGTTTATATTCCACCAGTCATTCCTCTAAAGGAAGCATATCAATCATGTGTAATTAGGGTCTTGATATCTAATTTAGCAAGAACTAATCCACCCTAACCAGTAAATGTAAATATCAAAATAAATAAAGTTTTAGGAAACAATGACATCTACTTCTGCTGCCACTCTCAAATTAGGGCTACTCTTCTCCTTGTATTTATTTTCTCTGCGTAACAAGTAGCTATCTTATTAGCTACATGAGCCTACATGTTTCAAGCAAACCATTTTACACTGTCTGGAATTAAGTTCATACCTGAAAAGGTTTATGACTCCATCCCCACCCCCTTTACAAATAGCAATTTTATCCTTGAGAGAAAATTTATAGTTAATCTTGGTTATGTTCTTGATCTGTCTTCCAGATTACAGAGTGAGCCAAGCAAAATAATGGCACATGCACATGTGTAAAATTTGACATTTTGAGTTTTTTTCTCAGATATATTTGACAATGTTTACTAGTTTAACTATTCTCCATTTACAGTTCTGAAGCAAACCATTTATTCTGCACTTACTAATTCATTTATATATACTCTATTTTTTTTGTGGGAGGAGGATTCAGGAATACCAAAAAGGTCAACAGTAGGAAGATTTTACTAAAGAGTCTGTCAAAAGTACTTGATCTAAAGCTTAAGAATATAAAAAATTATCTCTAAGATGACTTTGCTTTAAAGATTTTTTACTTAGTATATATTAGTTATTCAAGAAAAGATTTCATGTGACAATCCCATATGTGACCAGAATGTACTCCATCAACCTCATCTCCACATCACTGTCTATTATGCTCCACCCAGTTGTAAGAAATAATTTAAACAGATTTCAAGTTTCTCTTTCCATGTATGCATGTAAAGACCTTCTCCTCGCACCTTCTGTTAGCTTTCTCCATCCCACGAATACCTGACTCTCAACAAAGCCTGCTTTCCTTTCTTGACATTCAGATAATTTAGTGTTTAGTAATATACTAAAGAGTTTTACCTTAGTATTTCAGACTTGCGTATATCATTTTAGTCAGAAATACCCTGTCTAATGATTTTTCTTTCCCTCTCCTTCTACCTTTAATTAATCAACATTATTCATTGAAATTCTTTTTGTCATCTTCATACATAGGTACAATTGTATTTTGATGTATTTCATCCTCTATTGTCTTTTTCCCCTATCCCCACTCCCCTTAGTCATATGTAAATCATTCCATAGTTAGAATAAGTTCTGTATATGTATATATATTGATGTATGCATTTCTTTTTATTTTTATTATTAATTTTTTGAATTATTTGTTGAAAGGAAGTCAAATAAGACACATCCTTGGCTTTCTACATGAAGGGAAAATATGCATGTTTTAATTTATTTTCTAAAAAAAGTAAAGATGGGACATATACAGATATAACTAAAATCTTACAAAGATTTCTCTGTAAAATGAATACACTTTAATGAGTGCTTTAACAATGGTGTAAGTTATTGACTCTGTATCACATTTGGCTGTTGTTAAAATTGAAGGATTCAAAATAGATGAGAAGCAATTTATAGTAGGATGAAGAGTGTTCATTTGTTAAGAACAAAATAACTATGCCTCTGAATAAACTTCACAGAGAATGAAAAGTTTAAATTGTAGGGAAAGGAAAATATGGAAAACTTTGAGAGGCCTAGGAAAGCATAATGTCCTCCATCTTCTCATAATTGCCTTTCCTCTTCAAAGATAAAGAGATGTTTGAAGATTATACAATAAAGGTGATGTGATGATTTAGGCTGAAATGCAAGCAGAAATGGACTTTTCAGAATCAGAGAAACTGAAGCAAGGTATTCCATTACTGTACACAGTATCAATGGAGATAAGCAACATATCAGTATACCCAGGTATATGTTCTATGTGATATTTTAAATATATTTGCAGCACAGGAGAACATGAAAGAAAAGTTATGAGTCTACTACTTTTTAGTTACTTTCATCATGTGAGATTTCAGTTTTTTCTCTAAATTGTGACCACTATGGCAAAGACCTTTCCAGTGTATAGATTTCATTTCAAATGTGAAAATGGAAGTATGATGAGGCAGCCTAAGAACAAAGACATGATCTTTCTCTAACAGTGCAGTACAGGATTAATTTATAGGTATGTTCAAGAAGGAACCCCTATAGTTACTGTATAACTTTTTCTAGGGCAACGTTTTTATGATAAAAATTCATCTAGTAGACATATAAAAATAATGATGGGAAAAATCTGTGCATGGCATAAAATGTTAGCGTCTTCATAAATCTGTGTGAAGTACAAGATATTTGAACTGTAATCGGGGAAGCAATGTGCACTCAAAATAAGCCCACAGAAGTTCTTGTGCTCGTATTTCTAAAGTTTAGTTTGGCAATTCTTCAGAAAAAAAATTGCCTGTAACTTAAAACTTTTTTTATGGTTATATATCTATGAACCTGAAAGGCTCATTTTTTACATTTTGTTCAACACCTGTTGAACAAAACTTCTAAAGAAAGAGGTTATTTTTTTAAAGCTTTCATCTCTACTACCAAAAACATTTCTAGCACTGCTGATGAAGAAATTAAGCTTATGTAAATAATCAGAATAAGGACTTGTCTTTTAAGTGCCTTGTCATAAGAATGTGAAATGCTGAGTGTAGATGTGGGAGTGATAAGGATCTCTGTGTACTGGATGAGATACAGGAGGTCTGAGTGAGACACAGGTATGGACGTTAGAAAGAATGTAGCTTAGTGGTAGAGTACTTGCCTAGCATACATTAAGCCCTACATTCGGTCCGCAGTACCACATAAACAAAAAGCCAGAAATGGCATGTTTCAAGTGATAGAGTGCTAGCTTAGAGCAAAAGTAGCTCAGGAAAGTGCCTAGGTCCAGAATTCAAACCCCAGAATTGGCAATAAATAAATAAATAAGTCCAACAAACCAATAAACAAAAGGAAAAAATCAAGTCTTTCCACTTCCTAACAAATGGAGCTGTGTCATTTTTTCTGATGGAAGCATAGAATTCATACACACACACACACACACACACACACACACACACACACACACACACACACACACATATCTCACATTTTCTCGATCCATTCATCTACTGAGGGGCATCTGGGTTGGTTTCATATCTTAGCTATGGTGAATAATGCTGTGATAAATATAGTTGTGCTGGTAGCTTTAGTATGGCTTTGTTTGTTTTCATTTGGGTAAATGCCCAAAAGTGGTATTGTTGGATCCCAGTCTTTTGAGGAACCTCCATACTGCTTTCCAGAGTGGTTGAGCAAGTTTACACTCCCACCAACAATGCAGTAGGGTTCCCTTTTGCCCACATCACCCTTAGCATCTATTGTTAATAGATTTCTTGATTTTGGCCATCCTAATTGGGGTGAGGTAGAATTTCAATGTTGTTTTGATTTGCAATTTATTTATGGCCAGAGAAGTTGAACATTTCTTCATGTGTCTATTGGCCAGTCTTTCCTTCCTTTTCAGAGAAGTCTCTCTTTAAGTCTTTTTTTTTTGATATTTCAAATTTATTTTTATTTTTTTAATTAATTAATTTATTTTTCTTATTGTGAAAATACTGTACAGAGGGGTTACAATTACATGGGCAAGATAATGAGTACATTTCTTATCAAGCATTGTAGCCTCCTCCTTTGTTTCCCCTTCCCCATCTCTTTCCATCCCCCTCCCCCTCCCCACTCCCCCGCCCCCCCACCACCAAAGTTGTAAAGTTCGTTTTTCCACATAATGACTTGTACATCTCATTGTTGCAATGGGTCCACCTGTATCCCTATTTAAACGATTTGTTTTTTCCCTTCCCCTCCACAAATTATACCAACATCAAATTAGCCCACTTGTTAATGGGGCTAATGTTTCTTTGAGGATTTCTACAGGACAGTATATTGGAAACAACTTCTTGGGGTGAGGGAGTGGAGTGGGGGAGGTGGGGAGGGAAGGGATAGTGGGACAACAACAAGGGAAGGGTTAACAATGATTGACAAATAATGTACTCATTGCCTTACTTATGTAACTGTAAACCCCTCTCTACAGCATCTTTACAATAAAACACACACACACACACACACACACACACACACACACACACACACACACACACACACACACACACACACACACCAAACTAAAGTCTCCTCTCTGCTTTTATGTGATCTTAAAATAGAACCAATCTACTGAATTTTTTTTTATTTTTTGGTAGGTTGTGGGGCTTGAACTCTGAACCTGTGTTGTCCCTGAGCTCTTCAGCTCAAGGCGAACACTCAAACACTTGAGCCAAAGAGCCACTTCTGGTTTTCTGGTGGTTTATTGGAGATAGGAGTAATTGACCCCTTGTAACAATAAGATGTTCAAGACACTATGTTGAAAACTAACTTTACAACTTCAACCAGGGGTCTTAAGAGGGTGGGTGGGTAGTTGTGCAGGTGGAAGGGAAGGGATGGAAGGGGAAAAACAAAGGAGGAGACAACAATGCTCCATATGAAATGTACTTATTACCTTACTCATGTAACTGTAACCCCTCTGTACAGTATTTTTACAATAAAAAATGTACACAAAAAAAGAGTCTCACGGATTTTCCTACCCGGGCTGGGTTACAACCACCAATCCTCAGATCTCAACCTCCTGGATAGTTCGGATTACAGGCATGAGCTACTGGCATCTGGCATTGAATTTTTTTAAGCTAATCATTTATTTGTTACTCTTAAAGACTAATTTTTCCTGGACTCAGAATTAGAAGTAGAAGCTCTCAGAGAGAACAGCGAAGTCTCTTCTCAGTGATTTTCTTTGGTTCTGTCATTCTTTTGGCAGAAAGCTTAGAATATTCTACAGCCTCCACCTTGTTTTTCTTAGTACATTGTTTCTGCAGAGCAAAACTATGGCATTTGTGTTGCAGGACAGGTGGAGTAACTCTTCAGTGTTTTGGTGTTTTGGTCCTGGGGTCCTTTCCTTCTTTGTTCAAGGGTTTCCTGACAACATGTTGGTGAGCATCATCTTCTTTAGAGAGATTGAAAAATCCAAGGATTCTGCTAATCCTTTTCGATCCCAGATGATGGCCACAGTAGTATCTATCAGTCCAGAAATATCTTTTCCTTCTTCTTTTTTATTTGTTCATTTTTTACAGTAACCAAATTGAGACACTCAGAGTGGCATCCCCAATGCAATGAGGGGCACACTTTCTCTTTCCAGTTCTTCTTGGTCTGTAACAGGAATGCCCCTTACTCAGTAGCAAGCAAATTCCTCCATGGGTCAAGACACCCTGCTTCATGGGAAAACCGTCTTTGTGGTTCCCATCCCTGATTTCGACCACATCACCTTTCCATTCTTTACCAAGAGTGTCGTAGCAACTTCTGTGGCCATAGGCTTCTCATAGAAAATGCTGGAGTTTAAGTTCATCTGTAGTTTCAATGAGTCTCTGGCATCCAGTGGGTAGGAAAGGAGATATTCAGCTTCATCTTGATGCAGTTTGTTCTAATAGGAGGAGCCATGAACAAGAGTCAATTTTCTGATTTTAATCTTTTATTCTATTTTTTCTTCTCTCAATTTAGAGGTACTCATATATTCTGAAGTTTGAATGGTGAGATAGGGCATATAAAGACAGGATTATTAAAGACAGAATGATTACAAACTATTCACATTCAAGTTTATAAAGATGTTCTCTGTATAACAAAATAAGTCAAGCATAATTGACAGTGTTCTCTTTAGATATCTCAGTCCCTTTTCAGTGTTTTGACAGGTATTCATATTTTTTATTAACACTTTGCTAATTATTTAAAACACAACTTTTTGTATCTACTATCTTCTTATTTCTGCATAAGATACCACATAAGAGTGTAATAAAGTTGTTTAATATGTTTTTATTGTAAAAATACTGTACAAGGGGTCACAGTTACATGAGCAAGGTAATAAGTACATTTCCTATCAAGCATTATTACCTCCTTTTTCTCCCTACCATCTCTTCCCTCCCACCTCCACAACTACACTCCCTCAACCCCAACTAAGTTGTAAATTCGTCTTTCAACACAATGTCTTGCACAGCTCATTGTTACAATGGGTCAACCTGTATCCCTATTTAAGCATTTTGTTTTATTTCTTTCCCCTCCCCAAATTAGAGAAGTATATATACAACATGCAGGGCTCAAACCTCAAAAAGAGTGAAAACAGGGGTTATACCGTGATGGAGGAACATACAAAGAAACAAAAAAATCACATGGTACATTCTAAACATGTTAGAAACAATAGCAAGGAAGAAATAAACAACTGTTTCCCTATCTTGGGGTTCATTTTGCTTAACATAATCTTATCTGGTCATATGTACATAGTTTTTGACCTTTTCTGTTTGTCTCAGACATATACTAGTTATTGCAAATAAGAGAAACCATGGGACCTATGTTTCTTTGGGCCTGGCTTACTTCACTTAATATAATTTTTTCTAAGTCTTTCCATTTCCTAACAAATGGGGCTATCTATGTCATTCTTTCTGATGGAGGTATAGAATTCCATTGTGTGATATATATCATATATATGATATATATATGATTATATATATGCCACATTTTCTTGATCCATTCATCTACTGGGGGGAATCTGAGTTGGTTCCATATCTTAGTAATGGCTGCAATAAACATAGTTGTGCTGGTAGCTTTAATATGGTCTTGTTTGTTAACATTTGGGTAAATGCCCAAAAGTGGGATTGCTGGGTCATATGGGAGCTCTATTCAGAGTCTTTTGAGGAACCTCCATACTGCTTTCCAGAGTGGCTGAACAAGTTTACACTACCACCAACAATGCAGTAGGGTTCCCTTCTGTCCACATCCCCTCCAGCATCTGTTGTTATTAAAGTTCTTGATTATAACCATTCTAACTGGGGCGAGGTGGTATCTCAATGTTGTTTTGATTTGCATTTCTTTTATGGCTAGAGAGGTTGAGCATTTCTTCATGTGTCTATTGGCCATTCTTATTTCCTCTTCAGAGAAGTTTCTCTTTAAGTCTTTAGCCCATTTATTTATCAGGCCGTTGTTTCTTTGAGGATTTGTTGTTGGGGGATTTAATTTTTTGAGTTCCAGGTATATTTTAGATATGAGACTCTTGCCTGTTGTATGGTTAGTGAAGATCTTCCAATCCATGGGCTTTCTATTGTCTTGCTAGATATGTCCTTTGCCATGCAGAAGCTCTGCAATTTCATGCAATCCCATTTGTCCAACCTTTCTTTGATTTGTTGTGTTTCTGGGTCTCTTGAGAAAATTTCAGCCTGTGCCAATGAGACCTACAGTTTCTCCTATACCTTCCTGTAATGTTCTCAAGGTGTCTGCTTTAACTTCAAGATCTTTGATAGATTTTCAGTTGATTCTGGTGCAGGGTGTTATATAAGGATCTAGCTTTATTTTTCTACAGGTGATTAACCAATTTTGCCAGCACCATTTATTGAAGAACCTGACTTTCTTCCATTCTACTTTTAGCTCCCTTATTGAACGTGGCTATAGGTCTGTGGGTTCATTTCTGGGTTTTCAATTCTGTTCCGTTGGTCCTCAGGTCTGCTGTATTGCCCAGTACCAAGCTGTTTCGATTATTATAGTTTTGTCATAGAGTTTGAAATTTGGTATTGATATTCGTTCAGCACTGTTCTTTCTCTTATCGATCATTTTTGCTATTTGGGGTCTTTTATTGGATTGCTCCTTCTATT
Organism: Dipodomys merriami; assembly: GCF_024711535.1. Taxonomy (NCBI): domain Eukaryota; kingdom Metazoa; phylum Chordata; class Mammalia; order Rodentia; family Heteromyidae; genus Dipodomys; species Dipodomys merriami. The sequence continues at coordinate 3,438,684 of NW_027206290.1, forward strand.
TCATTGAAGAATGAGGTTGCAATATGGATAGGTATTGCATTGAATTTGTAGATAGCCTTAGGGATTATAGCCATTTTCATGATGTTGATCCTTCCAATCTAGGAGAATGGGAGGGTTTTTCCACTTCCTAAATTCTTTTATTTCCTTTTTCAGGTTTTTAAAGTTTTCATGGTAGATGTCCTTCACTTCTTTAGTTAATTCCTAGGTATCTTATTCTTTGTGTGGCTATTACAAAAGGAGTTGCTTTCCTGATTTCATCCGTGCTCTTTTTATTGTTTGCATACAGAAAAGCCATTGATTTTTGAGGGTTAAATTTACACTCTACTACTTTGCCAAAGTTTCAAGTAATTTGGGAGTGGAATCTGTGGGATTCTTTAAATACAAGATCATCTGCAAAGAGGGAGGGTTTTACTTTGTCTTTCCTTATTTGGATTCCCTTTATGTTTCCATTTTGTCTTATTGCTGTAGCTAGGCATTCAAATACAAAATTGAAGAGAAGTGGAGAGAGTGGACACCCTTGTCTCGTTCCTGAGTTTACAGAAAATGGCTTTAGTTTTTCACCATTAATTATAATACTGGCTGTAGGTTTGTCGTATGCAGCCTTTATTGTATTGAGGAATGTTCCATGGATTCCTAGTTTTTCCAGAGCTTTTATCATGAAGGAGTGTTGAACCCTTTCAAATGCTTTTTGTACATCTATTGAGATAGCCGTGTGGTTCTTATCTTTGCTCTTGTTGATGTGATGAGTTATATTAATTGATTTGCATTTATTGAATTGTGGAAGTCGATTGGCCAAAATTTTGTTGAGAAGTTTTGCATCAATATTCTTCAAATAAATGGGTCTATAGTTCTCTTTCTTTTTTGAGTCCCTGTCTGGTTTTGGGCAGAGTTCGGTAGTGAACTTTCTGTTTCAATTTCACTGAAGATTTGGAGGAGTATTGGTGTGAGTTCTGCTTTGAAGGCCTTGTAGAATTCCACTGTAAATGCCTCTGGTCCTTGACTTTTCTTATATGGGATGTCTCTTATTGCTGTTTCTAATTCAATACTTGATATGGGTCTGTTAAGTTGATGTAACTTATCTGCGTTTAGTTTCAGCATGTTGATATCTACAGTTTTTGTACTTAGGAATTTGAGACTGAGCTATGAATAAACTAGCAAGCAAGTAAATAAGACAATATGCAATATATGTTATGAAGGGAACAGAGAAATTATCTTTAATGAGGAAACAATCTGTTAAAACAGCATCTAATTATGATAGATGGTCAGGCATAGCTCTTAGGAATGAGAAGGAAATCCTTGAAGAATTAGCTGCCACAGTACTGTTTAGGAGCTAGAGTTGGGGCTAATGTTCTATCCAGCACTAACCACTTCTGGGAAATCTAAGTGAGGTGTAAAGTCCTAACCTCTGAGGACTGAGTTAAAGGAGGAGAGTAACAATACTCAACAAGAAATGTAATCATTCCCTTACTCATGTAACTGTAACTCCTCTGTACAGCATCTTTACAGTAAAATATTTTTTAAAGGCCATACTCTTCCAGCTCTAGTAAGAAGTCTTTGAACTCAGGTTTATCAAAACATGCTCTTTGGAACTCCTTCCTTTTCTACTGATAATAACTTTGTTCCCTCTAGGTAAAAAGCATCTGTAACTGTGTGCCAGTGGCTCATGCCTATAACCCTAGCTCCACAGGAGACTGAGATCTGAGGATCATGATTCAAAGCCAGCCCAGGCAGGAAAGTCCATGGAAATCTTACCACCAATGAGTCAACTAAAAGTTGGAAATGGAACTTGCTTAAGCTATTTTTGAGCATGAACCTCAGGGACAGCACCCAAGCCCTGGGTTCAGACCCCCAAGATTGGCACACACACACACACACACACACACACACACACACACACACACACACACACACATGTATGCACATTCAAAAGCAGCTTTATTTTCAAATAATTAAAACTTAGTGCAATAACAACTGCCTTCTTAAACCCAATTAAAGATCTCTGTTCTCTTTTTTCTAAAAGAAACATTGTTTTATTTCATTATTTTATTTTAATTTTTAAAATTTTATTTTATTGTAAAGATGATATACTGAGGATTTACAGTTACATGGTTTACAGTTACAAGGTAATGAGTTAATTTCTTGTTGAGCATTGTTACCCCTTCATTTGTTTTTCCCCTCCCTTATGACTCCCCCTCCCCCTCCCCAAGGAAGTTTAGGATATTTGAGGTTAAGATTCTGTAGCAAAAAGTGATGTTTGGCAGGTAAAATTCTGAAATAGTACCCCAGCACATTCAGTCTCAGTTGGTCATTTGAGCCTCTTATAAACAGTGTTTTCTTTAGCTGGGTACAGAAGAGAAAGTCAACAGTTTGAATCATGAAAAGATTTCAATGTGCCATTGATGATGGAAGATGGAGAGGGCCATAGAGAGGAGATGGAGAGAGCCATGGACTAAAGATTGACCCTACACTTGCCAGTAAGCCACAAAAAAAAGTGTCTTTGATATACCTCCACAAGGGAATGCATTCCTGTATTCTGCCTACAGCAACATCTAGCTGAGTATAATAACTTTTTGTTTATTTTTGTTTAGTTTTATTTAGCTTTACCAGAGCCTTCTGATAATTCAGTCTGTTCAAATAACTGATTTCAATCTTATGATAGCCTAAACAGAGACATAAACAATTTTATGCCAGACTTTTGGTTCTAGTACCATAAGAATAAATGGGTGTCAACAATGACAATGTTGAGTTTTGGAAATAAGTTATGTTGCAGTAGAAAACAAGGAGCATCTTCTATTCCATCTATCATTGGTTGGCCCTAATGTTTCTGCCCTCCTCTTTTCTTGAAGTGAATTACTTTTGTTTTTTATAGGTTCTAAGCTTGGGATAGAGGTAGGTAGAAGGGTTAACAAAGATGAGATATCTTAAAAATTAACCAAATTCAGATGCCTTTCAAGTATGGTGGAAAACAAATCATTCTTTTCCATCATTAATACATTGGCTTGCAATAGGAAATATTTCACGTTGTGACTTATCCAGATGTGAAGCAAATTCATTTTTCATTGATTATAAATGTTGTAACCACTGTGTACATATGCCAGTATTCTTTCCCCAGAGAGTTTCTCATTGCTGTATATTCTGCATTTCCTAAGAGCAATAAGAAGACAAAGGCCATTTTGTTTTTTCATATGTATTAACAAATTATATGACTGAATCTTCTATGCCTTCTTCACATTACAAAAGAATAGAACCTCAACAAAATTCATGAGGAAAGTGGAAGAAAAATCTGCTCTAGATTCATATAAAATCATTAACCTCTTAGCTTTCTCTTTCATAAATTCAAGTTATCTGATGAGGATAGTGGAAAGATCTGTTGTGATATCCATGATTGTCTCACATAAGTTGTTTGGCTTGCTGCCATCTTCCTTTCTGAGCTTTAAGATACAACTGTAAGTTAATATATTATGTAAGATCAAATTATTTTTATTGAGAAAGCAACATGATCTTGTTTTTATTTTCTAAAGTTGATACAAACTACTTTGTTGAGAATTTATTTTCAGATTATGAAAGTGAGTCCTGTCACATAATTTAGGTGCCCTTGCGTGTAATCTAGGTTTTGCTGTTTGATGGCTGGTTCATGAAATACAAGGGTCAATATTACACAGGAGCCTGTAAACCAGAGGAATATCAGGCTCTATTTCCAACTTTCTCAAGCAGAATACACATTTTAGTAAGATCTTAACATAACTTCTTTACTCCTAAGAAGTACTGAAAAACTTTTTGTTGTTGTTGTTGGTGGTGGTCATGAGGCTTGAACTCTGGGCCCTTGAAAAACTTTTCTAGGTTGGATACTATAGTTGCTTAGGCAAGGATGAATGTATGGAAATAGGTAGAAGGAATCAGACATAGGAAATTTTATGAGTAGTCAAATCAGTAACAATCCCAACTAGATCACTTACATAATTTGTCTATGTGTGTGAGTGTGTGAGTGTGTGTGTGTGTGTGTGTGTGTGTGTGTGTGTGTGTGTGTGTGTACAAGTCCTCAGGCTTGAATTCAATACCTGGGTGCTATTGGTGAGGTTTTTTTTTTTTGCTTAAGGTTAGCATTCTACCAGTTGAGTAGTCATAAATGTAATTTTGTCATGGTTTCGGGTGGCCAACTGGAGATAAATGTCTAATGGACTTTCTTGCTTGGGCTGGCTTTAACTGAGATCTTCAGATCTCAATTTACTGAGTTACTAGGAGTACAGGTGTGAGCCACTGACACTCAGCTGGCTTTTCTATTTTTAAAGACATGTATTACAAGGTATATTCTCCTGGAAATATCTACTTTATTTAATTTATTATTTTCTTTTTTTCCAATTTTACTTTGAGACTCCAAGTGTGATTAAAAGTTCCTATTCTACAAATTGTTTCCACCTGCTATGAAATAAACATATTTCCCCCTCAAGATGACACTGTTTCAGATTCCGATTTTAGAGAAGATTATGTGGTTTTTTTTTTCTTGTTTGTTTTTTGCCAGTCTTAGGGCTTGAACTCAGAGCCTGGGCACTGTCCATGAGCCTCTTTATGTTCAAGGCTAGCACTTTACAACTGGAGCCACAATGCCATTTCCAGCTTTTGCTGAGTAGTTTATGGGAAATAAGAGTCTCACAGACTTTCCTGACCAGGCTGGCTTTGAATTGTGACCCTCAGATCTCAGCCTCCTGACTAGCAAGGATTATAGGCATGAGCCAAGTGCCTAGATAAATATCATGTTTGTTTTAAAATGAATATATTGTTAAGAAAAGGGGAAAATGCACATATGGGAAAAAGCATTTCTGTGTCTTCATTTTTTTGCACAGATTTCAAAATCTATAGCAACAATACAAAATTAGTCCTATTTTTGAAAGGTTAGTAGCTAATTTGTGAATACCCCCTGGTGGATATGGGTAATCATCTCTAATTGTAATATATTAGACTGTACATCTTTTTAATTGCTATGTGTTTTCTGTCTTCCTGGTCAACACAGAAGAGACACTGATCTAACACATAAAGGACACAGTATATCACCATTACCAGGGCACGTCATCAACTCTAAATCTCAAGACATAGCATCATAAGGATGTTGTGATTTCCATGGTGGCTGAAGGAAAATTTAAAAAATGATTCTCAGAGGTGGGTGATAAGCAGACTACAAAAATGCTATTAAGTACTGCTTTCCATGTATATATTTTATTAATAATGCTGCACATTTAATGAGTTTTCCTCTGTGGAGGTTTCTTCATTCCTTGTTTTGAGCTGCTTAAAGAGCTACCTGCATGGGGAAGTTGGAATAGTCATAGTCAGACATCACAGATTATTTTAAAATAATTACTTGTTAAAGTAAATATTAGACACATTTATACAAATTGCATATTGAACCTTTGTAAGGGTAGTATGTATATTGTAAAGACATGTAAAATATGTTACAAACAGGCAAATTATTTAAGATCATTCTTTAAGTAAGTAAGCAAAGATAGAGTTTATATCCAGGAAATTGGTTTCCTAAACAGTTTTTAGCCCCCAAATAAAGATATTTCTACTGGATAAGGCAGGAAAATTCTCTTTACCTCCCTTCTGATTCTGTCTTCACAAAGCAAGTATAAAGTAATTTCACAAAAACTGTTCTCCTTTGAAATGTTCAGTGATTTGCATGCCACATTAGATAAATTTCCATGATTATATGTCTTCCTATCAATCTCTCTCCTTAGCAAGAAACATGTAAACACATACAGCTTGCATGTTTTAAAATTACATAAATAAGCACCTGTGACTGTGATTTAATGATTGCAAGTAATACTTATAGCCATTTCCTTTTATTTCTTGATTAGATTCAAAAGAAATCTTTGCAAATATTTTCACTGAATGATTTCTGCTATGATAATTTGGAGGTGCTGGAATAGCAATGGGAGGATACAGTGTTCTCCAAGTTTACAACATTGTTTCTCCAATTTACATTATGCTGACTAGAACTCCTGAAGCCCGAAGTACTGAGTGGCTTATAGATATTCAGATAACATGCTCAGAGTCATTGCTAAACTTGTGGAATAGTTATTTGTATATACCCTTTCTGAATATACAACGGTTTCCCAGTTCAGTCTGTATAACTCTCTCACATACTGCAGTGTATTTATCATTTGTGTCTACTGGACACTGAAACAACTGATAACTAAAACTGTTTCTACATTTCTAAGTAACTCTGGTGAAGAATAACAGAAGGAATTAAGAGAAAAAAATAACTGATAATATTCATGCCATTTCTTTTTCTCTCTGCTTCCTCACATAGCTGATCAGTTTGGTCACATAATAGAAATCTCTTTTTAAAAATATATTTTATTTTATTTTTTTGTGAACACACTGTACAGAGGGGTTACAATTACATGGGCAGGATAATGCGTACATTTCTTATCAAGCATTGCAGCCTCCTCCTTTGTTTACCCTTCACATCCCTTCCCAGCCTCCTCCCCACTCCCCCACCCAATCTTCCCCACCTCCCCCACCCAGCCCCCGCACCAACGTTGTAAAGCTTGTTTCGACATGACAACTTGTACTAAAAACAAGTCGTTTAAGGATACAGGTGGACCTGTTGCAACAATAGAAATCTCTTAAAAGGGGAAAAATACCTGTTAGTTATAATAGGGCAAAAAGAAAAAAAAACCCTACTTCCTCCTTGGAAAGATACCCATAATTTGGTCTCCCTCAAGATAGGGATAACTGCAGAGGGATGACATGTCACCAGACACTTTAGCTACACCACTTGATGGCTATAGGGTCCTCTAGTTAGATTTAAATTTTTCTTGCACTGGATGTATTGCCTTAGAGCATTATTAGATTTCACGTCAGGCCCACTTCTAGTTAATGCTTCAGAGCTACCACAGTCCTCCTAGTGAGCACCTTTGCATTGCACTGTTTTGGACCATGGAGGCTAGACCTAGTGGTTACACCTTTCTCTGAGGATTTGGGACGTTAATTCTTACTAATTGGTTTACTTAATCCTAAAATTAGAGCATAGTAGTACCTTGAAATATAAACATTTTCCTTTGTATCCTGAGATGTATCTGATTCAGTATATGATTAAAATGAAATCTTAAACAATTTCCATGTTCCAGCTGAGTATACCCTTACCTTAATCATATAACTATAACCCCTCTGTACAGTATTTTACAATAAAAAATATATAATCACTCTTTTCCATTCACCTATAGCCAAGTATTAAGACATCTGTGATCTATGTCACTATTTTCATCATTGGCTTTGGCATTGTTATGTGTGTGTGTGTGTGTGTGTGTGTGTGTGTGTGTGTGTGTGTGTATCCATCCATACTCACGTGCACACACACACATACATTGCAAAGAGATAAAGTAATAAAAGTGCTCATAAAATATATTGCCAGTAGGAGTTGTTGTTATTGAGGGCATAAGGTAAAGGAGTTTATACATTTGCCAGAAATATTAATTATTAAATATTCCCTGAATTAGGATCACCTTGTAGCTGAAACTACATCTTAAAATAAAAACATTTTTTACTATAGCTTCTATTTGAATGAAACTCAATCATAGATGCAATGTCCTTTCAAAGTATTTCAAATATATTTATTGTGATATGACATATGTTCATTTTGAAATTTCATTAATTCAGCTAAACTACTACTAATAATGTCAACAAAAATTGTCTTAATGTAGAAATCACAAATTGGTCTACAAGTACTTTAGAAAATCCTTAATTAAAAGCCAATATTATTAAGCAGTATGAGGAAATATACTTTATAATTAGTTTTTATTTTTCATTGTAAATCAAAAAGCTACATCCAAGATATTGAATAAAGGGAAATTTATATTATTATCAGTACGTTTTTGATGAAGCTAAAGATTAAACAATTGAGAAAAATCGAAAGGCTCTGATTGCCTTTGTGAAATCCCTATTTTCTTTGTGAGGACGTTTTTTCCCTGAGTTTCATGTGTCCTGTTCTCATGAAGTTCACATTACCATCAAATCTATCCTGTAGTGTATTCTAATCATTTGGGATTATCTTTCATTTGACTCATGATAAACATCAGCATCATCTAGTTTCGTGCGGTTATTATCTCATTCCAGGAATCCTAGGTACATGTTACAGAGGTTTACTAGAACCATATTTGCTCTCACTCTCCTATGAATGTCCAAGTAGAGTTTAGGAATTTCTATGTGTTGATTATAAAAAAAAAACCTCAGTTACATCCTTTCCACAACTTGGCTGAGTTCCAGCCAAAAGTGAAATGACAAACCATATTGCACACAAAATCTGCACCATAGCAGTTGCAGCTATTCTTAAGCTGTCCAGGAACCCATCAATATCTAGTAATGTCTTCACTGGAGTCACATACTGATCAGTTTTAGGAGACAATAGAAGGAAAACAGCAGTCATAGAGACCAAGACATAGAAAAGACTATTGTAAGCATAGTTTCTGTAGCTATATCACAATATCTAAAAGTGTGTATTTCATAAAGAACAGAGATTTATTCTGTATGGTTCTGGCAACTGAGCTCCAAGACCAAGGGCCACATCTGGTGGCTACATTTTTGTTGCGGTATAACATAACAAGGGACAAAAAAGAGGGACTGCCTAAGCTGTGTTGCATCTCTTTCTTCCATAGCATTAATCCTATCTTTGTTCTAGTCTCATGATCTCATTTATTCTTAATTATCATCCAAAGACTTTATCTCCAAATAGCAGAAGCATATAATTTGGTGGTTAAGTTTCTAACATGTACTTTTGGGGAACATGTTCCAAAAATACCAGATAGGAAGAAAGTCTTGCATGAGTTCTAAGAGAAGAGTTGGGTAGAGGAGGGGTGGTACACTGACTAGACTATTTGGGCTGATGTTTCGTACCAGAGTTGTTGCTTCTTTCTGAAGATCCATACGGACTGAGCAAGTTTTTCTCTTTAAACACTGTCTCAGGTTCTTACTCTTCTCTATCTTTATAATAAATTTCTCCAGCAGGAAGTAATATCATCTGCAATCTCCTATTACAGTCTTTAAAAATCTAAACCAATAAAAATCTCTCATGTGTTTCTTTCACACTACACAGGTTCATAGCATTACCCCTGAACATGCGTGTGATTTCAGAACAGAACTCATGAGAGTCTATCTGTACAGTACTCATTTTGTCAACATCACAGTTCCAACAAAGTCTTGGTGTTTTTTTTTTAAGATTTGTATTTCTTTTTTTAAAACATTACAATGCAATGTTAATGTATAATTTTAGGAGCATTCTTTTTATAAACATAGCTTTTTATCTTTATTATTGTTTCAAAGTCTACATTTATATGAAAGACATTTGAAAAGCTATTGAATGTAGAATGCATCTATACTTTCTACAGAACCAGGTCTTGTTGATACCTACCCATGTCCCCTGAAATAGATGTTGTTAAATGTATATTCTCTCTGTGAATTTTGTCTGAGAGCAGGACTGTGCTCAGTCCCTATCTTAGAATATGAGAGTCATTCCTCATCACTGATGATCAGCAGTGCCACATAAATATAAGAACTTCACCAAGGATGATTTTCCCCTTCTGTGGAGTTTGTCATATAATATCCTTCAGATGTTTCAGATTGGACCAAGCCCTGCATGCTGAAAGTGTCATATTGTTTATTAATGCTTTATCTTGCCTTCTATTTCTATAATACTTTATTGAATTACCTAAAATGTTTTTCTAACCATTTTCAGAAACTCAGCCTGTTATATTTCATACCTTCTCAATGCTATTTGGTATATGGCATTTACACAAAGCCATCATATAAAAATAATTCCATTTCTTCATTTTAAGAGTACTAATAGTCTAAAATGAAGACCTATGGATGGTAGGTCATAGAATCTCTTACACTTAAAAGTGCTTTCCGTAAGTAATTTCATTAAAATATAAGTATAAGCAAACACATATTGAACACTGCTATATTCTTCAATTTAAATAGAAAAATTGATCACTAATTTAGATTATCAGGCACCAAATAAGGTGATTCATTTCGTTATACCCACTTCCTCTATTCACCAGACACATTAACATATGTAATTCCTAGTTCTAGAGCCTCTTATAGATAATATGCAATTGTAATGTGGCAAGCTTCTTTGTCTTCTTAAATATACAAGTATAGAGGACTTTCAAATATAGAATAAGTTAATTGCTTGCAATGTTGATCTCAAAGTAATGCTTAAATATATGCTATTAGCTCTGGGTAAAAATAATTGCCATAATATATTTTAGCAATCTTAATGTGGAATAAGTAGCATACAATAAGCTACCTATATCCTAAGCATGTTCTTTTGTATGATGTTACACAGATATATATCCAGTAAAAGATAACTATAAGTAAAAATAACACATTAGCAAATAAACCACTCTTGCTCATGTTTAATGATCATGTAGAATGAATAGTATGTATGCCTTAAATTTTTAATAGAATTCACTGGTAAGTCCTTTTAGGATAGAGATTTTTAAGTTGGAAGGATTTTATTTGTTGATTTAGTATTTAAATATAGAGACATTCATCGTGCTTCTTTTGAGTGAGGGTTCATCTTTTGAGAAGGAATTTGTTATTTTATCTCCATTCTAATTTATTTAAATTTACGTAGTGGCATCTTTCTTTGTTCATGATTAGTATTTTGAGATTTGTTGAACATATATAAATATATATATATATATATATACATATATATATATGCTCCAATTCATCTACTTAAACAGTTTCTGGGGCTGGGAAGGTGGCTCAGTGGTAGATTACTTGCCTTGCATGCATGAGGCCCTGGGTTTGATTCCTTAGCACCACATAAGCAAAAAGAAAAAAGCCGGAAGTGGCGCTGTGACTCAAGTGGTAGAGCTCTAGCCTTGAGCTGAATCGCTGAGGGACAGCGTCCAGGTCCAGAGTTCAGGCCCCACGACCAGACCCAAAAAACAAAAACAAAAACAGTTTCTGATCTGCTCTTTTAAATTTTGTTTACCATGAGTATTTAAAATATTTCCCATATTTATTAACATTTTAAGTAGGTAGAATACAATCATTATAATTTTTATAGTGTTTACTAATTTGAGCACCTGTGTTGGTTCTGGGTCTGGTTTCTTTTTTTTCTCTAATTGTTTGTAGCTATCTTCTGGGACACAGTTCGTTAACTTGGAAATACTTAGAAATTTTTCAGCTTTGCTTTTATAATTCATTAAGAAGATCCATATCTGTGTTCAGCCTTAGGTTAATATAGTGCCTGTAATTGAATATACCTTCTTTTTTAATATATATATATTTATTGTAAATATACTGTACAGAGGGGTTGCAGTTACATAAGTAAGGTAATGAGTGCATTTCCAGTGGAGCATTGTTACCTCCACCTTTGTTTTTTCCCCTACCATCCCTTCCCTCCAGACCTCCCCAACTTCTCCCTCCCCCAACTTAACCTACCCCCCAAGTTGTAAAGTTCATTTTCAAGATAGTGTCTTGTACATCTCATTGTTACAATGGATCAACCTGTGTCCTTATTTCAGCATTTTGTTATTTCCCTTCCCCTCCCCAAATTAGAAAAATGATAGGGCACCAGAATCAACTACAGTGAAAATAGGGGTTATACCATGGGGGGAGAACATACAAAAACAATCACATAGTACATTATAAGTATATCAAAAACTACAGCAACAAAGATAAAACCTCTTGTGTCTCTATCTTGGGTTCATTTTGCTTAGCATCATTTTATATGGTGATATGTACATAGCTTTTGACCTTTTCTTGTCCTAGACATATACTAGTTATTGCAGATAAGGGAAACCTAGGGACCTAAATTTCTTTGGGCCTGGCTTACTTCTTGTAAACTCTACGCAATGTGTCATGCACTAGGTTTGCTGTTTACTACTTTGCAGGGTTAACCCTGACTGAATATTGGTACCATTTATTAGCATTGTCCTTCATTTTCTGATTTCTAGAGTCTTGAATAATAATTGTTTTATACATATTCACCTGATAAAACAAATATAGTTAATGTCATTTTCTTTTGGTCATATATGTAAATTTATTTAATATTTTAAGTAATCACTTATTTAGAAAATATAGAACTTTTGATACTAAATTGGTATTAAATAATCACTTATTTAGAAAATATAAAATTTTTGATACTAAATTGGTATTCAGAGATCTATACCTTTTATGTAGGGATAGCTAGAGTAATTATTTATGTGTTTGTGTATAAATATCAGAGATAGTGACTCTCACGTCATTTTGTCTAAGTGCTACTTCAGATATTTTTTAAAATTTTATTTTATTGTAAAGATGCTGTAAGAGGGGTTACAGTTATATGAGTAAGGCAATAAGTACATTTCAGTTTTGAACAAAGTTATACATTATATTCAATTTAAAAGTAGTTTTTGTTTGTTTGTCTGTTGGTCATGGAGCCTGAATTCAGAGCCTGGGTTCTGTCCCTCAGCTCTTCAGCACAAGACTAGCACTCTACCACTTGAGTCATAGTGCCACTTCCAGCTTTTTCTGCTAATATGGTGCTGAGGAATCCAACCCAGGGACTAATGCATGCAAGCCAAGCATTCTACCACTGGGCCACCTTCCCAGCCCCTTAAAAGTAGTTTTGATTATATATTATTCTGCAAATTTGCTTTGATAGTTACTTTTGTTTTTTAGTTCTTCTTTTACTATTTCTTGCTTCATTTTTTTTTCTTATCTTTATTTTTACCAATTCTGGGTCTTGAACTCAGGGCTTGGACACTGTCAAGTTTTTTCTTCGTTTGCCCAAGGCTAATGCTCTACCATTTGAACCACAGCTACACTTTCATTTATATTTTGTTGTTGCTTTTTGTTTTGTTTTGGTTTTGGTAGTTAATTGGAAATAAGCGTTTCATGGACTTTCTGGCCCAGGCTGGCTTCAACCTGTGATCCTCACATTCTGAGTTGCTTGAAGTGTAGGTGCCAGATGGCCACTGGCACTCACCCAGATTGCTTTCTTTTCTAACTTAGACTTCCAGGGGCATATTCATAATTAAGTACATACAGGAAATAAAAATAAATAACTTACCAGAATTATAAGAAATGCCTATTAACTGTGCTGTACGCTTAATAAAACTTTCATTGACAGGAAAGGAGACAAAAATTACATTTTTTAGTAATTTTGACCATACATTTGAATTTAGCCCAAGTCTTTGTAAATTTTGTCCTTAATATACTAAAACTATCTATGAATAATAACTGTATTTGGTAGGTGCTGAGTAATTCTACTAGTAAAGGCTTTCCTTTGAACTTCTATGCCTCAAGTGAAATATGAATACTTTATTTGTTGGTGACAGATTGCCTTACAGACATGTGCCTGTGTTTCCTGTTGAAAACATTGTGTCTCCCTGAAATGTACTTGCTGCTAGAGGCAGTTGGATATGTACATTTATTACTGCCTGCAGTAATGAACAATACCTAATGTAAGCAGGTAAAATATGACATCACAATAGAAATATGAAAATAGGCAGTCTAAAGTAAATATCTAATTCATATGTCTCCTTCCTGTTAGCAAATAATGTCAACAAGCTCAATCATTTTGCTGAAATTGAAAACATAAAGTAAAATAATTTTTTTCAAAAAAAAGTTTTCTTTGGGAAAACAATATTGCCTTTAACTGAAAAAAAAAAAAAAAACAACCAAAACCAGAAGTTACCTGTCAGACTTTGACAGCATATTTTCTATTGTATCTCTTCAAAAGTGAGATCTAATCATGCTTGCCCTTTCCCATGCCATTTAATCCCTCTTCTTCATATAGCCTGTTTTCAAAAATGCTATAATGAAAACCAGAGTTCATGGCAAATCTCTAAGCTCCCTTCCCTCTCATTAGTTGAAACCAGCTTTGTCAAGTTTTATTTCTTCAGCTCTCTCCTGTGGCTCAAGTGAAATTCAGGCATCTATTGGTATAAAAATTGTGAAGGAAGTAGAAGTGTAATTTTTCCCCCAAGGAAATATAGTGCATTTTAATAATATAAGGTGAACAAGTGGCCAGGTCAGCTTGATATTTATCCTTTGGGTTATACTTTTTTTTTTAACCTAACATGCTGTCAGCAGAAATAAAGCAACAGCATGATATTTCGTTTAATGCACTTGTCAACTACTAGTTTCTGTGGTTAAAATAATGCATGGAAGAAAATTCTTTCTCCAATTGTTTCCCCATTTGATCTGATTTGATATATTTGAAATATGCCAGATAAATATTAAGAAAATAGTGTGAAAATTACTGGACAGTTTTCATATGGGATAATAAAATATAATTACTAATAACTAAACTCCTAAGACAAAATAGGTTGCCTGAGGATCAGTAGTTGAAAAATAACTACTTCCAAAAAAGAACTTTTAAGTCAGCTGCTATGGCTATAACTAATATATGCTAATAAAATATACCTACTGGGAAGACAAGGGAAGGCGAAACTTATGTCTTGGAATACCTCTGTCCTCACAGGGAAATTTTTTTTCTGAAAACTAACATCATTTTGCTTGTTTCTACTATATATGTAGATCTCTTACTTTTCCAACTCTCATATAAGTAATATGAAAGTTTGTTACATATTTTATTTACTTTTCTCATCATAGAGCCTCATTCTCAATAGATTAATTTAGTTATGGTCATATTATTTTGTATAACTTATTAGATAGTATATTAGATCTTAGACCCTTATTATCATTGAATATATACAATAACACTATGGAATAAGTACCATACTTTCCCCTACTTTTATAAAAAAATGTATGAAGAGTTTAAATAAATGAAGGCATATGCAACTACATAATCCTTGCATAAATATATGCATAAATTAATATATAAAGGGGAAATCAGACTAAATAAGATGGAAAGTATCTTCTGTGCCAAGGAACATAAGAACTTTATACTCTATGGTATAAATATAAGAGCTATAGACTGAAGCTTAATGGAAAGGTGAAATATAATAACATAATCGTTCATATAATTCTCCTTAAAAATTCTTTGGATTAATTCTCACATTAGCATCTACGAGAAATTTCATTTATGTTACTACAAAAATGAAGGAGAAAGGAGAGTGTAAATATCACTGAGGTGGAAATTCATACAGCTTCATTTGTTTACCAGCAGAGCTACATATTTGTTTAACAGCAGACATGGTTTACATACCAATCAACTTTTTTTCAATACACATTTAATGTGCCTCTGCAAGGTACCTAATAATGCAATGAAGCATTCTTATTACTTAGAAATGTAGGTTGTAGACTCATTGAATGGTCTCTCTTGGAGTTATATGTGTCATCTAATAGCCCTGCTGATTTTTCTTTATTGAATTACTAGTTGCTTGGTTTTATTAAACAGCTAGGAAATGATTATCTACTGAGACCAGTGTGATACCATTTGATATAATGGGAAAAACCACAACATTATAGTAATGCTGATCTACCCCAAAGGAACCTTTAGACGTTTAGATTTTTTGTATTATTAAATTTGTGATGTCATAGTTTATTTAAATTTAAATTCGATTGTAAAGGTGATATACAGAGGGGTTACAGTTACACAAGTAAGGCAATAAGTATATTTCTTTTTGAACAGTGTTACTCCCTTTCTCATTTTCTCCTACATTTTCCCCTCCCAACCAACCTCCCATCAAATAGTGAGGTTCATTTTTAACATAGTGTCTAGTGAGATATCCCTGTTGAATTAGTTCAACCTTTATCCCACTGTTTCTGTGATTGTCCTTCCCTTTCCCAAATCAGATACACTTGTATACAGGCCAAAAGGTCCAGAAATCAGAAACAGTGACAATAGTGAAAACCCAAAGGAGAAGAAAAAAGAAAGAAAAAAGAAATAACTGAAAACCATGCAATAAAAACTCTCATTTCCATTTCTTGTAGTTCATTTTGATAAGTATTGTTTTATATGGTTATATGTAGATATGCGGGTAGCTATTGAGCCAAACAAACATAGGATGCATGGTTTCCCTCATTTGCAATAACCAGAATATGTCACAGATTTTAACTTAGGGGATAAATTTTATATGATCTTGAAAGTTGTAGTTTTGGTCTCCAAGTACTTTTATTTCATTATTTTCTAATCCAGAAGAAACCAGAAGATTATATGAAGAAAATAAAATATTTGGAAGCATCAAGTAAATTAAATAGAATCATGATAGGTACCATGCCAAAGTATATCAGATAATGGCTATTTCATCAAGAAAAAAATCATAATATAATATCAACATGATAATGTGTTGTTTCTAGTAAATGATTCTAGCCTGAAGTCTTTGGAAAACATAATCTGGTGACATCTCATTTGCAGATGCTTTTTAGTTTTGCAAACACAGCTGCAGAAATGAAGAATAAGGAAAAAGAACATTGCATGAAGGAAAAAGGAACAATTGGTCAAAGATAGTATGTTTCCAGGCTGTCAAGATATCTACAGCTAGCAGTCTAGCAGATCACAAATTTGTGGGGAATTGCCCAAGAGGCTGTGTAAACTATTGTGCCTCTGAACACATTCTTTAGGGACTGCAAGGAATCATTCTGTGGTTTGGTCAGTAAAATTCTAGAAGCACAGCAAGAACAAAAGTCTGAGCACTCAGAAAATCAATGAGGATCACCTGTTCTGTCCAACATGGCTCTTCACTAATATGTTGCTCACTTTGTACAACATAGAATTGTAAAGTGTGATACCATAGCTACTGATACAATGGGCTTTATATTTAGATATTATAGAACAAATTTCATACATGTGAACTGTTAGATTCTGATAGAAATAAATTCTTGTCTGTTTTATAAGTAGCATGAAGGTAGCTTTCTAAATTAGATTAGAAAAGAAAACAATATCACAAAGCTATAAGAAGATATAAAACACTATGGTAAATTGAAGATTGATTTACCTTCATCCTCACAAAAATAATAGTTACAGAGATAAGCATATTAGCCAGAGATAAGAACTGTATTCTGTTCTGATGTGTTTGATTGGTGTGTTGTACTGATAAATGCAGAAATTGATTTAATTGGATGAAGTAGTTTTTGGTTCAATTTAAATTTTTGATAATGATAATTCTACTCCGAATTACTAGTAATAACTATTGGGAGTAAGAGGGGCATAAAAAGACTCTATATTCTCTATAGTCAAATTAATGACTAGGTGATCTTAACAAAAAAAAAGAGTAGATTTTGATCAAACAGCAATTAACAAATGAACATATATTTTTGAAAAGGACTATGACTCAAGTCTCAAGCTACAGTTTTGTCATTATCTCAATTCTTTTAAATTCTTCAAAAATTTTCTCCTTAAAAATACATACCAAATTATGTATGGTAAATCTGGTATATTGATTTGAAATTGCCACTAATTATTTATCACATCCCTTCGTTCTTTCCAGTCCAGTACTACTAGTCTCTGTTGCTTTATAACTCACATGGCAGGCTCTTGGACTCAGGACTTTGGATTCTATTTTCTATGCTGTCTGACTGTTTTGGCTGTTTCTATATCTTCCTTCTCTTGCTAATCAGAGAAATATGATTTTATGAATCTTAAAATTCATCTCAAGAAAACCTTGTGAGGACATTGGCTAGAGGTGTGACTTAAGTAGTAAACTCCCTGTCTGGCAAGCTTAGGTCCCTAGTGCAAACACTAGTAATGCAACTTTGAAAAGACAGAAATATTTGAGGACATTGTCGATGACATATTATTGATTAAATAAATGAAAATAATAAAATGTATATAACAATTCACTTTTACTACTGCAATTATTGCATATGCTTTTTGTTTTATGATATTTGATTTTAGGTAAATACTTAATTGTCCACTGATATTTTTGAGATGTCTCATTTGTGTTTAAAGAATGTTTATAGAATGGGTTTTGACCTATAATGTTTGGTGTAAGCTTTGGTTTGCTCATTTAACCTATTAGCACACATATGTTGGAATAAATATTTTTACATTAGTATATATTGCTGAAAGTTTTTAAAATTTCACTCTTCATATTTTTAGAAATTGATAACTCAATACAAGTGAAAAAGAAATGCACTGTTCCTTTTGTTTCTGGGCCAATTTTGTGGAGAATAATTTATAGTTATATTTAACTATACATGCCTACTCATATATACTATTGTATAAGAGTAAACATTTAAATTATAATTTATTATTTAAATGCTCGAGATTGTTATTAGTAAATTAGTATAGGTTCCTTTTTAGTAATGTTTTCTCATTAAAACAATTTATAAACCAGGGGCCAGTGACCAGCAACCAGTGGTAGCTCTATATTTAACTAAGGAGTGAGAAATCAAATACCTAAAATAATGTACTTTTGAGATAAATTGCCAACAGTTTCTCACCTGTGTTGTTCATGTAAAGGTGAATTAATATTGTTTTGCATTAATCATACTCTGCAATAACGAATAACTAATAGGTCAAAAGGCTATTCTGTGGGCTGTGCTGCTGGACAGGCACTCTACATACTTGGGTGTTGCCCTATTGTTAGATAAGCAAATGAAACTGTCAGAGTGCTCATAAATCCTAACACTGATGATTAGCAAAATCCCCTTCAGTTTTTTCCCTGTTTCTCTTGCTTTATTTCACTCTTGGTCAGCACCAGGTCACTGTTCTATTTTTCTCTCTCACTTTTTTTTCCTCACTCAACTCCACACCAAGGAATGTTTCTGGTGAGTACATAAATTCTCTTATCCTCTAGTCATTGGAAATCTAAGTGCAGCTTCTTCTCTGAAAGTCATTTATTTTCCAGTATCATTTGTGGCTCTTCTTCAGATTGGTTATATCTAAAATCTGTAATAGCAGGGAATTAGAATGTAGACAGGTTATTTTGATTCTACATAGCATAATAACTATCCAACTTAAACTGGGTGCTTGTGGCTAAAGCTCATTATCTTAACTATGCAGAAGGTTGATATCTACAGATTCACAGTTTGAGGTTTGGGAATCTACTAGATATCGGGGTTTGAAAAGTTTACTAGATACTATCTTTTAAAATAACCAGCAGAAATCGGGTGTGGAGGTATGACTTGAGTGGTAGACTGACATTCCAGAAAGGGAAAAGGCCCTCGATTCAAACCCAAGTACCAAAAAATGTCTAGTTTACAGGAATTCTATAGTTATGGATAAAGTACAGACGAAATGAATTGTCTGCTGTTTTTTTCCCAGAAAAAAATGATGTTTGATTTGGAACAAGATTTAAGTAGCTTATTCTTTATCCAAATACAGAAAGATGTTTTTATTGTTATTTACATATGCATCATTTGAATAGACACAATTATAGAACTATCATTAACATCTCTAACAAAAACACCTAAATTAAGTGATAAAATCAGATTCTCCTATAAATGATACTGCTAAAAGAGAAAGTTAAAGAAACATCGATGTAATTAGAAGAGTAAGGTCTTAGGTATTTAGGAGGCTATTTAGAGGATTCCGGGAGGAGAGATCATGGAATGAATGAGCTTTTATCAGGTCTACAAAACAATGTATAAGTTAAATGAAGTTCAAATTTTAATGCTTCAATGTAAGTGGCTCTTTTCATGCTTGGAACTGATAAAATTTTAGAAAAGAGAATTCAAAACTGTACCTTTCAAAACGATTCATGGCACTTTATGATAATATTTCTTCATCAACTATTTGACGTTCAATGAAAATTGGAAGAGATCTTATTAAAATTCAGAACCCAAGATTACTTATACTATGCATGATACCGTGAACAGAAACAATATGTGATAATGCAAATAAGCTAGTTATTGTGAAGCAGCAAAAAATTCATTTTGAAGAAGTACTTTAATTAAATGGCATTTAATTATTGTAATCAGATTCTGAACACTTTCACAGAATAACTGAATTCAGTTATTTTTGGTCAAAATATGCAATAATCTAATGAAATTTTGCTAAAATTAAAATGAAAAGGTTTTTTTTGAATGTTGATATTATGATCATTTCAGAGTCACTGTTCGCTCCTCAAATTATAATTATTTACATACACAAAAACATAACATCATGTAAAATATTTGAGGATAGTGAATTGTATAAAATATGAATTCATATTTGTTAATTTAAAGGGATAGGAGTACACATAGTTTCTAAAGCTGTTCATTCTAATAACTTTATCTTTCTTTCCTGTAGATCAACAAAGACTTTTATGATTGAGATAATTTAAAAAATGACACACTAAAATACTTTTTCAAATATTCACAAAACAATTAAGATTATGCTACCTACATGTAAATATCAATAACCCTAATGTTCAGCAAAATTTCCTCTCTGGAAATATTTAAATTTTGTAAACTATATGCAGCAAACTAGCATGTTTTTTCTCCTCTCTTGTTTATAATATTTATAAGTGGATCATTAACTACTGTAAATTATCAGTTCAAAACATGTGCTATAAATGATATTAAATCAGAGGAATAGCAAGCATAGTTTCAGAAATAAACTTAGAAGAAAACAATAAATTTATAAAGCAGAAATAATCTAACTCCAGACAAATTACAGGAAATAGCAGTATTTCATTTAAATATTTTGCTTTGCACCACTTAGTGTGTTCTAAATAAACATTAGGACAACAATGATTCAGGCCTCTAGCAACTGGCCTAAATCAAGTAAACAGAGATACTACAATTTTGTATGAATTAAAATCTCCATTATATACATTAAAAAAATCTCAATTTTATATCAATTTCCTTCTGTATTAAAAAAATCTCCATCTAAATATATTAAATGAAGTAAGCCAGGCCCAAAGAAACACAGATCACATGGTTTTCCTTATTTGCAATAACCAATATATGTCTAGGACAAGCAGAAAAGGTCAAAAGCTATCTATGTGTATGACCATATAAGATGATGCTAAGTGAAATGAACTCCAAGATAGGGACACAAGAGGTTTTATCTTTGTTGTTGTTGTTTTAATGTATTTATAATGTACTATGTGATTCTTTTGTTTCTTTTGTATGTTCTTCCCCCATGGTATAACCCCTATTTTGATTCCAGTGCCCTGCATCTTGTATATACATTTTTGTAATTTGAGGAGGGGAAGGGAAATAACAAAATACTGAAACAAGGATACAGGTTGACCCATTGTAACAATGAGATGTACAAGATACTATGTTGAAAACGAACTGTACAACTTGGTGGGGGGAAGGGTGAGGACTTGGGGAGGTCTGGAGTGAAGGGATGGTAGGGGAACAACAAAGGAGAGGGTAACAATGCTTGATAGGAAATGTACTCATTACCTTACTCATGTAACTGTAACTCCTCTGTTCAGTATCTTTACAATAAAAACATATATTAAAAAATCTCCATCTATATTCTGTTATATTTTGCCTTTATATTGTCATGGCCATCATTCATCCAAATGCAGTATGAAGATGACAGATTCCTAAATATTATGCAATTCTTCTGGACATTTAATTGCTAACTTTCAAATGAACATGAATTCCTAATAAACCATTGCTACAATGAGATGAGGATTCTCAAGGAGATATTTTCATAATCCAAGAAAACCAACCAGCCACACATCATTCCTCCCTTTCTTCCTCCATGTCTTCCTCTCTTTGAGTTCTTACATTTCTTTATCCTTCTTATACCCTTGCTGTTGTGTTCTTCCATCATTATGGACTTCAGTGATAACATTGGACCACCTGAATATTCAAGGATAATTAATTTAATACCAGCTTAATTTTTCTTTGATATATAATATATTCACAGATGGTTGACACCTTTAGGAAGAGGCATCCTGCTCACTGTGGTGAGCACTGCATTGCACTTTCACACATATTTTCACTGCATTTTTTCAAACATCCTTACATGGTCATTGATGTTTATCAATCATAGATATAAATAATAATTGAAAAGAAAAAGACAACTAATGTACTAGAGAGTCTCTATTTACCCTACTGTCAAACTCTGTTGAGTAAAATTCATAATTTCTCTTTAGTGGAGTTTAACATTAAAAGTCCATTATACAAAAATATTACCACTTTTTTGAATAATGAATTTCACATAACTATTCTCTTTGAGTTCCTATGAGAAACTTTAAAGGAAAAATTGCATCTTATTCCTTTTTGTATTTTCAACATTCAGAACAAGGGCAGGTATTTTGTAGGTCTTTCATATATTGAAATTAGGTAGATTAACATCTAAATAATAGTTAGATTTTTACCTTGTCAGTTTTACTTTATTCTTTTAGATTTCCTTTTTCATTTTCACCTTTACTAAGAATAGGTCAAAATAGTTAAAATTAAAGATTAATTGAGAGATATGAAATGTTTTAAGAATATCAAATGGTATGTAAAGGCCATTTAGAATCAAGGCTGTATAACAATTAAAAAAGCAAAATTTATATCTCAATACCCTCACAATGACTTCTATACTACAGTTCTCATATATGACAAAATTAAGTCAATTCTTACTAGGTTTGTCTGTCACTAACTTTCTTTATGAGATGAAACTCACCAGAGTATTATAATAGTGGAAAATTTAAGTACAGTTTAATATGAATTCTAGCTTTGCAATAGGTCTGTATGCTAATGTGAATTATGAAAAAATGATAAACTTACAGAAGTCAGCTAGAAAGCAGGAGAAAACTTAAGAAAGATCTAAATGCATACAAAATTAAATTATTTGCAAAGCTGTGCTTGGCAGTTCAAGCTCAAGCAGTAGGAAATTTGTTATTTTACACAGGTAGTTATTTTACATTAGATAGTCAAAATATTTGACTACTTAATGCATTTGTTATAAGCAGACAATGAACTACACTGACAGTGAAGTAGTAAGATCTAGAGTCTCATAATAATTTTGAATTTAAATTTAGTTTTTTCTTTGATTATATTTTCTATTACTTAATGAAAAGTATATCATGCTAAATTTTGTTTCCTATGTTAAACTATTTTAAAATCTAGATTTTTTTTCTACTTTTCAATGTTGAAAAAAATAATACTAAAGTAATTCAAAACCCAAAGTGAATTGAAAATAACAAAAGCAAGTCACTAAGCTGTTTGTCCCTTTGCAATAGTTTTCCTCCTGTTTGTAGGTAGAAATTAAACTATGTTGTATGTTATGTTGTTATTGTATTATATTGTATATATTGTGTATTATATTGTATATTCTATATATTGTATTACATGATATATTGTATATTTGGTTGTCAAACAGCTTACCAAGAATGGATGGATGTGGAAGCATATTCTAGCTACCACAAATTAGGGAAACCATGCAACCTATGTTTCTCTGGAAACTACTTTGCAAAACTACTTAACTATAATAATAGTTTCATAATAATAGATGGATTTTGTAAAGCAGCAACTGTGAATTTGTATCATCACTGTCATGTGTCAAGTACTTTACTGTGTGGCTGTGGTATCACTGTTTTTACTGCCAAACATTGGATATTTGTTGGGATTTTTTCAACAATTTTAATTATGAAGGATTTTGAGAGCTCACATCCATCTGTTATAATTTTCTATTATATAGGCAGCATTTGTGTCTAGATATAAAATTAATTGATCAACAAGTATGTTCTGGTAAAATATGCTATATATCTGCTGGTAAGGGAATGTTTATTTCATTGCCACTGGAAAAAGATTCTCAGCTTTGTTGGGCTAACCGTTTCTATTATTTCTTTCTTCATTTATGAGTTTCAGTTTTAAATATATTGTTTCTATTTTTTTCTCTGCTTCTATTTTTAGAAACTATTTCATCCTAATCAACCTCAAATATCCTGATTCTCAAGATGAATATTTTCTGCAGCATATTTATCAATGAGGACTCCAGCTCTAGACCATATAGGTTTAAATGATAGTTTTTCCACTTGCTAGCCTTGTGAAAATGGATGGATTCTTTCACCTGAGTCTCAAGGCTTGTCATCTCTACAATGGGTATAATTATAGCACTTACCTCTTATGTTCATAGTAATGATTAATAACAGTTCTCAGTTCTTAGAATAATACCCAATACAATAAATATATTTATTATTATGCCTTCATTTTAAACCAATTAGATATATATGTATATATAGTATTTTTCTTAAGAATTGCTATAAATTTAGTTTTTGCTTCAAATTATAATTGTACTTACAGATTTTTTACATTTACAATTAAATTCTCTTTATCTCATAAGCAAAGACTTTGTAGGAGAAAGTCTTCTAGAAATATAACTGGGTAGGCCAAATTTTAATAATTGATTTTAATTTTGGGTGCTATTGTCAAAGAATATAGCTTATCAGTACACTATTTGAAGCAAAATTGTTAATTTTATTTCTAATTAAATACATGATTTGGACATAACCTCTCATATTCATGGGATTACTAATTTCATGGATTCTGTTTGTGAAAATATTTAAGCTTATTAAGAGTGATAAATAGGAGCTGGGAAGGTGGCTCTGTGATAGAGTGCTTGCCTTGCATGCATGAAGACCTGGGTCTTCAGCACCACATAAGCAAAAAAAGCCAGAAGTGGCACTGTGGCTCAAATGGTAGAGTGCTAGCCTTGAGCTGAAGAGCTGAGGGACAGTGCCCAGGCCCAGAGTTCAGGCCCACGAATGACAAAAAAAAGTGGTAAGTATATTTAAATACCTATTCTATGTTGGTAAATATGATTTGTAAAACTCCAGAAAGTAATATGCTGTTTTCTTCCAACTACATTTTAAAAATTTTATTATTCTCTAATTTTTTGCAATGAGTAAATTTTTAAACTTATTACATTTTTCTAAAAATGTATCTTCTAAATCTTTGTAGTGTCTTTTTGTGCATATGTGTCTTTTTAAATATATTTTTTATTGTAAAGATACTGTACAGAAGGGTTACAGTTACATGAGTAAGTTAATGAATACATTTCATTTTGAGAATTGTTACCCACTTCTTTGTTTTACCCATTCATCCCTTTTCTCCCCACCAACCCCCCTCAACTCCTCCCTCCTTCACCTCAAAGTTGTAAAGTTCGTTTTCAACATAGTGTCTTGCACATCCCTGTTTCAGCATTTCGTTATTTCCTTTCCCCTCCTCAAATTAGAAAAAATGTATAATATACAAGATGCAGGACCCAGGAATCAAATACAGTAAAAACAAGGGTTATACTATGGGGGAAGAATGTTAAAAAAAGTACATAGTACATTATAAGTACATTAAAAACAAAAACAACTAAGATAAAGCCTCTGGTGTCCATATCTTGGAGTTCAGTTCACTTAGAATCATCTTGTATAGTCATACAACTTTTCTTCTCAACTGATAAGATTATCATAGATGTATACTAGCTATTGCAAATAAGGGAAACCATGGGACCTATGTTTCTTGGGCCTGGGTTACTTCACTTAATAGATTTTTTTCCAAGTCTTTGCATTTCCTAACAAATGAGGTGGTGCCATTCTTTCTGATGGAGGCATAGAATTCATATACATACATATATAGATATATGTATATATAACACATTTTCTTGATCCAGTAATATACTGAGGGGCATCAGGGTTTATTGTATAGCTTAGCTACAGTAAATAATGCTGGAATAAACATGGTTTAGTATAGCCTTGTTGGTGATCTTTTCGGAAAATTCCCAAAAGTGGGATTCCTAGGTCATAGTGGAGCTCTATTTGTAGTCTTTTGTGGAACCTCCATACTGATTTCCAGAGTGGTTGGACAAGTTTACATTCCCACCAACAATGCAGTATTGGCCATATTCTCTCCAGCATCTGTTGTTATTAAATTTCTTGATTATAGCCATTCTAACTGGGGTGAGGTAAACTCTCAGTGTTGTTTTGATTTGTATTCCTTTTATGACTAGAGAATTTGAGAATTTCGTGTCTATTGACCATTCTTATTTCCTATTCAGACAAGTCTCTCTTTAAATCTTTAGCCCACTTATTAATCGGGCAGTTGTTCCTGTGAGGATTTGTTGTTGGAGGATTTAATTTTTTGAGTTCTAAATATATTTTTAGATAGGAGGCCCTTGTCCATTGTATGGCTAGTGAAGATCTTCTCCCAATCCGTAGGCTTTCTATTGATCTTGCTAGCTATGTCCTTTGCCATACAGAAGCTCTGAAGCTTCATGCAATCCCATTTGTCCAACCTTTCTTTGATTTGTTGTGTTTCTGTGTCTCTATTAAGAAAATTTTGGCCTGTGCCAAGGAGACCTAGAGTTTCTCCTATTCCTTTCTGTAATGTTCTCAAGGTGTCTGCTTTTACTTAAAGATCTTTGATCTATTTGGAGTTGATTCTGGTTCATTGTGTTATATAAGGATCTAACTTTAGTTTTCTACAGGGGTTTACACAATTTTGCCAGCACCACTTAATGAAAAGCTTGTCTTTCTTCCATTCTAATTTTTTTAGCTCCCTTATTGGAGATTAGGTGACTATAGGTCTGTGGGTTCATTTCTGGGTCTTCAATCCTATTCAATTGGTCCTCAGGTCTGTCCTTGTGCTAGTACCAAGCTGTTTTGATTACTATGGCTTTGTAGTACAGTTTGAAATTTGGTATTGATATTCCTCCAGCACTGTTCTTTCTGCTAAGGATTGTTTTTGCTATTCGGGGTTTTTTATTTTTCCATATAAATTTTTGGATCGCTTCTTCTATTTCACTGAAGAATGAAGTTGGGTTATTGATAGGTATCGCATTGAATTTATAGATAGCTTTGGCAGCATTGCCATTTTCACAATGCTAATCCTCCCAATCCAGGGCACAGGAGGTTTTTCACTACTTTAGTTCTGCTTTAATTTCCTTTTTCAGGTTGTTAATGTTTTCATCACAGAGGTCCTTCCCTTCTTTAATTAATTCCTACATATTTTTTTTGTGGAGCTATTACAAAAGGAGTTGCTTTGCTGATTTCAGCCATACTCTTCTCATTATTGGCATACAGAAAAGTCATTGATTTCTGAAGGATAATTTTATACTCTGCAACTTTGCCAAACATTCGAATCACCTCAAGTAACTTGAGAGTAGAGTTTGTGGGGTTCTTTAAATATAAGATCATGTCATCAGCCAAGAAAGAGAATTTTACTTCATCTTTCTATATTTGGGTCCCCTTTGCATTGTTTTATTGCTCTAGCTAGGCATTCTAATAATAAATTGAAGAGAAGTGGAGTGGACATCCTTGTCTTGTTCCCGAATTTAGAAGAAATGGCTTTAGCTTTACATCAATAAGTATAATGCTGGTTGTAGGTTTGTCATACACACCTTTTATTATATTTAGGAATGTTCCATGGATTCCTAGTTTTCCAATGCTTTCATCATAAAGGAGTGTTGGATCTTGGCAAATGTTTTTCTGCATCTATTGAGATAACCATGTGGTTCTTATCCTTACTCTTGTCGATGTGATGAATTATATTAGTTGATTTGCATATATTGAACCAGCTTTGTATCACTAAGATGAATCCTGTTTGATCATGGTGTATGATTTTTTTAATGAGTTGTTGAAGTCCATTGGCCAGAATTTTGTTGAGAAGTTTTACATCGATGTTCATCAAAGAAATGGGTATGTAGTTCTCTTTCTTTGATGAGTCCCTGCCTGGTTTTGGGATGAGGGTTATGATGGCTTCACATATAAAGTTTGGTAATGAACTCTCAATTTCAATTTCATTGAAGAGTTGGAGGAGTATTGGTGTGAGTTCTGCTTTGAAGATCTGTAGAATTCAGCTGTAAATCCATCTGGTCCTGGGTTTTTATCAGGTGAAGGCTCTTATTGCTGTTTTGATTTCAGTGCTTGATACTGGTTTGTTAATTTGGTTTAAACCATGTTGGTTTAGTTTGATCATGTCAATATTTTCTAGAACTTTGTCCATTTCTTATAGATTCTCAAATTTATTAGCATAAAGGTTTGAGAAGTATCCCCTTATTATGTTCTGAATCTTGGTTGATTTTATAGTGATGTTTCCATTCTCATCTCTGAGTTTGTTTTATTTGGGTGTGTTCTCTTCTTTTTCTGATAAGATTTGCTAAGTGTCTGTCAACTTTGCTAATTTGTTATTATTGTGAAAATACTGTACATAGGGGTTACAAAATTATGCTAATTTTTCAAAGCACCAACTCTTTGTTTTGTTGATTCTTTCTGTGGTTTTTTTTTATTCTAATTCATTTAATTCTGATTTAATTTTAACTATTTGTTTCCAACTACTGGATTGGGTTTATCTTGTTCATTTTTTCAAGGTGCTTTAGTGGCCTCATTAAATTGTTGGTTTCAGATCTCTCCAATTTGTTGATGTAGGAACTCAGAGCTATAAACTTGTTTCTGAATACTGCCTTTGCTGTGTCCCAGAGGAGCTGGAAGTTTGTATGTAAATTTTTGTTGTGTGTCATGAACATTTGAATTTCCTTTCTGATTTCTTCCAAGACCCACTAGTGGTTCAACAGTGTGTTGTTCAGCCTCCATGTATTACATGATTTTCATTAGTGGCTTTTGGTGTTAATTCTAATTTTATTCCTGTGTTGTCTGATAGAATGTAGGGCATAATTTGAATGTTTCTGAATTTGGAAAAAAATATTTTGTGACCTAAACTGTGTTCTATTTTAGAGAATATTCCTTGTGCTGCTGAGAAGAACGTGTATTCTGATGCTACTGGGTGAAATATTCGGTAGGTATCTGTTAAGTCTAGCTGGTCTATGCAGTTATTTAGATCTGACACTTCTCTTGAGTTTTTGCCGGGTTGATCTGTCTAGCGGGAATAGTGGTGTCTTAAAATCTGCAACATTTAATGTATTTTTATCTATGTGTGATTTTAGGGAAAGTGGTGTTTCTTGGATAAAGTTGGGTGCTCCATTATTTGGTGAATAGATATTTAGAATTATAATATCCTCCTGAAGGAGAGATCCCTTAATAAGTATGAATGACCTTCTTTATCTCCTCTCACTAATTTTAATTTGAATTCAATTTCATCTGATATTAAGTTCGCAACTCCCACCTGTTTATGGGGGGTATTTCCTTCAAAGATTTTATTCCAGCCTTTCACTTTCAGAATATGTTTGTTTTTGTGGGCAAGGTGGTCTCTTGAAGGCAGCAGATAGGAGGATCTTGCTTTTTGATCCAACTAGACAATCTGTGTTGTTTAATTGGAGAGATAAATCCATTAATATTGAGAGTTAGGACTGAGATATGTTTGTTCCTACCTTTTTATCCTTTTATTTTGTTTGTTTTTTTGTGGGGAAGACTGTGCCTTCGTTGTTCTTTTTTTTTTAATTAGGTAAACCATTTATTTATTTTAATTAAGTTTTTATTGTGAAAATACTGTACAGAGGGGTTATGGTTACATGAGCAAGGTTCTTGTGCTTTTGTAGTTCTCTGTGAGCTGTTTCACTTCCAATATCTCTTTCTTCTTGGTTTTCTATGGGTAGAACATCTTTGAGGTTTTTTGTAAGACTGGTTTGGTCGCGATATATTCTTTTAGTTTTCCTTCCTATGGAAGATTTTTATTTGTCCTTCCAGTATGATTGAGAACTTAGCTGGGTAAATTATTCTTGCTTCATAGTTATTCATCTTTAGGGCATGGCATACTTCAATCCATGCTCTTGCTTTCATGGTCTCTGATTAGATGTCTGCTTACCCTTATAGGTGATTGTTCTTTTCTCGCTGGTGGCTTTAAGAATATTTTCCTTAGTTCATATTGATCTTGTATGGACTATAATGTGGCGGTGAGATGTCCTATCATGCTCTGGTCTATCTGAGGTTCTAAAAGCTTCTTGTATCTGGATGGGCCTTTATATTTGGGAAGTTCTCTGCTAGGATTCTGCTCAACATATTTCCTAATCCATTGGCTTCCCTCTCCAGACCCTCCTCTATACCTATTAGTCTCAAATTAGGCTTTCTGATTATATCTTTTAGCTTCTGCAATGATTTGTCATGTTTCTTGGTTTTGTTTTGAATATTTGTGTGCTCTTTCTCGATGGAATCTAAATTATCTTCTGCCTCAGAGATTCTGTCTTCTGCTTCCTCAATTCTGCTTTCAAGGCTTTTTACTTTGCTGTTTATTTCCTTTCCTTCTTGCTGATCTTTGTTAATGGTGGCCAGCTCATTATTGAAGTTTTCTGTTAAATCTTTGCTTTACCTCCTGGAGTTGGTTTTTGGACTTGTCTTTCAACTCCTTTAAATAGGTTTCTATCTTTTCATTGGATTCTTTCTTCTTCTGTTGGAGTTCCTTTATTGTTTTATTTGTGGAGCCATGAAGTCATCTATTAGTTTCTGGTTGGTAATATCACCTTCTCTTATAATGCTATTCAGGGTGTCCAACTTTTCATTCAGCAGATTTACCAGCCATGCTTTTAAAATATCTTAAGCATTATCTTTTAGGTCATTTTGGGACTGCTCTATAGCCTGTTTATGTGGTGATGGAGTTGGAGGTGGTTGATTGGCCATGTTTCTTGCATTTCTGTGGTTATTTCTAACAATTTGGAGACAAGTGCCACTCCAATACAATAGGGTAGTTTTTTAGGGCAACCTGCTGTCTTGTAGATGTATAGAACTCAGGGTTTCAAAATTATGGGCCGGTGTTACCCTATTTAGCTCTCTTTTTCTTTGTTTGGTGAAGGCTGTTGTGGTTCCAGGATGGAGATTACATATAGTTGTAATTTGTGAGACAATCTGGGTTTGGCTATTAAGTAATTTGCACCTGAGGGTTAACAAGATGGGCTCCTTGTACTCTGTCAAAATGGAACCAATGGTAAGTTGGCTCAGATATAAACCATTAGGGATCAATGGACTAAAGAAAATGGAGAAGGAAAGGATAAGGATTGGAGAAATATATTTCAATTAAGAAGAAAAATTGTGTGTAATGATGGTAGAGGAGTAAGAACAATTTGAGGAGAGATATGTGTAATAGGAAGAGAATAGAGACCTTATTTCAGAATGTAAGAGGTAGGAAATAAGTTGAAGAAAGATTATATAAGGAATAATTTAGAAATCTAGGTGAAAATAAGAAAAGAAATTATATGTATATTTGAGAGAATTGCTGATATTAAAAATATGTTTTATTGAACAGTATTGGAAAGTTGATTAATCTAAGATAATTCCTGTAGTTATTATGTTTATATACATAGAAGTCCTTGTTTTGTGTATAGAACTAAACATGTTAACTCTGATGGAGTAGTAGTACAATGTGGAGAGAAACGAAGAGGAAGGAGAGAGAAAAAAATAAAATTAGGAAATTGAAAAGTGGAAGAACTAAATAATAGTGAGAAAATAGCATATCCTAAAAAAAACAAAAACACACAAAGAAACCAAAACAATCAACAACCAATATTTAAAAAAAAAAAAACAAACTAAAAAAATCTAGAGTAAGTTTTTTGGCTTGTTTGGGAGAGCTTGAGTCTCCACTTAGTCCTCTAGGCTGATTCCTGATAAAACCTTGTATGCCTTGCAGTAACTCCACTCTCCTTGTGGCTTGATTGGTTCCAGATGGCCATTTGACAAGGGTAGGTGACTGCTATCTAAAATCCCACTCTCAGGCCTGAGAGCGTGCTATCACAGTCATGTAGCCATGTTCCCAGGCTTTGCCAGGTAGCCACAGAAAGTTTAGGAACAGGGCTTAGATCTGTGTTCACTTTTGATGTGATCCCTCCCTTTTGGGTGAAGGCTTGGGTCAGAGGGTTTTGGGACCCTACAGAAAATTGCCACCCGCAGCCAACTGGGTTACTCACAAGATCTGTAGCTGGTGGTGCAGTGGACCACAGATCCTGTGTTGTGGTGGCCTGGGTGGTGTTGGCTGGTTCTCAATGGGAGGGTCTGGCGGTTGGCAGGACCAGGTGGGGGGATTGGCAGTCTGCATCAGCCGAAGGGTCTCGCTCTGTGGGGTGGGGAGTCTGTCCACTGGAAGGACCAGGTGGAGCTTGTGATGGCGAGTTACAGTGGGCAGGGGTGCTGGGCTGCAGTGGAGATGGTGGGTGGGGTGGTTACTGGAGGCTAAGGGCTGTGTCAGCGGCAGCAGGGCAGGTCCACCTAGTTTGGTGGGTGATGCTGTCCACAGCTCTGGACTTTGGGACTGGCTTTTGCAGTGTCGGTGGAGCCCACAGAATGATGCCACTGTGACTGTGGGAGCCCTGGGTTGGTGCCCAGTGGCGGCAGGGAGGGACCGGGTCCTGGCAGAGTGCCCAGTCGGAAGGGCATTCAGCCAGTGGGGTGAGGGATTGGCTGTGTCTGTGGTGTCCTGGGAGCCATGCGCAGAAGTGTCGGGGGTCCACAAGGATCCCACTAGAGCTGCTGGCTGGGGACCTTACATTGGCTCCAGCAGCGACTTAAGGGCACTTACACGTGCTGGGGATATCTGGCAATTGCAATGCCTGTGTTTGCGGAGACTGCTCCTCCTTCATAGCTACCCAGCCAGTGAGTTGGAGCCTGGGTATGCTTGCAGTCTCCAGATTCTGGAATCTTCACGGGTTTCCCTCCTAACTTTCTGTGGGTCTGATGTTGAGTGATTTCTTAAGTTTTTGGATACCTCACTGCTTAAAATCAAGAAGCCAGTATAGCCAAGAAAAATATAAAAAGAAATCCATACTGATTTTTTAAAATTTAAATTAGTTTTAACTGATATATAAAAATTGAATATATTCATGGGCAACATATCATGCTTTATTATCTGTATATATTGTGTAAGGTCAGACGAGGTTAAACAAACGATCTTCTCAGACATTATGATTTATGACAAAAGCTTTCCAAAGACTGTTTTCTTGCCTTTTGACAGCCATGGTGTAGTGCATGATTAAAAAAAATCTATAGTTATCCTAGTAAACAATAGCACACTAAAACATTTGTTCCCTCTGAAATGTAACTTAGTACACATTTATCAACCATTCCTCAGCCTTCCCTCTCCAAATGCTCTCCTGTACTCTGACAACACCACTCTCAGATCCGCAGATTTATTTATCTGTACTTAGTTAATTTCATTTCATACAATCTGATTCCATTCATGTTGTCACAAATGGCAAGGTTGCACTCATTTTTTATGACTGAATAGTATCCTATTTTGTGTGTGTGTGTGTGTGTGTGTGTGTGTGTGTGTGTGTGTGTGTGTGTGTATGTATGTGTGTGTATCTCACTGTCTCCTTATCCATTCATCAATTCATCAGTTGTTGAAAATGACTTAAAACTCAAAACACTCCTCTTTGTCCCTCATGGTCATAAAAGTGTCCTTGCTGCAGGCATTGCTGAAGCTGAATCATCTCCCACTCCCTTCCCAACATACCTTATGATTGCAAAAGAGATAACCTGTGATGTGCAGGGAAGGCGGAGGGAGGCTATCATTTGTTGACATGTCTGCTAAAAGCAGAGGCTTCCTCTGCAAACTCAATCTCTGCACAGAAAGCAGTTTTTCCAGTTCCCATTCTGCCCTGCTTCCTGTCACAAACTACCCCAGACCTCTGTCCAGCCAGACTTCACTGTCTCTGCCTAATAAAAAGAGATTTCATTTGTTAGAGAGTGTGTCATTTGTCAGGAACATTGTCCTTTTCAGGTTTACGCACAAAATGAGTCTGTTGGTTCGTTGAGTTACCTTTCTAAACTTTTGTTATCCTGATACCCTTCATGACTCAGTTTCCTAACAAAAGGCCTACAAAATTGTTTGTTTCTATCTCTTAGTTGTTATGAAGCATGCTGCAATGCATACAGCAGTGAGATGTCTCTTTAAAATATTGATGTTTGAATAGTAGTTCTAATTTTTATTTTTTGAGTGATCACTACACCCTTTTCCATAAAGACTGTAGTCATTTTCTTCCCCACCAAAGGTGTGCAAGGAATGGCTCTCTTTTCCCTACATCCTTGTAAGAACCTTTTAATTCTTAGAATATTCCTGGA
The DNA here is from genome assembly GCF_024711535.1 of Dipodomys merriami. Taxonomy (NCBI): domain Eukaryota; kingdom Metazoa; phylum Chordata; class Mammalia; order Rodentia; family Heteromyidae; genus Dipodomys; species Dipodomys merriami. The sequence goes on from NW_027206290.1 coordinate 3,472,448, forward strand.
GGCTTGCTTTATTTCTCTCCTTTCTTTCCTTTCTTTTTCTTTCTTTCTTTCTTTCTTTCTTTCTTTCTTTCTTTCTTTCTTTCTTTCTTTCTTTCTTTCTTTCCTTCTTCCTTCCTTTCTTTCTTTCTTTCTTTCTTTCCTACTTCCTTCCTTCCTTCCTTCCTTCTTTCTTTCTTTCTTTCTTTCTTTCTTTCTTCCTTCCTTCCTTCCTTCCTTCTTTCCTGTTTTTCCTTTTTTTAAGTTGCTGTTTTTTTGTTTTGCTGGTGAACAGTCTGAGATCTTAGGATCAAGATTCAAAGCCAGAATGCTCAGGAAAGCCCATGAGACTCTTATTCTCAACCTTTTAAATCTGTTTTTGCCTGTATTTTTCATAGCAGAAAAAGAGCAAGGTCTATGCCATAATTTAAAAAAAAATCCTTCATTTAATCAACCTAGAAAACACTCAATGGATAATGAATTCTGGTTCAGTTCTTCTATAATGTAATTTTTTTTATATTCTCTGATGACACTTTGATGACTCTATCAAATTCTTAGGAAGAGATATTAAAATGATCAACATTTCTAAATATCTTATCTATTTATTTTATTATATATCTATATATCAGCATACTATTTCTTATACAAGCATCAGTAAATCTTAAGAATCTTAAAATGAAAATTGTAAATTTCGAAGTCATATAATTGTATCTTATTGCATGGTCTTCTTAGCTACCATGTGAATTTTATTTTCCTTGGAGTCCTCATCCAGATTGTATTTTATTTAGCAGAAGGGTCTTAGGCTATGTGAGGAAGGCACTGTCAAATCTCAAAGTTGATGCTGTAGCATTTATTTTTGCTTCCTTTTGTTTGTATTTTTAATGTGGTCAAGGAGTAGAAGTGTAAAGGTAGAATTACGTTAGAAAAAGTATTGTCTGTGTTGTTGGTGGTAGTCCTATGGGTAGAATCTAGAGCCACTTTCATACTAAAAACTTCTGCACCATTTAACCTGTGCCCTTAGGGCTATAATGATTATTTCCTAAATGTTGCTCTGTCCCCCTTCCACACCCACAGTCCTGGGGCTTGAACTTAGTGTCTGGGAATTGTCCCTGAGCTTCTTTTGCTCAAGGCTAGCACTCTAGAACTTGAGCCACAGTGCCGCTTCTGTCTTTTTCTTTTTATATGGTACTGAGGAATCAAACCCAGGGTTTCATGCATACTAGGCAAGCACTCTACCATTAAGCCACATTCCGTTGCTGTGTTCTTATTGAAAAATTATATTGTCTTTATTACAAAAAGTCATGAATACATTATATTGACTAACTACATTAATTTATTGTAATAGTACTTTCTAAAATGACCTAAACTATTTTTGGGTACATGTATTATTTTCTTGAAGAGTTTTTGAACTTTAAAAATGGTATTTAAATAATATTTAATTATATGACTGTAGTATTTAACTTGGTGATCCTCATTTAATTCTTATAATGTGCTCATTAAGATGTTCATTTTATATTCATTTCTATTTTAACAACAACAATAAAAAAAGTCCCTAAAAGTTTGAGAAGTGAAATATCTTATCTAGTTTCCAAACATTTCCACAAATTTTCTAAACTCATTACTACTAACTTCTGAGTAGCAATTCAGTAGTTTCTCCTAATTTGTATCCTTCTAGTTTTGTGTCTTTATTTAAAAAAGGATTTAATGTTGTTCACTGTCTCCTCAATATTTAATACAAACAAACATTAAAAACTTGAAAATTTAGGTTCTTTCCAAAATCTGTAAGTTATTTATAATATGTCTCATTTGATAACTAGACAGTTATATTAATAGTAAGTTGCAATTGGCATCTTGTGTATACTATCTTTAATGTAGTCAAATACAGAATATTAAAAAAACATTTTCTGATGTTAATCTACTCTCAAAAGTAGAAGATTTGCAATGCCATCTGGATAAGGAGAAAATGGTCTTGTGGGCAAATTATACCGCTACTAAAGATAAAAATTCAGTTCTATTTCTTTCTCCCAATCTGGAAAGCACCTGCCTTCTTTTTGTCACTATCCTTCACCAAGTTTCCTTCAAAGAAACCTTTAAAAAAAGTCTGCTAAATCTTGAGGTAAAAAAATACTGATTAGGTCAAGATTATATATATATACATACATATATATATATATATATAAATGTATTAACGTAAACTTATATGTCTCAAAGCTTATCATCCAACAATATAAATAATAGATGCCAAGAATATGGTGTTTTTTCATAGCCAAATTCAATGCACAGGGAGGAAAGGCACTTGATAGAACAACATATGTGGGATGAATGCCAATTACCACTCAAAGGACCAAATTTTCAGAGTATAATATACAATCAGGAAGCTAGAACAAAATTGTGTTTTCATTTTAGAGAAACAATTTAAATCTTGCTACATTTACACATGTTGATGGAAAAACATGTAGCTGAATGACTGTCAGTACAGATGGATTTGTCTATAAATGGATAAATTTTGGAAGGATTTTAATGATCCGCTTTCTGTTCCTTTTAATGAGCTACATCAAAGTGTTTACCTCAACAATGTAATGAATTCAGAGAATGTTGAACTTGAATCTTTATTTTGGTGTGATGCTTATGTTAAGTTGTATCCTTTATGTATCTACAGGAAAAGGATTTATTTTTCTAACAGTCCATGCCTTTGTATATCTGGACCAAATAAAAGTGCAATAAGCAGCATGCAAATAGGTTGCTAACTTTATATATGTTGTACTCTTTGACTTTATGTATTAAATAACAAGACCACAGAAGATTATCAAGAGCTTCCTTAATGCATGCAAGATATTTATACAACCTTTAAAACATGAAATCCACAAGTGTATATGAAGTCATTAAATGTATCAAGTAATGTTACTAACTAGGTATATAAATTATGCAAAGATTGGGGTACTATAAATGAAAAGATCATGGCAATTAAACAAAAAAACATACATATAATTATGTATATCCATATATTTATATATGTGATCATATATAATTATGTATGTTATAAATAATATATACAAATTATGCCTATATGAAAAATTGTATATATACACTATGTATATTATATTAGACATACTATATTATCTGTAGTATAATTATATATTATATTATGTTATCATATATACATATATATATATATATTAGTGGGTATTAGAACTTGATCTCAGAGCGATTCTGAGCATTTTGGACACATCTACTACTCTACCACTAGAGCTGTGCTTCAAATTTCAGCTTTTTGCTGGAAAATGTGAGATAGGAATCACAGTGATTTGTCTAGTTGGACTGGCTTCAAACCTCCATTCTGAAATCTTAGCAGTCTAGCTGGGATGATACTGGTATGACTGACAGCTTGGCTTTCTAGTCTACAATAATTTTACTTAAACTACTCAAGTATACTTAGTAATATAATACCATTGTCAGCGTACTTAAGTGAAACAGACAGTAAGTTTTTTTACAGTGTATTAAGTATATATACTTATATACAGTGTATATAAATATACAGTGTATATTCACAGCTTATTAGTACAAACAGTGAAACTACATGGAGAGGATTAACATTTAAAAAAAACTCATGTTACTCATTTTCTATGTCCTACATGCTTGACCTTGCAGATTTTAAAGTCCACAGGGCCTTTCATCTTTGCATATTGTCTTATTTATCAGGGAATATATGAATGGATGACAGTTTTAATAATGCCAAAACATTACTACAGACTGCAAATACTGCTTTAGGAGAAACCTAAATATTCAAAACTGAAGTCTGACCACTGAGTTTAAAGTGTTTCATGTAGCAAATGAGTAAATATCCCTATGTTTACTTCCATGCCCACCATGGAAGCATCCCTGTTTGATTCACATCTGTGTGACAGTTAGACACTATCAAATGTGTCTTCAGAGAGTGTGAAACTAGTGATTTTTATCTTTGTTCCAAGATAGAGGAAATGAGCAGCTTATTTTCTATTTCCTCTTGGCTTCTGGAACATTTGTAGTGGCCTGAAAACAGTAAATATATTGCAAATAACAGTCCTGCTATGGAGATACAAGAAAGTTAAATGACTAGCAAGTGCATTTGGTATTATAAACTGGATTCTTTGGGAAGAGAATAATCACAGAAGTAGAAACACATTCTGTGGCACCTTAATCTAAGATTTACTACTACTACTAACAAAATGTTACAGGGATCATGCAAAGACTGTATAGAGAGATGATAGATAGATAGATAGATAGATAGATAGATAGATAGATAGATAGATAGATAGATAGACAGAGCCTCAAATCTCAATATATTGTATCAATCTTATATACGTAGTTCTGATTCTCTTACATTTTCTTGTTTTTAAGCCTTTCTCACCTTATTTATTCATCATATGAGCCTTCATTGTCTAGACCATCATTTTTATCAGTGGTTCCTTGAGGAATACTACTTGTAAGGCAACAAACCATGAACAAAACAAATCGATTGGTTAAGATATTATTCATTAACTTAAATTGATAATCCTGTTTTATTTGTCAAGCACCTTCATTGATCTCTTCTAACAATGAATCACTTTACTCCCAAACATGTGTGTGTTCATGTGTCTAGTTATACTTGATGTTGAAAAATTGTTCTTTTGCAAACATATTTGTTCAACTCATGATCCTAGCTCACTTCAAGAAGTTCTTCTTGAGTCATTTGTGATAAGTATTCATTTAAAAAAATTCCTTTAAATTCTTCCTTTAAAATATAGAAAAAAATTAAGTTGTGTTTTCGAGAGTTACTACAACTACCAATAGTGTTGTAGCACATTTCAGTACCGAAATAAAGAAAATAGGAAATGACATCACACTACTCTGTACTCTGATTAGGTTCTTCTTGATTCTATCCAGAAATAATTGCCTTTCTGTTGAACATTAAAATATTTCATACTTGTGACTTGAAATAAAAAATTTCAGTTTATTTCATGGACTTTTATTCTGCCTAAAGCATAGAGTTAGGAATTTATAAAGGATACTTAATGAAAATCAGGAATTGTTTTCAATTTCATGTGTGTGTTACATTTCTGCTTTATAAAATGGACTTACAAAGGTGAACTTTGAAATTTTGCTGTCATTTTCTCTCTTTTTTATTTGTCAAATTTCTCAAAAGCATAGCTTTGGATTTGGAGAATGATGGCAAAGAGCAAGAACAAATTTATTCATTTTCCATATTAAAATAAATACCTAAAAACATTCCAGAGTTTAACAATATTTTATTTCACTTGCAGGGCTAATCTTTGGAACTTGGATGAATAGTGCAAAATTCATTTAGTTTTATATACATATTTTTTTATAAAATTACTTTGAGTGAATGACTTTTTCTCAATCTTTTGTTTTAGAAGATAAACCCTATTAATAAATATTTATTTTTCCTCCCGTCAAAATTATAATATTTTTCAAAAGATGTTACCATGCTAAGTGGTATTGTAATTTCTTGAAGAGCTTGATATTAATAAAACAAAATGATATTTAAGGTAGTGATTTCTTCATTCTTCCTATACCTGAGAAAGGTAGTGTTTATCTGCTTTCTCAAGGGATGGGATTTTTGCATTTCAATGGGTTTCTGGCATGTTCAGTCCACAGAGCAAGCAGTGAGTTATTACTGATATAAGAGATATAAGTCATTATCTCTCTGGAGAATATACAATTGTTTGTATTTTCATTTTCCATTTATATAGACTTTCAGCATATCTTATCATTGTATAAAAAGAAGGAAGAAGTTAGCAAAAGGACACTCATTTCATCACTACTGTAATAGCAGATAACACAGAGCACTATCTGCCAGAGAATATTTCAAAGTATCTCCAAAGTAACTATACAACATATACTTTTAGTAATCCAGTGTATAATTGGAAACAGAAAATGTAAGGAACTTTCCTGGGTTTTTTTGGTAGCCAGTTAATTTAGGAGAGTGATTCACACCTAAATAATCTATTTTTTCAAGTCCAATCTCATACTTGCTATGTAAATATGCCATTACTAGAGCTCAAACTTACAGAAAAATTTCTTTTGTTTCCATTCCATCAATTATCATAGTAATGCACATCCTAAGAATTTCCCAATTCTCAAAGTCTGAAAATATGTTTTGAACAACAAAAAAGATAAATGACAACTTGTGTTAAACGTTGAAGATGTGCCAAGTAATTTAAAGCCATATATTTTGGACAGCTATTGTTCAAACTTATGTTATCTTAAATTACTGAAGAGCATAATTTTGAGTGAAAAAAAGATAAATTAGAGATGTTTATTAGATTTGCTGCTGCCTCAAAGGAGCTTCCATGCTGGTTAATCTGATGTGACTTGTGGTAAATCTCCATGTAGTATATGAAATTATTTTGTGTACAGTGCTTTCAAACCTTCTGTTTTTCCAATTCCATAGAAAAGTCTTGATCAGAAGGAAAAGTTTCAAATAAAACTATCCCTAAGATGTAGAACACATTTAAAAAAATCTTTGTTATTAGAGTATCTTTTACCTCATGCTTAGAAAGTTTAATATTTTCCTTACTCTTTTTTAATGCCTTAGGTGGTTTGTGTTTTGCTTAGATAATATTTTTGGTTTTCTATTTTTAATTGATTTGTTTGGCGGGTAGATTACCAAAGACCCGGGATCAGATTTAGTAATATCAACCCTTCTACCAGGAAGAGTGATTCTCATATGTATTGACTGCCTAGTAATTTGGAGCTGACTACTTCCTGGCAGAGTTTGTACACACTAACTTCCTGTTCAATTTCCTTTCTTAATGAGTAGAACCCAGGTTATTACTTGCTGATATCATCTGACTAATTCAGTTGAATTCAATTCAAGAAAAATTTATTGAATATAAAAAACATTTAATATTTAGTCTTTGAAATCAAGTCTTGGCTCTGTGATATTTACTTGATGTGTATCATGGAGGTAATTTTTAATGCTTTTGGTTATAGTTTGATCATCTCTAAACAACAACAGCAGCTGCAGCAAAACAACAAAAACTGCTAGCACGATTGTATGCATCCATTACTTAAGAAAAAAAAACAATAGACAATGGTATAAAAATACCAAATATGATACAGTGAAAGAAGACTATACACTCATGCGCAGTGCAGGATTTTGTCTCAGATATATTGTGCCTGACATGGTGTGGGAATTGGTAAGGCTGAAATTAGATAGGAGTATAGAGTTCAATTGAGTAAATGCTGAAATCCTAACATCGAAGTTTTGTTTGTAATAAAAATAATAGACAAGCTTGTTTTGATTAAGGCACTTAATAAAAAAATAAAGAAACGAGAAGCCAAGTTGAGCTGTCCTAGGAAAGCAGATGACATAACTGGATATTGCTGCTGGGAGAGCAATCACCAGAGCCATTTCCGTATGCAGGCTGACATCTGTTGCCTCAAGCCACTTTTAATAAACTCAAATTCTGTGGTCTGATGGGCTTGATGACAGTGTGATTCAGGTACTGCTCACCTCATAGCAAAAGTGAAGTCTCTCAAATCCTGAATCTATTACAATAGCAGAAAGTCACCAGAATCACAGAGAGGGCTCTCATTTTTCTTTCACAACACAGGTCCCATTGCTATGATGTTGAGGTGCTTTTCATGTAAGAAGTTCAAATACTTTAAGGATCGATTGTGCAATATTTATAAAGAGAAAAAAATCTATGTGCTGTCTCTTGGTTGATATGTATTTTAGGTTATATATATATATATGTATATATATTAGGCAATGTATACACACACACACACACACACACACACACATACACACAAATTCCATTATGATGGTAAGGGAGAAGAAAGATAAATTTGTAGTCTTCCTTTGGTGTCTCAAAGGCATATTGCTGGAACATATTTAATTCTTGATTTTGTATATCCTCAGTGGCTTTGATTATACATCATGGAAATATTATCAGAATCTTATTAAACTTGGGTAATATTTAAATGTATAATTTCTCCAATTAACAGAAACTCAATTTTAGATTGTAAGTACACAACAACATTTTTTCCTTAAAAACTACTCTGAGGAGCAGGTTACCAGTGGTTCACATATATAATTGTCTCTACTCAGTAGGCTGAGATCTGAGAATCAGTTCAAAGCTACCCAGGGAATAAAAGTCTTTGAGACTCTTTTCTCCACTAAGAACTACCAAAAAAGTCAGAAGTGGAGTTATGGTTCAAGTAGTAGAGCACTATACCTGAGCAAATGAATCTCAGGGACAGCAATAAGGCCCTGAGTTCAAGACCCAGAACCAACACCAAAACAAACAAAACAAAGTACAGGAGAGTACTCAGGAGAGTAGAGATTTAATCCACTAACCCACACCACTCATTTGTTGAGCATGTGCAGAGCAGAATGACACAGAATTCTGCTCAAGTATAATTAGGAGTGAACTAATAAACCAACTTCTCCATACATCCCTCACTATTTCTGAAGGCTACTGAATTCAATGAGCTTTCTTTAGGATGACAACTTCCTCACAAAAATCAAAGAAAATCTTGATGCAGTGGCTGGATTGTGGTACATATTAGAAGTGATTAGTTGCATTCATGAATCCCTAATCACACCTGCAAATGAGGAAAGAATCTATAGAAATAGGAAGTATTTCTAAAGTATGAATATTCATGCAGTGTGTGCTGCCAGAAATACCATAATAAAAATAGTTTGTAATGTGTTCAGGATCTGGGAGGTGGGGGAGCTGTTTTTATTCTCCAGATGTCAGAACTCAGCCATTTTGGCTAAATCAGATAATAAACCTGTAGTTCAATATTTAGAAGTCACCATACACATGTTTATTTCAGAAAAGCCAGTTTTAGTTCTGTTGCTGCCTCTTGAAGTGATTTTCTGGGTACAGGAAAGTTCAATGGCCAGTTAGCTCCATCTCTGCAAAATGAAGGATTGCTTACTGCTAAACTAGTATCCAGACTCCCTTCTTTATGTCCTCACTTGCAGTTATTAAGCCTTTTTTAAAATAAATTTGAGAGGATTGAGAAAACATAACTACAATTTATTTATTTATTTTTATGTTTTTTATTGTAATAATACTGTACAGAAGAGTTGCCGTTACATGAGTAAGTTAATGAGTCCATTTCCTATCGAGCACTGTTGCCTCCTCCTACAATTTATTTAAAATATGCAAATAAGACATCATTAATCCTTAAGTCATAAAAATATGAATTACAGATCCATCTGAAGGAGTATTATCAATAGAAAGGAATAGAAAACCCAAAAAGTATTTTATCCTGGGAATTTGGCTAAATATATGCTGATAACATTTTGATTCACCCTGCATAAATGTTTTATGGATACTTGAAGACAAAAAGTACTGTTCTCTCCCAGACAATTCAGGAGGTTGCCTTTATCTCTTCATTACTTCCTGAATAACAGTAACTGGAAATTAAGGGTGTATGAATTGAAGCTTATTCAGAAAGAAGCAGAAACACAGTTAACACTACAGAAACACTAAAAAGTTAATTTTCTTCTCTTCTAATTACCTTGGTTTCCTCTCTCTAGATTTAGAGCTTAAATTACCAGTTTCTTTGTGACTCATCCATCGATGTCATTGATCCTCATTAGTGTTTCAAACCTCTGGGGGGGAAGGGGAGGGCTGCAAAACAATGGCATAGCCTTAGATTCAGGCAGTTTTTTTGAAAAGCCGATTCACCCAATAAATATGTGCCAAAGAGGAGGGGCCTCTGGAAATGGCTGTTTCATTAAAATCTATACTTTATATTTGAATAAATCACCTTGCTATTAGAAGAAGACATACTAATTAAAATGAGACCTATTTCTTATCTTTAATACCTTAGGTCTTTTAAAGCATAGATTTTTCTGTAGACAAAACTTGTTTTTAACCAGATTTAATTAAGATACAAATTTAGTGATGATTTTCTGTATGTAAAACATTTTTAAGGTAATTTATTTATTTATTTTAGTATTTTTAATAAACTTTCATTAGTTAAATGGAGGGATTTATTGTTGTATGTCCACAATTCTTACCTAATTTAAAAGGTTATAAATTCAGTGATGATGTGATATGCTCAAAACAATGCAACTACGGAAATATTAGTTGAACTATCAAAATGGTATTGCAGAATATGAGAATGACAGGTTACTTTAAGAAAATACATATATTTTTCAAGAACTGTTCTCAAGCACCTTCATTTAAAGACAGTAAATATAATGTGTTCCTGTTTTATACAATATAGAAAAAAAGACAGTCATGAGACACATAATAGAATGTGGTATATAATATAAGAAAAACATGGGGTATCCTGGTGATACTTAGAAGGAGATTTAAACTAATTCTTTCAGTAAACTGTGATAAGGCACAGTTTATTAAAGGAAATTACTTTGAGCTAAGAGATATAAATTAAATATGAAACATCAACAAAGTAAAAGCTAAGGTATAATATTCTCATAAAGTAATAGGTGAGAAATTAAGGAAACTCAAATGTTTTTCTAATGGAAAGGGCTGAATCAGAGCATAATCTAAATGAAAAAGAACAAACTGTGCATTTGAACTCATTCTAATAGGTGAAATTTCAAATTATTTGGTAATCTGTGGCTATGCACCACTATTTAAAAATGTGTAATATATCCTATCTTTCAACTTGTGCCTTAAATTTTGATGACAGTCTATGCCATATTAAGAAATGAAGGTCTGATTAAAATATTGGCAAGCCTATGTGTCTTAGAACTGATTAAATGATTTGTCTTCAGTTAAAATTTATGGTTCCTATGTCCCAGCCATTTGGACATTAGGACATAGAAGATTCAATGGTATTGGAAGTAGTAAGGTAAATAATTGTACAGAATTTTGATCACAAAAAGATGTCAACAAAAAATAAAGTCATATCTTATTGTACCAACAAGTCAAGTATTCTTTATTTGAAATGTAGCCCTACCTTGTTAACTGGAATTTAATTAGCCAACTCCTGTTGTCTACATCAGTTCTATGGATATCCTCTGCAGCATTCCACTGTAAAATATTATATATTGCAATTAGCTACATAAGGCTGGGAAGGCACAAAAAAGCTTAAGAACAGATGGTTCTGACTCCTATGGTGCCTGTTTCTGCTGCCTCACTACCTCTCTAACACAGATAAGTCCTCGTGGGGAGTTTCCCATGACCAGTTAATTGTGTAAGTAATGTTTGATTGTGATTTACTATAATCTCTCTAAGATGCATTGAAACTACCTGGGGGTAGATAAGAAAAAGAGAAAGAAAGAAAAGAAGGAAGGAAGGGAAGGAAGGAAGAAAGAAAGAAAGAAAGAAAGAAAGAAAGAAAGAAAGAAAGAAAGAAAGAAAGAAAGAAAGAAAGAAAGAAAGAAAGAAAGAAAGAAAGAAAGAAAAAGAAAGAAGGAAGAGAGAGAAGAAAGGAAGAAAGGAAGAAGGAGGAAAAAAGGAAGGAAGGAAGGAAGGAAGGAAAGAAATAAGGAAGGAAGGGAGGGAAATGGAAGGAAGGGAGGAAGGAAGGAAGGAAGAAAGGGAGGGTGGAAGGAAGGAAGGAAGAATTCATTGTATAACTGTTGTGTTAAAAACAGTCTATGAGCCGGGTACTGGTGGCTCATGCCTGTAATCCTAGCTACTCAAGGGGCTGAGATCTGAGGATAACGGTTCAAATCCAGCCTGGGTAGGAAAGTCAATGAAACTCCTATCTCCAATAAACCACCAGAAACCTGGAAGTGGCACTGTGGCTCAAGTGGTAAAGCGCTAGCCTTGAGCTGAAATAGCTGAGGGAGAGAGCCCAGGCCCAGAGTTCAAGACCCACGACCGAAAAACAACAACAACATAAATACAAAAACAAAAACCACTATGAGATGTCACGGATCAGAAAGAAAATATGTTTTTCCTGCTCAAGGAACACACAGGTTACAATGCAAGCTGGTCAGCCAGTAGACTTTTGAGCATACTTTTCCAGCACTAACATGAGCATCCCAAATGCTGACCCATTGAACATATTGTGTTAAGCTACAGGGATAAGGGCAAACAAAAAGTTAATAATTATTTTATTAGCTAAGAGATAGACAGGAAAAGTATAAGATATACAAGGTAGATAATAGGAAATGATGAAGAGGAACAATATGAAAATGTGGAGATTTGATCAAGATATGACATATTTCAACTTCTTTCTGACCACTCTTGTCTTTTGTATTAAGAAAGGGAAGATCCACTTGGAATTGCATGGCTACAAATTAGAAATGGTTAAAAACAGCAATGAAGAAGTCAAAAACCATTTAACTTGTTAACATCTTACAAATAATTTATGGTTTCACCAGGTTATATGTAATACATTTGCTTTCTTCTCTTCTACTTTTTAAAAAGAGGAAATAATGCCAGGCACTGGTGACAAAAGCCTGTAATCCTAGCTACTCAGGAGTCTGAAATCTGAGGACCACATTTCAAAGCCAGCCCAGGCAGGAAAGTGTAATCTCCACTATACTATCAAGAGAGCTGGGTTTAGTAGAGCTCTAGCCTCAAGCAAAAAGGAGGTTAGATAGAGTCCTGTATCCAAGCCCCAGGATGAGCACAAACACACACACACACACACACACACACACACACACACACACACACACACACACTGGAAACAAGAACTGTGGACTTTTTCAAATGAAGAAGTGAACTTCTCAAGTTGTAACACAACAAAACAATTCAAATCATTAGTATGCTTGAGATAATTCTTTTTATGTATGTTCAGAAAACAGAATTTATTGGAAAAGTTGTGTGAAAGTTTCTATAATTCAGGGAGAAAGTATATACTAAATGGGAAAAAAACAACAGGTGCATATTTAGGTTATTAAACCACCATGGTTGTAGTATGAAGAAGGAATTTTAAATTGTTTTTGTTTTTTTTAAATCTTATTTTTATTGAAAAGGTTATGAGCAGGAGGGTTACAATTACATAGGTAAGGTAATGAATACATTAAAAAAATCATTGTTACCCCATCACTCCTTTTCTCCCACTCTCCCCTGGCCCAAGTTGTAAGGTTCATATCCAACATAGTGTCAAGTGAGTAACAATATTCCATTGGTTCATCCTTTGTCCCTCTATTTCTACGATTCCCTTTCTATTCCACATACCAATTAATCTTATATACAAGACACAAGTTACATAAAACTAAGAGAAATGAAAAAGAAAAAGAAAGAATACTACATACTGAATATAATAAGCAACTTTTGTTTCCATATCCTGGAGTTCATGTTGATATGCTTCATAATATATCAGCAGTTGGGGTATGGTGATACCCTCTTTAGTATATTGTGGACATCTAGTTCTTACAAATAAGAAAAACTTTTGGGTATGGATTACTTCACTTAATATTTTTCCAAGTCTTTCCATTTCCTTACAAATAATAGGGCAATGTCATTTTTTTCTGATAGAACTCTGTGTATATAGATCACATCTTCTTGATCATTCATCTGCTGAGGAACATCAGGGTTGGTTCCATATCATAGCTATGGTAAATAACTTGTCCAACCAAAAGCAGTATGGAGGTTCCTCAAAAGACTAAACATAGAGCTCCCCTTTGAGCTAAAAATCCCACTCCTGGCCATTTACCCAATGACCACAAACAAGCCCATACCAAAGCTACCACCACAACCATGTTCATTGCAGAATTATTTTCCATAGCTAATAATGATTATTTTGCATAAGTCTTACTTTGGAGGTACTATATATGAACATTTATAACTTATAGTTTGACCACTAATATTTTTAGAGTGAAAATGAGGAACACTAATTTAAAGTATATGTTTGAATTAATATAGTGTTTTATGTAACAAGAAATATTTTTTATTTTGTTTTTAGGGAAAGTTACATTATATTGTATTTACTTTTCTCTGTGTTTTGTAATGGTGTATTCATAATTATAAAACTACAGGAAGGGCTGGGAAAGTGGCTCAGTGGTAGAGCGCTTGCCTTGCATGCCTGAGGCCCTGGGTTCGATTCCTCAGCACCACATAAGCAAAAAAGAAAAAAGCCGAAAGTGGCGCTGTGTCTCAAGTGGTAGAGCGCTAGCCTTAAGCTGAAATGCTGAGGGACAGCGCCCAGGCCCAGAGTTCAGGCCCCATGACCAGACCCAAAAATAAATAAATAAATAAAACTACAGGAAAAGTATTATTATGTTTATATAACAGAAGACAAGTAAAACACATATAACCAGTCCAAAGACTCAGTTATTTTATTTGGCCACAGATTTAAAGTCTTAATATTAATGCTGTCTTAAAAAAATATTGGAAAAAATTTTTTGATATTGCTGACTTTGATATATTTCTTTAGATATTTCTCTTTATTACTGAGATTATAAAACCATAGCAGCCATCTGATTACAATTGAGGGTATTTTGTATTCTGTATAAAACCAATCCCTTCCATGATTCTATGACACAATATCAATTACTTTTATGTCCTCATAAGATTTTATAAAACATTTGAAACTTTGCCAGTTATACTAATATAAAAATGATTTTTATTTGAGCATTTTAAGAACTTTTGAAGATACGTATTTATCCTATTTCATTTGACTTTTCTTAAACGCTTTAATCAAATCTGGCTGGGAATATTTACTAATCACTTTTCTGAAACCAATCTTTGTAAAATTAATCTTATAGTGTCTGGGAAATTATTTTTTCAGCCTTATACTAAACATCTTGAAGTCTCCAATTTTCTGTATTAATTCTTTTTTCTTCCCTGTACTTGGACACAGATGTTAGAGTACTCTTAAGCTCTGGAAGATTTTATAATGTCTTAAGATTCTACATCTACAAATTTCAGTATTTTACTGATTTTTAACCTTACTTATTGTTTACCATTCTCACTTTACGTTTTCAGATGATGTTCAAGTCTATATTTCCAGAATTATGTCTATGTGCTAAAGATAACTGCACATGAATTTTTTGAATTTTAAATATTTAATATTTACCACATGAACATTATGAATTAAAATCATGAATATTGCAACAAAAAGTTAAATAGCTGAATACCTAGAAAACTGAATAATATTTCTCAGAAATATAATTATTTCAAAACATATATTTTTGTAACTTACTGCTACAACAAAATATCAAACACTCTTCTAATTTACTTTTATTCAACTATCACTTGAATTTATATTAATATCTTCCCTTACCAATGTTTACTTACATATACAATAATATACACAATTTATACATGTAACTTAGAAATTTCTCTACCTGATTCTAATTTCTAGCTCATTATTTCTAACACTAGTTATATATATTAATCTTATCTTTATTAATTCTAGATTGTCTTCCTTATTAACTTATTTTGAATATTCACAATCTTACTCAAATTGCACCCTCTCTAGTACTAAAATAGTGAGTACTTTTTTGTATTTCATTTTTTTTGAGGCTTTCAAATTATATCCTAAAAGATTTTTATAAAAGTGTATATCTCCTCACATATTTTAAACAATATGCAGAAATGTTAATTTTTATTTTAAAAATTTGAATATTGTACTGCTAATGTTTATATGACATGAGACAATACTGAATGGAAAAGCACCAATTAAAAATCTGTAAAATCTATCAAAGAATCGAGTTGTGAATAGGAAAATGACTTAGAAATTATTTAAACAATTGGCTTTACACGTAATTTTATACACAGGAATTATGACTATACTATAATTCTGAAAAAATAAAATATGTTGATAAGCAAAGAATGTGTTTGATTTTCTGAATATATTGGATTCTAGTTTAAATGGGAACCTACTTTTATGTAGTCAGTGATCCCTATTCAATAGTGTGATTTATAATCTGTGTCATTTTAGATACAATAAAATAGGTACTCCCTCTAGGAAAAGGAAGAATTGAGGCTCTAACTGAAATGTTAAAAGAAAAAAAATAAAGCAAATAAATAATTCTTTTAAAACAGCAAGTGACAGTTGTGAGGCTGACTGAGCAGCAGGAATGGGAATTGGGATTAATAGGACAAGGTAGACCTGAGAGGGCACTGAAAAGACAATACTTTGCTTATTTATGTGTGTCACAAGCAAAAGAGAAAAACAGATATTAGATTAATATCCTGGATTACTCAGGCAAATATTAGTGAGAATGTTTTAATAAAACTGCTTACAATTGAAAAAAGACAAAAAACAATTGAATGTATAATATTTATTATATTAATGCTTGTATAAAGATGAACTTAGGTGTTGTCATAGATTATTACATAAAGTGTTGGTCAATGGATTATTTTGCATCTCCATCTATCTTTTATTAAAAAGGGATCATTGCAAGGAAGTCTAAATGTACTGAGCACAGTATTTAGTGAACAAGGTAAGGCAGTGTAATACTTTAATAACTATCTACAAATTAATCTAATCTTACACATATATTTCAGTTTGTTTAATGTGGAAATAGAATGTACTCTCTTTCAGAGTCTCCTGATACATAATCAAAATGATTTCAGTAAACCCTGCCAATTCTTTACGAGCTATAAAATAATGAAATTTAAGAACAAATTAACATAAAACCTTATATTCTAATCATTTGCTTAAATTCTTGAAGCATGGTAACATATTTTGTTCAATTTTTCAATGATTTAAAATGACCATATTTTCAAAATCTCATTTTAAAGCTCACAGCCTCATTTCAGGGGAACTGGACCTTTATTTAGCTAAAAGGATATGCATGTTTGTTTTATTTGGCAGAAATTTTGGTTTCCACTTTGTATTGTGTCATATTGATCAACTCGATATTCTTTCAGCTGGGTCATTGGCCATTGTTTCCTCATGATCAGTACCAACTGCCAAAGTTCTCATGTATGCTGAGGATTTCCAAGTCCTTTGATGGAAAAATAATACAGTTTATTCACTGTGCACATTTGGCTGAAAGGTTTATGGGTTTCTTCCGGATTGAACTCATTCATCACTATTTGGCCGGTTCATGTAACAGTAAGAACCTATTTATCTTATAGTGTATCTACCACTGTAAAGCCATATACATTTGTCCAAAACTGTAAGATTTAAAGGATAAATAATGGATACTAATTTGTGATTAAACAGTTAATTTACCATAGAGAGAACATATTTTAGTTAATAGAAGACAGAAATTCAGGTTATAGTCATATTTTATAAGGATGGTCTGAATGGCTGTGAGAAGAGAACTTCAAAAAGGAATCTTTCTTCTAGTTTTAAATCAAATTTTTTACATTAGTTTCACCCTTAAGGCTTATTGTTTTCTTTTCACATTTCACATTTTGGTAGTTTTCATCGTAAGGATTCTTATTTTTGTTTAGAAGTTATTGACACCAAATTATACATACCAAGGAATTTCATTTTGATATATCATTTATTTGCTTTGTATATTGCTGGTATATATTTATTTTGTATATTATCCATTTTGGTTAAATTTGCTCTATGCCAGTCTTTCTTAAATGCCCTCCCTTCTCACCTTTTAACAGATTTTGGTGGGTTTCATATGTATGATCTTCATCTATAATTACTTAAGGACTTTCATTCCCTCTTTTTCTCCTCCTCCCACCCATTGGTCCTCTCCCCCATGTAAAATCATATTGTATTATTAGCAATGTTTTTCTCTTGATTAAAGCAAAATAATTTTTGTGATAAAATAAATAATATGCTGTGTTTTCTTTTGAATTTGAGAGTTTTGAACGACTTGTCCTATATTTGGCTACAATAATACTGAATTACAACAAACTTTTATATACCTTTCACTTCCTTGGCAGATTGATATTTTTAATAATCTCCAAATGTTCCTGTAATTTTAATTTCCACTGTAGGATTCTTTCTGTAAAGATGCCATTTAAACAGACTTATTGAGAAAAAGGAAATGAGGAAAAAGAAAAATGGTCATATTTGATTTTGTTTTCCTTTTTGAGTACAAAATTAAATTTAAACATCTATTTTTGTAAAACTCATTACTTCTTAATAATTTTCTACAATGGCTTTAATTTTGGCTAAGAACTTTGAATACAATATGGAAGGTAATTACTCTAATGGAAAATAATACAACATCAAATATTAAGGTTAAAAAATCCTCATTTGTTGATGTCACAATCTCTAAGAATAAAGATAAGAGGAGTAAAATGTAAATGAATGCTACATCTCAGATTCTTTTTTTATTTTTATTGTGAAAATATTGTACAGAGGGGTCACAATTACATGGGCAAGATAATGAGTACATCTCAGATTCTTTTATCACACACTGCTAAATGTGTGGAAAGAAATATCCTGAAAATAGAAAATTAAAAATTGAGGACATGTAAGCACATTAAGCATTTGTGTGATGTAATATTTCAGTGTTTTGAAACAATAATATTGGCTACATTTTAATTCATGATTTAGAAAAATGAGAATTGTCTATCAAATGTACAAATACCATATTCTAAAAATACATAAAAATACGATTCTTTTTTTAAGCTTTATATTATTGTAAAGGTGATGTGAAGAAGTGTTAGTTACATGTGTAACATACTAACAGTGTTATCCCACCCTCATTTTCTCCCACTTTCTCTCCTGCCACCCACTGACTCCCCTTCCCTCAAGCTGTAAAGTGCATTTCCAAAATAGTTTCTAGAGTATCGCTGTTGTATTGGTTTAACCTTTGTCACACTGTTTCTGTGATTCCCCTTCCCTTCTCCAAATCAGATAAACTTGAAAGACAAAATGTTTTTGAAATAAGAAACATTGACTACAGAGAATAACCCAGAGGAGGAAAAAAAAAAAGAAAACTAAAGAAATAACTGAAAACAGCACACCAAAAAAAAAAGAAAAGAAAAACAAAAGACAAAAGACAAAAGACAAAAACCTATTGTTTCTATATTATGGAGATCATTTGATTAGCATCATATTATATGGTCATGTGTACATAGCTATTGAGCTATTGTGAATCTCTGCTAGGACTATCTTAGGCTTATACTAATTATTACAAATGAGGGAAAATATGGACCCTATGTTTTTTTGGGTCTGGCTTATTCACTTAATATGCTTCCCCCCGCCAAGTCTTTCCATTTCCTTATGAAGGGGTGATGCTATTCTATATATATATATATATATATATATATATATATATATATATATATATATATATATATATATATATATATATATATACCACATTTTCTTGATCTATTCATCCACTGATGGCATATGAGTTGATTCCATATCTTAGCTATGGTAAATAATACTACAATGAACAGAGTTGTGCTGGTAGCTTTTGTGCAGTCTTGTTTGTGATTATTTGGGTAAATGACCTGGAGTGGGATTGCTGGGTCATAAGGGAGTTTTATGTTTAGTATTTTGAGGACCCTCCATCCTGTTTTCCAGAGTGGTTGAACAAGTTTACATTCCCACCAGTGTAGAAGTGTTTTCTTTTGGCCACATTGCCACCAGCATCTGTTAGTTTTATTTTTTCTTGATATTGGCCATTCTAATAGGGAGGAAGTGAAATCTCAATGTGGTTTTGATTTGCATGTGTTTTGTGGCCAGAGATGTTGAACATTTCCCCTGTGTCTATTGGCTATTCTTATTTCCTCTCCAGAGAAGTCTCTTTTTTTAAATAAGTTTTTTTTTATCATGCAAAGACCATAGAGAGGGGTTACAATTACATGAGCAAGATAATGAGTACATTTCTTATCAAGCCTCTTTTTAATTCTTTAGCCGACTTGTTAATGGGATGGTTGTTTCTTTCAGGATTTGTTTATGGAGGGCTTATTTTTTTTAGCTCTAGGTATATTTTTGATATGAGGCCCTTGTATCTCGTATAGCTAGTGAAGATCTCCCAGTTGTTGACTTTCTATCTTGCTATCCATGTTCTTTGCAATCAAGAAGCACTGAAGTTTAAGGCAAATCTATTTATCCAGCCTTTCTTTGATTTGAGTTATTGGATAATTAGGAAGTTTCAACCTATGCCAAAGAAACCTAGTGTTTCTCCTAACCCTTCCTATAATAATTTCAGGGTATCTGCTCTTACCTTGAGGTCTTTAATCCTTCTGAAATTGGTTCTGGATGGTGATATATAAACATCTAACTTCAGTTTTCTACATTTGTATAGCCAATTCTGCCAGCATCATTTGTTGAAGAGCCTCCTTCTTACATCTTATATTTTGGCTCCCTTATTAAAGATTAGGTGGCCATAGATCTGTGGGAGCATTCTTGGGTCTTCAATTCTATTATACTAGTCCTCAGGCTTGTTCCAGTGCCAGTATCCAGCTGGTTTTATAACTACAGCTTTATAATCGAGGTTAAAGTTTGGTTTTGATACTTTTCCAGCATAGTTCTTCCTACTAAGGATTGTTTTTGCTATTTGGGGTCTTCTATTATTCTATATGAATAAAAATACAATTCTGTGGTATAAAAACTTCCTTTAAAGACATTGGCTCAAAAGTTATAGTGTCTGTGATAGTCTATATGATGTAACAATGTCAATTATGGGGTTTTAGGGTTCTCTAAATATGTACAGTATATTGTAATTTTTAATTAAACTGTCCATTAATATCATTACATAAATATATTTGTACTTGATTTATTCTTGGTTGTTCTTTTTGGCAAGGAATTTGTCTGGATATTATAATAAAGGATAGTATTTTTATTATTATATTAGCATCATGAATGTTGAGGTCTTTGTATAAAGGATTAGTGTTGGACAGGCCTCAAATAGTATGTAACTTATTGGTGATTTTATAGAAAAGCATTGTTGAAATAATGCAAACAGAAAAGAAAAACATCTAATATACTTCCAAAAGGTAGACATTAGGCAACCTAATTGGGTTTGTCAATAACTAGAAAAACTTAAAAGCAATGATAATCTGTCCCAGATAACTTACCTTAAACATTCTGTTCTAATGAAAGCTTTTGAGACTAGAGTTTGAATGGAGATATGGAACTAGACACTCATTTAGAAAGCTAAGTCATTGAAAAATCAAAATCGACATTTAAGGACTTTGAGTGATTTTAGGATGATTTAGGGAGAAACAATCTTTGAAATGAAATTTCAGAAAAAAGTCAGATACAGTCATGGAAGTAATTGAAGAGATGAAAAATAAAGCCAAACAACACAATTTTAAAAGTCAAAGAAGATCTAGGTATTTTTCTGAGTAATGTTTTTCTTTCTATATTTTGCAATTTTGACTTTTTTTAGTAGACTGTGAATAAATGAAAAAAGTTGGCTTATTTTCCTTTTTCAAACCTTCCCCAAATTCCTTGCAACTACACTCAGACTTTGCCAGTGTAGCTTCTCAGTACAAATTCACATCAGAATTGTTACTTCTCAACCTTCTACCCAAGCCTGTTTTCTCCACCCATCCAAAGTGCTTTTGATTAATCACTAGTCCTCCCGCCTCTTGCACTACTCTTAATCCAGACTCAACTTAAAATTTTCTTTTTACAAACTCTCAAAACTGTACATTTATTTACTAAATGTAAAAGTAGATATTTTTATCCCATATATTATCCATCTATCTATCTATCATCAATCTGTCTGTATTTATCCATTTATTCACAGCATTATCATGGAAACAAATTGTGTCTGTTGCAAAGTTGTGCAAATTTTGAGCTATAAATTAGATATTATCTTTATTCATATTCTCACTTATTACCTATTAAAATATTAGATATGGAGTTATTTTCTTCAGTGTGACTATAAGTATTCAATGTGTGATTTCAGGTGACATTTTTACATTTACAAAAAGTAATGACTTAAATCACTGAGCTAAAAACATTTATTATCGCTCAAATTTTTTAAATAAGTTTTTTATTGTAAAAATACTGTACAGAGGGGTTACAGTTACATGAGCAAGATAATGAGTACATCTCTTACCTAGCATTGTTGCCTCCTCCTTTGTTTTTCCCTTACCATCCCCTCCCATCTCCTAAACTACACCCCCCCAAACCCTACTCCCTCACCTAAATTGTAAAATTCATATTTTACATATTGTCTTGTATATCTCATTGTTGCAATGGATCAATCTGTATCCCTATTTATACATTTTGTTTTTTCCCTTCCCCTCCCCATATTATACCAACATAAAATACAGTGAAAACAAGGGTTATACCATGGAGAAGGAACAGACAAAGCAACAAAAAAAATCACATGGTACCTTATAAATACATTAGAAACAATAGTAAGGAAGAAAAAACCATTTGTGTCCCTATCTTGGGGTTCATTTTGCCTAAAATCACATTATATGGTCAGATGAACATATAGCTTTTGACCTTTTCTGTTTGTCTGAGACATATAATAGTTATTGCAAGTAAGGGAAAATATGGGACCTATGTTTCTTTGGGCCTGGCTTACTTCACTTAATATAATTTTCTCCAAGTATTTCCATTTCCTAACAAATGGGGCAATGCCATTCTTTCTGATGGAGGTTAGAAAGTGAAAAATCTCCCATGCTCCTGGTTTGGAATGATCAACATTGTGAAAATGGCAATACTTC
Organism: Dipodomys merriami; assembly: GCF_024711535.1. Classification (NCBI taxonomy): domain Eukaryota; kingdom Metazoa; phylum Chordata; class Mammalia; order Rodentia; family Heteromyidae; genus Dipodomys; species Dipodomys merriami. The sequence continues at coordinate 3,494,869 of NW_027206290.1, forward strand.
CTAATGCTATTTACTAATTCAACGTGATACCTATCAAAATTCCAAGCTCATTCTTCAAGGAAATAGAAGAGGCAATCCAAAAATTCATATGGAACAATAAAAGACCCCTAATAGCAAAAATGATACTTAACAGAAAGGAAGGATGCTGTAGGAATATCAATACCAAATTTCAACTCTACTACAAAGCCTTAGTAATCAAAACAGCTTGGTACTAGCCAAGAAGAGACCTCGGGACCAATGGAATAAAATTGAAAACCCAGAAATGAACCCATTGATCCAATCATGTACTGAGGGGCATCTGGGTTGGTTCCATATCTTAGCTATGGTAAATAAATCTTAGCTGGGGGGAAGATGGGAAGGGTAAACAAAGGAAGAGGCTACAATGCTAGATAAGAAATGTACTCATTATCTTGCCCATGTAATTGTAACCACTCTGTACAGTATTTTCACAATAAAAAAAATGTCAAAAAAAGAAAAGAAAATTTGGGCCTGTACAAAGGAGACCTGTTTCTCCTAGTCTGTCCTTTAATGTTTTCAGGGTGTCTACTTTGACTCCAAGGTCTTTGATCCATTTGGAGTTGATTCTGGTGCAGGGTATTATATAAGGACCTAGCTTTACTTTTCTACAGGTGCTTAACCAATTTTGCCAGCACCATTTACTGAAGAGGCTGTCTTTTTTTCGTTCTATTTTTTTAGCTCCCTTATCAAAGATTAGGTGGCTATGGGTCTTTGGGTTCATTTCTGGGTTTTCAATTCTATTCCATTGGTCCCGAGGTCTCTTCTTGTGTTAGTACCAAGCTGTTTTGATTACTAAGGCTTTGTAGTAGAGTTTAAATTTGGTATTGATATTCCTATAGCATTCTTCTTTCTGCTTAGGATCATTTTTGCTATTCGCGGTCTTTTATTGTTCCATATGAATTTTTGGATTGCCTCTTCTATTATCTTGAAGAATGAGGTTGGAATATTGATAGATATCGCACTGAATTAGTAGATAACATTAGGAAGTATTGCCTTTTTCACAATGTTGATCATTCCAATGAAGGATCGTGGGAGATTTTCCACTTTCTAATTTCTTTTTTGAGTTCCTTTTTCAGGTTTTTAAAGTTTTTATCATAGAGGTCCTTCACTTCTTTGGATAAGTTAATTCCTAGGTATTTTATTTTTTGTGGGAGTATTATGAATGGAGTTGCTTTCCTGATTTCAGTCATGTTCTTCTCATTGTTGGCATACAGAAAAGCCACTGATTTTTAAGGGTTAATTTTATACCCTGCTATTTTTTCAAAGTTTCAAATCAGCTTGAGTAATTTGGGAGTGGAGTCCGTGGGATTTTTTAAATAGAAGATCATGTCATCTGCAAAGAGGGAGAGTTTTACTTCATCTTTCCCTGTTTGGATCCTTTTTATGTTGGCATCATGTATTATTGCTCTAGCTAGGCATTTTAATACTAAATTGAAGAGAAGTGGAGAGGATAGACATCCTTGTCACATTCTTGAGTTTACAGGAAATAGCTTTATTTTTTCATCATTAAGTGTAATGCTGGCTGTAGGTTTGTCATATACAGCATTTATAGTATTGAGGAATGTTCCATGGATATCTAGTTTTTCCAGAGCCTTCATCATAAAGGAGTGTTGGATCTTGTGAAATGCTTTTTCTGTATCTATTGAGATAACCATGTGTTTCTTATCCTTGCTCTTGTTGATGTGATGCATTGTATTAATCGATTTGTGCACATTGAACCAGCTTTGCGTCCCTGAAATGAATCTTTTTGATGGTGGTTTATGATTTTTTGGATGAATTGTTGAAGCCGAGTGGACAAAATTTTTTTGAGAAGTTTTGCTTCGATGTTCATCTAAGAAATGGGTCTATAGTTCTCTTTCTTTGATGAGTCCCTGCCTGGTTTTGGGATGGGGGTTATGATGGCTTCTTAGAAAGAGTTTGGTAGTGAACATTCTCTTTCAATTTCATTGAAGTGTTGGAGGAGTATTGGTTTAAGTTCTGCTTTGAAGGCTTTGAAGAATTCCTCTGTAAATCCACCTGGTCTGGGCTTTTCTTAGGTGGGAGGTCTCTTACTGCTGTTTCTATTTCAATGCTTGATATGGATCTGTTAAATTGGTTTAACTCATCTTTGTTTAGTTTCTGCATGTTGATATTTGCTAGGAAATCATCTGTTTCTTCCAGGTTCTCAAACTTATTAGCATAAAGGTTTGAGAAGTATTCCCTAATAATGTTCTGAATCTTGGTTGTTTCTGTGGTGATGTTTCCATTCTCATGTCTGACTTTGTTTATTTGGGTGTGTTCCCTACTTTTTCTGAAAAGATTTGCTAAGGGTCTGTCAATTTTGTTAATTTTTTTTAAAAACCAGCTCTTTGTTTTGTTGATTCTTTCTATGTTTTTTTGGATTCTAATTAGTTTAATTCTGATTGAATTTTAATTATGTCTTTCCGTCTACTGATTGAGGTGTTGTTTGCTGCTTTTTTTCAAAGAGATTCAGATGTCTCATAAAATTGTTGGTTTCAGATCCCTCCAATTTGTTGATGTACGAACTCAGAGCTATAAAATTGCCTCTGAGTACTGCCTTTGCTGTGTCCCAGAGGATCTGGTAATTGGTGTTTTTATTTTGGTTGTATACTATGAACATTTGAATTTCCTTTCTAATCTCTTCCATGACCCACTGGTAATTCATCAGTGTGTTTTTCAGCCTCCATGCGTTACAACACTTTCTTTGGTGTCTTTTGGTGTTGAGTTCTAATTTTATTCCCTTTTGGTCTAAGAGAATGCAGGGCATAACTTCAATGTTTCTGAATTTGGACAAGTTTATTTTTGACCTAAAATGTGTTCTATTTTGGAAAATGTTCGGTGTGCTGCTGAGAAAAACATGTATTCTAAGGTTGCTGGGTGAAGTATTTGGTAGATGTTTGTTAAATCTAGTTGATCTATGCAGTTGTTTAGATCTGAGGTTTCTCTGTGGAGTTTTTGCCGTGTTGAACTATCTAGTGGTGATAGCGGTGTGATAAAGTCCACAACAATTAATGTCTTTGGATCTATGTGAGGTTTGAGGGAAAATATTGTTTCTTGGATAAATTTGGGTACTCCATTGTTTGGTGAATAGATATTTAGAATTGTAATAAATTCCTAAAGGAGAGATCCCTTAGTTAGTATGTAGTGACCTTTGTTATCTCTTCTCCCTAATTTTAATTTGAAGTCTATTTTATCTGATATTAGGATTGCAACTCCTGCCTGTGTACGGGGGCCATTTGGTAGATTTTATTCCAGACTTTCACTTTCAGAATGTTTATTTTCATGGGCAAGGTGTGACTCTTGAAGGCAGCAGATAGAAGAATCTTGCTTTTTAATCCAACCAGACAGTCTATGTTGTTTAATTGGAGAGTTAAGTCCCTTAATATTTAGAATTAGGAATGAGTGGTGTTTGGTAGTTCCCACTATATTATTCCCCTTTGAGGGAGCTTTGACAATTGGGTTCTTCCTATGGTTCTTGGATTCTCTGTTTGGGTGCAGTTTCTTGGTATTTATTGTGGTCTTGATGGTCTTCTATGTGTAGGACATCTTTAAGTATCTTTTGTAGGGCTGGTTTGGTGGAGATGTATTGTTTCAATTTTTCTTTGCTATGGAAGTTTTTATTTGGCCTTCGATTATGAAGGAGAGTTTAGCTGTGTACAGTGTTATTAATTGATAGGTGTTTTTCTGTAGGGTGTGGCTATCATCATTCCAGGCTCTTCTTGTTTTAATGGTCTCTGCTGAGAAATCTTAGTTTATTCTGATTGGCTTCCATTTATAGGTGATTGATCTTTTCTCCTTGACAGCTTTAAGGATCCTTTCCTTGATCTGAATTTATCCTGTGTAGATTATGTGACTATGGGATGTGCTGTTCTGGTCTGCTGTATTTGGGGTTCTAAAAGCCTCTTGTATCTGAATAGGCCTATCTTTGTGTATGTTTGGGAAGTTCTCTGCTAGGATCCTGTTAAATAAATTTCCTAGACCGTTAACTTCTGTCTCTAAGTGCTTCTCTATGCCCATTAGCCTCAGATTAGGCCTTCTGATGGTGTCTTCTGAATGTTGAATAGATCTATCATATTTCTTGGATTTGTCTTGGATAGATGTATGTTCTTTCTCTATAATTCCTAACCTGTCTTGAATCCTAGAGGTTTGATCTTCTGCATGGTCTAACCTACTGTCAACACTTTCTACTTTGTTTTTTATTTCCTTATTTTCTAATTGGTCTGCTTTGATGGCTTCAAATTCTTTGTTGGAGCTTTGTTTTAGATCTTGTATAAACTTCTTCACTTCCTTAATTTGGTGTTCAGTGTTTATTCTCAAATCACTTAGTTGATTGATTATGGTTTCCTTGGACTCCCTTTCCTTCTGTCGGCTCTATTCACCATTCCCTTTGTGGTCTCCCTGGATTCCTTCAGTGCTCTGTCTGTTTATGGATTCCCTGAATTCTCTTTATTGATTTTTGTCTAATCTCATCCTGCTCACACATTTCCTGTGTTACTCTTTGATTAGCTTTCTCGCGCACATGCAGTTCCTGTATTTCTTTTTGACTGTTCTCAGCCTGTTCTCACAATTCTTTATTGCTCAAAATTATACCAACAATATACACAGGAAACTTTCAAAAGTTTTAAATAATATTTGCAATGACTTATTTGAAGGAATTACAATGCATTGGTCAGCACTTACAATCACTCATTGATCTTGAATTTATCAGAATTTGTGATGCTTTGCAGTATTTTTCTATTTTATATGCACATACACACACACACACACACACACACACACACACACACACACACACACACATGCACACACTGAAGAACACCAATGGTGGAGCTTGAATTCAAGGCTTGAGCCCTGAGTCCCTCCACTATTTTACTCAAGGCCAGCACTCTACCACTTGAGACAGAGCTCCATTTGTGACATTTTTGGTGAATAATTGAAAATAAATCTCTCATAGGCTTTCATTGCCAGGATGGCTTTTTACCACAATCCTCTGAGCTCAGCTGTGAACCACAATCCTCTAAGCTTGGCCTCCTAAGAAGCAAGGAGAACAAGTGTGAGCCTATAATCTAAGATTTTGATGCACTTTAAAATGAGATAAATATCAATATTTAAATGAGTTTAGTTTTAAAGATGGATATTTGAAGGGAGCTCTAAAGTGAAATTATGGGAATGAAATAATAAGATAACTAGATATTGGCTATGTGCATATGTCCACATGTTCTTCCCAAGTGTTATTTCTGAAATATAGGCACTTAATAAAATTCTTAGCTCAGGCCACAATAACTTCATTGACAAATTAAAGCTGTTAGAGGGACATAGCATAACCATTATAAGAAACTGATGATTAACTGTAACTGCTGATGAATACATAGTAGCAATTTATCGTGGTACTTGAAGATGATTATATACTTAGCCCATTGTAGATCCTTCACTAGAAATTAGATGAATGGTTTTCTTGTTAAGAATCTTAAAGGGAAAATCATATTGACTGTATTTATGTAGCTAGAAGCCAAACAAAATTTTTTAATTATTCAAATAAAGATCTAAAGAGATATTTTAATTGTACTTCTTCTCTTAATGAACATGTGAACATTAAATCTATTTTCATGGAGGTATCAGTCAGATTGTTCTGTCATGATAGACATCTGTGATACACAGCATAAAGAACCAACCCCCCAGATACATTTTAAATGCATTTCCATTGTCATTTTTAAGAGATAGTTAATTATCCTCTTTCAAGAAATTTTTCTTTATGCAAAACTTATAAAGTAAATTGGGATTCATGTAGTCTCATCATTGACAGAAATAAGCTAAATGACAGAAATTGGTGTGTGTGCACGCACGTGCTCACTTGAGCGGGTAATTGTGCAAACTACAGGTAGATGCCCCATGACATTACTTTGTAAAAAGACACAGTAAAACTTTGATAAGTTTGACTAAATTCTATTGAAATAGCACTGAACATCATGTTGCTGGTCTGTAATCACAACTCCTTGAGTGATAGAGATTGGGAGGGTTGTGGTTTGAAGCCTTCCCAGGCAAAAAGGTAGTGGGGGAATCACTTCTCAACAAATGATTATGGTGTTACTCCAAGCTACATGGGAGACATAAGTAAAAGAAGCCAGCCCTAGGCAAAAATGTGAGCTCTTATCTAGAAATTTTTTTAAAAAACTAAATAAAAATAAAGTTAAAAATGGCTGATGACATGGCTGAAATGATGTATAGCTTACCTAGCAAGGGTGAGAACTCGTGTTCAATCTCTAGTACCACAAAAAGTAAAGTAAAATCCATTAATTCAACTGAATAAGAAATTATCAGTAGTATTTACATGGTCTGTGTTCTCTTTTTTAAAAAAAATTATTTTTTTGTAAAGATGCTGTACAGAGCTATGTTCTCTCTTTTGATATTAGAATCCTGATCATTAAGAAATATGTCAATGAGGAGTTCCGGGAAGATGGCGGAGGAGAAGCTGGAATCTGAACAAGCTCTCGCATAGAAAGCAGTTTTAGAGTTCCAGTGCACAGTCCTAGGCTAGAGAATCACATCAAGTGTGCCATCACAGTACAGAGTGTTTGGCCAGAGAAGAAAAATCCAGGCAAGGAGACACATTTGAGCGCTTGCCAGCAGCCACTGCCGTGGTGGCAGTGGTGGAGGTGGCGACCACAGGGCACCATACCTGAGCCACAGAGAGTTCAGGACGAAGGAGCCAGACGCGGCGGGCCAGCAGAATCTACTCAACACCAGCAAGAACCGACAAGGAGAGGACATCTTCATCCTGCAGTTTGCAGACCAGAGACGACCCAGAAACCAAGACTCAGGGTGAGTAGAAGCCTGACGTCCTCACTCCTTCTCAGGGAGCAGAAGAGGGAAGGCCACCCCCCCCCCCCCCAGTACCGGAGATCTCCATCTTGGATACCGACAAAGCTCGGCGGAGCTGCTAGCTCCAACTCAGGCCTTGTAATAAAATGAGTCATTTAGCTGCAGGTCACAAGAACTTAATGGCGGAGTGACCTGCCAGACTCTGCTCCATCCAGGGAAAAGTCACCCCCATTGGGCGCCAGCCCTAGGAGTGGCTTTATTCACTGGGTAATCAGAGCCAGAGGCTGCCCCTCCCTCTAACAGCCTGGACAATCAATTGAAATTCAGTAAACAGAAAACCTGAGAATGGCTCCAGGCTGGGCTCTGTGAGGTTTTCACAAAATAGCCCCAGGCAAAAGCTACTGTTTCTTGAAAGTCCTCAACTCTACCCAGGACCTAGCCTCATCACTGCAACCCCCTCTTTTGTGATTCTCAAAGCAGAACAGCCTCCCCTTAAACTAAACTGGGAGGAGGATTTCAAAATCCTAGGTAAAGCAGAGCATTTTTCTGCCTGTTCGAACAAACAGACTTAAGAAACCAACCAAGCCACAGGACCACAAGCAGACCAGATACTCCAACAAGAGGCTGGTTACAGACACAAGACAGATACAGGATTTTTCCCACCCCTCCCCCCAAAAAATCAAAGAACTTTTTCTTCTTCTTCTTCTTCTTCTTCTTCTTCTTCTTCTTCTTCTTCTTCTTCTTCTTCTTCTTCTTCTTCTTCTTCTTTTTTTAAAATTTTTTTTCTGTTCTAAAACTTTTTTTAATCTTTAATTTTTGCCATTTTTGAAAAAAAATTGTTTTCCAGTAACTCTTTTTTCCCTCCTATAATTTTTATTTTAGGGATACATGAATGTGCGTTTTTCTTTCTTTTTTGTTTTCTTTCTCTTTTTTTCTTTTTTAATTACCTTTTTGTTTTTTGTTTAGCTCTACTGAACTTCTGATCTTTTTTTCTTCCTTTCTTATCCTTTTCACCTTTTCCTCTCTTTTGTTCTTCTTTATGTCACTTAACTCTTGTCCTGCACATCCTCAGATAAACCCGTAGGTAACTAGTAGATCCTATCCCCCATTGTGTACACACTTAATCCACAAATTTATTACTCAATTCAAAACCTCTGAGACTTAAATTCCTTAATAGCAGTACCTCTTTATAGCTATATAATATTTTAAGCATTTTTATTTTTAAGTTTTTCAAATCTCCTCTATGTCCCTCCACTTCTTTCAATATATTCACATGCTTCTCGAAATAGATTGTTTTCGTGTCTCCATAATATTAATAATTTTTACTTTTCTATTTTTTTCTGGTCTCTTTTCTTTTCCTTTTCCCTTTCTTCTTTTTTTCTCTCTCTCTACTCTCATCCAACCCAACCTATTTCCTGCACTGAGATTAGGACTTAGTTAACTCTCCCTGTGCCTCACCACACCAATCTATTCCTATTTTTTTACCCACATCTCTCCCTAATCCTAATAATTTCTGCTTTTCCAAATTCTTCTTTGCGGTTCATAGCCCATTAACATATAGTTGTTTGATGTTGTATAGATGTATCTGTTGAACTAGATTGTATCTGTAGACTATTGACTGTGCAAATTTAGACTTCGGATGATGCTTGCCTTAAGATAGTGTTCTAGCACAAAACTGGTGCTATTTTCATCTCAAATGGGCAGAGTAAGCTGGAAAAACACAAGAAAAATGGCAAATCCAGGGATCTCAATTCCCAATCTTAATAATCAGGGGACAGAACAGATAATGAATAATCCAGAGGAGAGTTCCCAAATAGCTCTACAAACACTGCTGGCAAACATGATAAATGAAAAGATAGAAAACATACAAAGGACTCTGTATGAGCGTTATAGGGAGAGAGAGGAGGCAATCCAAAGTTTATACAGGAACATCATAAGCGTGAGGAAGCTATTCAAAACCTGATACAGGATTTGCGTGAGCAGCTTGAGAATACTCAAAGAGAAAAGCAGGAATGGCTTGAGCAGGCTGAGAACACTCAAAGAGAACTGCAGGAATCCCACGAATGGGAGGAAGCTAATCAAAGAGTAATACAGGAATTGAGAGAGCAGGAAGAGAATACACAAAAATCATTAAAGGCATTCCTGGAATCCATTAACAAAGAGCTGAAGGAAGTCAGGGAGACCACAAAGGGAATGCTGAATGGAACCCAACAGAAGGAATGGGAGTCCAAAAAAACCATAACCAATCAACTAAGTGATTTGAGAATAAACACTGAACACCAAATTAAGGAAGTAAAGAAATTCATACAAGATATAAAACACAGCTTCAACAAAGAATTTGAAGCCATCAAAGCTGACCAATTAGAAGAAAAAGAGATAAAAAACAAAGCAGAAAGCCTTGACAGCAGGTTAGGCCATGCAAAAGATCGAATCTCAGGGATTGAAGACAGCCTAGATATTATAGAGGAAGAACATACAACCATCCAAGACAACTCCAAGAAAAATGATAGATCTATCCAACACTTGGAAGACACCATCAGAAGGCCTAATCTAAGGATAATGGGTGTAGAGGAGCACCTAGAAACAGAAGTTAATGGTCTAGGAAATTTGTTTAACAGGATCCTAGCAGAGAACTTCCCAAACATACAAAAAGATAGGCCTGTGCAGATACAAGAAGCTTTTAGAACCCCAAATAGACCAGACCAGAATAGGACATCCCACCATCACATTATAATCCACACAGGATCAACTCAGACCCAGGAAAAGATTCTTAAAGCTGTCAAGGAGAAAAGATTAATCACCTATAAAGGTAAACCAATTAGAATCACTTCAGATTTCTCAGCAGAGACAATCAAAGCAAGAAGAGCCTGAAATGATGTATACCATGCCCTAAAAACAAACAACTATCAACCAAGAATGCTGTACCCAGCTAAACTCTCCTTCATAACTGAAGGCCAAATAAAAACCTTCCATAGCAAAGAAAAATTGAGACAATACATCTCCACCAAACCAGCCCTACAAAGATTCTTAAAGATGTCCTACACATAGAAAACCAACAAGACCACAATAAAGGCCAAGAAACTGCACCCAAACTGAGAATCCAAGAACCATAGGAAGAACCCAGTTTTCGCAGTCCCCTAGAAGGTCGATAACATGCCAGGGACTCCCAAATATCTCTCAGTCCTATCTCTTAACGTTAACGGACTGAACTCTCCAATTAAGCGACATAGACTATCTCGTTGGATTAAAAAACAAGACCCTTCTATCTGCTGCCTTCAGGAGTCACATCTTGCCCGTAAAAACAAACACATTTTCAATGTTAAGGACTGGAACAAAATCTATCAAGCAAACGGCCCCCATAAACAGGCAGGAGTTGCAATCCTAATATCAGATAAAGTAGACTTCAAATTAAAATTCGTGAGAAGAGATAAAGAAGATTGCTACATACTAATTAAGGGATCTCTCCTTCAGGAGGATATTACAATTCTAAATGATTATTCGCCAAACAATGGAGCACCCAAATTTATCCAAGAAACACTACTTTCCCTCAAATCCCATATAGATCCAAAGACATTAATTGTTGAGGATTTTAACACACCACTTTCCCCACTAGATAGATCAACTCAGCAAAAACTCAACAGAGAAACCGCAGATCTAAACAGCTACATAGATCAACTAGACTTAACAGACATCTACCGAACATTTCACCCAGCAACATCAGAATACACGTTTTTCTCAGCAGCACATGGAACATTTTCTAAAATAGACCACATTTTAGGCCACAAAGCAAACTTGTCTAAATTCAGAAACATTGAAGTTATACCTTGCATTCTATCTGACCACAAGGGAATAAAATTAGAACTCAACACCAAAAGCTACCAAAGAAAGTCCAGTAACACATGGAGGCCGAACAACACACTGCTGAATCATGAGTGGGACATGGAAGAGATTAGAAAGGAAATTCAGATGTTCATGCTATTCAACAAAAATGAACACACAAATTACCAGCTCCTCTGGGACACAGCAAAGGCAGTACTCAGTGGCAACTTTATAGCTCTGAGCACCTACATCAACAAATTGGAGAAATCTGAAACCATCAATTTAATGACACATCTAAACCTCCTTGAAAAAGAACAAGATAAACCCCAATCCAGTAGACGGAAAGAAATAATTAAAATTAAATCAGAGTTAAATGAATTAGAATCCAAAAAAACTATAGAAAGAATCAACAAAACAAAGAGTTGGTTCTTTGAAAAACTTAACAAAATTGACAAACCCTTAGCAAATCTTATCAGAAAAAGAAGAGAACACACCCAAGTTAATAAACTCAGAGATGAGAATGGAAACATCACCACGGAAACAACCAAGATTCAGAACATTATAAGGGAATACTTCTCAAAACTTTATGCTAATATGTTTGAGAACTTGGCAGAAGTGTACCTTTTCCTTGCAAATATTGACATGACAAAACTAAACCAAGATGAGTTAAACTAGCTTAACAGGCCCATATCAAGCATTGAAATAGAAAAAGCAATAAGAGACCTTCCAGCTAAGAAAAGTCCAGGACCAGATGGTTTTACAACGGAATTTTACAAGGCCTTCAAAGCAGAGCTCACACCAATACTCCTCCAACTCTTCAATGAAATTGAAAGAGAAAGTTCACTACCGAACACATTCTATGAAGTCTTCATAACCCTCATCCCAAAACCAGTCACAGACTCATCAAAGAAAGAGAACTATAGACCCATTTGTTTGAGGAACATTGATGCGAAACTTCTCAACAAAATTTTGGCCAATCGACTTCAACAATTCATCCAAAAAATCATACACCATGATCAAACAGGATTCATTTCAGGGATGCAAAGCTGGTTCAATATATGCAAATCAATTAATATTATTCATCACATCAACAAGAGCAAGAATAAGAACCACATGGTTTTCTCAATATATGCAGAAAAAGTATTCGACAAGATCCAACACCCCTTTATGATGAAGGTTTTGGAAAAATTAGGAATCCATGGAACATTCCTCAATACACTAAAGTCTGTATAGGACAAACCTACAGCCAGTATTATACTCAATGGTGAAAAACTAAAGCCATTTCCTCTTAACTGAGGAACAAGACAAGGATGTCCACTCTTTCCACTTCTCTTCAATCTAGTATTAGAATGCCTGCCACGCCGACCCCAGTAGAGTCTGCTTAGCATGGGAAACCATCTATCAGACCATGATAGGGGCCTCGAGACCTATCTCTGAGTTTTGGGACTTCACCGAAGTCTACCTCAGAGAATGGGGCTTTACAGAAACCTATCTCCAAGTTTTGGGACTTCACCGAAGTCTACCTCGGAGAATAGGGCTTCTAAGAGGCCTACTCCTGGGAAAAGGCTGGCAAAACGCCTGGAAAAGATGTGTTTCTGCCTATCTTTTCCTCATAAGAGTGCCTATTAATCTTTTACTGTTTCTACTGCTCATTGTACTTACTCATTGTCAACGTTCCCTTATTCAAAGCTCTTTCTTAAGAGTGTTGACGACTCCAATATCTGATGAGTGTCTTAAAAATATGACTAACTCACCAGAGTTAAGTGCTACCCTGAAACCCCTCTTATGGAGGCTAGTAGACAAGTTATAAGTAAATATAAAAGTATTGGGGGTTTCACAAAGTCACTCCAGCAGAAGGAATTGTAAGAGATTTACAAAAAGTTGTAGGCGCGGCTAGAACAGAAAGAATGTATGGCAATTGCTGAGATAACTACTTAGGAGAAAGAACTTCCTCATTTACTAAGAGACTTGCTAAATCTAAGTCTCCTTGGTGCTTACTATTAAAGAAGAAACAGGAAAGATCTTAATGGGACAGTTAAGGCCTCTATAGAAAAAAGTAGTGGTTAATTGGTGACAATCATCGAAAACCATTGTATTTCTTAAAAATAGAGGTAAAGCTGGAATCAAGTGCCTATCAGGCGACCAGTTGGTGACCACCCAAGGACGAAGCCCTGCAGCAAGGTTGTGTAACCTTTTGCCCTTTCAGGCGACCAGCTGGTGACCGCCCAAGAATGAAGCCCTGCAGCAAGATTATGTAACCTTTTGCCCTTTCTTATGGAGACTTTTGATATAAAAGTTTGTTATCCTCTGCATTAAATCGCACTCAGCACTCAGCACTCAGCATCTACTCCTAATGTGTGTGAGTTGTCTGTTTGCCATCTCCCCGTCCTATTCCAGGTTCCTCCCCTAGGTATCCTCCGTCGTCCCGACAGAACCCGGTCCGCGGCAGGTGGCGCCCAACGTGGGGCTCGAAGCGGGGCTCGAAGCGAGGCTCAGAGCGGGGCACGAAGCAGTTTCTTCAGTCAAGGAACCTTGGGAGGTAAGCATCTCTCTCTCTCTCTCTCTCTTTTCTTTTCACCTGGAATAGTAGTCAGAAGCTCGTTGGGGTGCTGCAGGCCCCTCAGTTGTGACTGAGAAAGATAACGATTAAGTAATGGGGAGTTCATCTTCTAAGAATAAGGATAGTTTGTCTCTATTTTAAAACATATACTCCACAGCAGCAGTGGGAGAACAAACTAATCCTTGGTTCCCGCAGGAAAAAGGAAACCATTGAAAAAGTGAATGTAAATCTAAGTTCCATAAAGACAGAACTCCTCCTTCGAGAGGAAACAAAAAACAGAAAAAGGGAACCATTGGAAAAGTGAATGTAAATCTAAGTTCCATAAAGACGGAACTCCTCCTTCGAGAGGAAACAAGAAACAGAAAAAGGAAACCACTGAAAAAGTGAATGTAAATCTAAGTTCCATAAAGAGGGAACTCCTCTTCAAGAGGAAACAAAAAACGGACAGAGGGGCAACCAGCCCCTCCGCAAGAGAATAAGAAACAGTTAGATAATTTGATACAATTTATTTCAGGAATGGTGAAAGCCTGCAGGTGTGGTCTTGGGGCTGGCGGAGAGTCTTGGCGGACACGCTATAAGACTGCCAGTGGGGCCAGTGGGAGACGTCCCCTGGACCCCTGGGTGGGGCTGTCCTCGAGATCGGGTAGAGGGGGTTCGAGTCCCCCTGATTGGCCGATTCTCTCTGGTTGGAAGCCCTTCTGGACAGACTGTCTGACCAGCAGTCTGACGCGCTTGCTGTCTGTCTTGAGTGTGCGTATATGTCTTCTGTTAACTCTAATTTGAATCTTAGGCACGCAGCCCTGGGGCTGGTGGATGAGGGGCTTACTGATCCCGTAGACCAGAGGAAGAGTGCGCATTTCCCACTTAATTGCCCCTTCCTCCCTTTTAGAATTACAGGAGCGCCCGGACCAGATCGCCCACCTCCCCAGAGAAAGCGTGACCAAGTGCGCGTACATTACCAACCCCCGTATGTGGTGTGTGTGTGTGTAATTTTAACTTCTTTTTCTTTCTTATCTCAGTTTTATTAATTTGGACACTCCTTGTCCCAGAGATGGGGCAAGGACAAAGCAACCTTACTCCTCTCAACTTCCTGCTCAATCATTTCAAAGAGGTAAAAGAGAGGGGGTATAATTTGAGTATAATTGAAAATCTCAGAAGAATCTAAAAAGAAAAATTCTCTAGAATAAGTAGAGGGGGTTCTAGTCCCCTGGTAAGTGGTGAGATGTCACCCCATTCACTGAGACCTAATTTTGTCTTTGTGGCCACTTGTTTGTCTTGTTTAGTGTGTGTGTTCGTTTTATGTTTTCTGAGGTAGGGAAGATTTGGGTGAGTGTGACAGGCTCACTCAGCAGACTCTGGATTCAGTTTGCTGAATGAGAACAGCACAGAGATTCAAAAGACTAATTAGTGAATTGCCTTGCTAGATAAGCAAGCTCTGGGAAAATGAAGCCCAGCAAAGGTACCTAGTTTAAAAGAAACACTGTCTTAAATTTTTGTTTAAAAACTTTAAATAATGTACGTACAACTGATTTTTATTTTTGCGCGCTTTAAGATCTGTGTGTTTTGTGTGTGTCTGTGAACATGTTCAAAGATAAAAAATTGTCAGCATGCTGTAACAATTGGGTGAGTTTAAATTTAAAATTCAAAAGGTTATGAGGTTTGGACATTACCAAAAAATTTTAAAAAATCTTCACATTGTTTTAAATGGCTTTTTAAAAGGTTCTTTAACTTGCAAATTAGAAAATCTGGTATTTTAAAAACTAATATTTTAAAATGCATAAGACTGTTTATACTGTAATCAAGTTATCTGGCTTAACAAAAATGCATTGGCTGTTTGGGGTCTAATTCCCTTGGCTAAAATTTGGGGATAAATATTAGAAATTTAAATGTAAAGGTTAGTTTAACACTGTCAAAGATGTTACCTGTTCTGTCTATCTAAAACTGTATTTCATTTGAGAACCAAGAGAAGAGACAGGGAAAAACTTAGAAACCAACAGAAGACCTATCTTTAGAGGTGAAGGGTGAACAAGCAGAAGTGCAGTTCAGCTGGTCATGCAGTGGGACAGGCCCTGGGAGGAGTCCACCCATGGTGAGGCAAGCTGGCACAAACGCAGTTCATCTAACCCTAAAGAGTCAGATTGAGTGTGTGGCCATTCCATAGGAGGGGCCAAGTGGCCCATCGTTGTTCTGTCTCTTTTCCCTGCAGATAGACACTGAAAACATGATGGTTAAAATGAGTGGTGTGATGATCTGATTAGTACTGGAAAAACTTTCCCTTGGATGTGTTAACATTAAAATTAGGAAGGCCTTAAAAAGAGGGCAAAAAGTTATTTGTATAATGTGGCTTACTTTCAATTATGTTCTACAATTAGGATGTTTTTAAAAGTTATAAAGATGTTAAATCTAGCTTTGTGGTATAGTAAAGGTGACTGTAATTCTTGCATTAAGGAAAATTGTCATTTGAGTTTAAAAATCTTAATGTGTGTCTGTTTTAAAACAAGCAGCCAAGAGGCAATGAGTGACACTTGGCCTCAAGATTTCAAGGGATCTTTTCAAAATGCAAATGAAAACTAAAGTATAAAATATTAAAGGTGATTAATAAGAGGTTTAAAAAAATAGGGAATGGATTTTTGGATATATAGTTTAAATGTAAAATCATTCTTGACATTGGCCTCAATGTGCAAAAAAAAAAAAAAAAAAAATAGGATTATCAAAATGATTGCTATTCTAGTTTGCTCTTATAGGTTTTTTAAGTTTCCAGCAAGCCCAAAGCAAAGCACAGAGGATTCTTACAGTTTGTCAGATGTAACTTTGACTCTTAATAAGTGTCAGGTAAGTGCATGCTTAAAAGCTACTTCTATGTTGACCACCTTGTTGCTTTTAATTGGAGTAAAATGGCCTTTTATAAGACTCAGTGATCTGCAAACTGGTTCAAAGCCAGCCCGGGCAGAAAAACGTCCCTGAGAGGCTGTCACCTCTATTCAGCCAGCAGAGTACTAGCCCTGGACTGAAGAGTCAGGGGACAGTACTCAAGCCCCAAGCTGGAGACTCACAGTGGCAGAGTACTAGCCCTGGACTGAAAAGTTAGGGGACAGCATTCAAGCCCCGAGTCTGGGACTCAAAGTGGCAGAGTGCTAGCCTTAAGCTGTAGAGCTGAGGGACAGTGCTCAGGCCCCAAGTTCAAGTCCAACAACCAGCTAAGGAAAATGCCAATGAGGCATTTATCCCAATGTAGAGAAGACACTCCTGGGACAAAAACAATGGTGGAGCATCCAGAGGCAGTAAGCCACTGCTTGGATGGCAGAAATGTCAGATCCTAGAGTCATTTGTGCATGGCCCTTCAAAACCGGTCAGAGCCGGGAGGTCATGGGAAGAGTTTATAAGCATGCCTAATGTTCATGACTACCTTGTAAGGGACAAGAACTTGCCAGTCCTCTGTGATAGTGAAAAGCTAATGTTATAAAATGTGGGAGATAGTTTAAATCTCAACCCCTTTATGTGCCAAAAGCTCTAATTGGCAGTTACTATTGAGCTGACACTAGCTACGTGAAATTCATCTTCTCAGGAAAAAGTTTGTAAACCTGAGAGTGTGTTTCTATTGATACCTGTCTAAAGGCCTGCAAAGGTAACTTAGGCATTGTGTTAGGGTCACTAGAGATCACATTCCTAAGTCATCCGGAAAGATGATTTTGTAAACCAGAGTGCTAAACACTGCTATAGCTGGAGAAAATGTCTGTGCAGTTGTCAAAAGTTAAATATTGTTCTTAATGACATCTAACCCTGATGACCTCTTTGTAAAATAGGCTAAGGTTATAGGTTCTTGGCTAGGTAAGATCAATGCCCCTAAAGTCAGCTTGAAGAAGTTACAGAAGATTGACCTTCGCCCTTCTACCCCCATTTTAAGATCAAGGGTCCAGAGTCAGTTTTGGAAAAATGAGGCAAAATAGGTAAAATAATTTTTTAAAGGCATAAAGAATAGTGTTAACAGCTGTAGGTGTGCAAGATGTGGAGACTGCATTTGTCAGAGATGGTTACAAGACTAAGCCTTCTGTGTCTATTTATAAAAAAAAAAAAATCTGGTTAGTAAAAAAAAAAAAAAAAAGTTATTTTGGTAAATTGTCCTGGGCTATTGTCTAAATGTTCTTAGAAACCAACGGAGTCACGGCCTGCCAAGCCTATGTATTACTTGCATCCTTAACCAGTCTGTGTAGGAATTTACAGCCCAGCATGAGGTGTGACAGTCCCTTGGAGCCACTGAGAGACCCGGCTGTTGTGGTTGCTGCTGCTGCTGCTGCTACTGCTGTACACCTTAATGGGTAAAGTTCAACGACGGCCTGACAGTCACCTGGAGGAACTCCTGCTTGATTCCATCACCTGAGTCGGCTTCCTGGTTGACTGCTGCTAAATCTAAGATCTTGTGGGACATTCTTTTGGGTGATATCCAGAAATCCCCTCTTCCCACAGTGGATATTGGGGACAAGGATATCACTGGCTTGCTTGTCTTAGGCACTGAAATCCACTCTAGGGTCACAGCCTAGTTTGACTCATATGGTAATAACCTGAGTGTGTTATCAATAGAGGTAATACTCTTAGCCTTAAAATCTAGGCTGTTCTAAGATAAAGGTTCCGCAAGCCAAAGGAAAATTGGGCAGTTTTAAACTACAGCCACAAAGATGGTCAAGAGATTGTAAAGAAAGAGGGTGGTAAAGAAAGCCTTGGGAAAGGAATTGTAAAAGAAAGAAGGAAGTAAAGAAAGCCTTGGAAAGAGAATTGGGGAAATTTGAAAAGTAAGGATTGTCTTTAAGACAAACCTCAGAAAGTTTAAGTATGTCGCAAATGGTATGAGTATGTCTTAAAATTGGAGCTTACAAGTACAGCTGGTATAAAATTGATACACGGAGTCAGGACTGGTGAAAATTTAAAAAAAAAAAAAAAAAGGGGCAAATGCCACGCCGACCCCAGTAGAGTCTGCTTAGCATGGGAAACCATCTATCAGACCATGATAGGGGCCTCGAGACCTATCTCTGAGTTTTGGGACTTCACCGAAGTCTACCTCAGAGAATGGGGCTTTACAGAAACCTATCTCCAAGTTTTGGGACTTCACCGAAGTCTACCTCGGAGAATAGGGCTTCTAAGAGGCCTACTCCTGGGAAAAGGCTGGCAAAACGCCTGGAAAAGATGTGTTTCTGCCTATCTTTTCCTCATAAGAGTGCCTATTAATCTTTTACTGTTTCTACTGCTCATTGTACTTACTCATTGTCAACGTTCCCTTATTCAAAGCTCTTTCTTAAGAGTGTTGACGACTCCAATATCTGATGAGTGTCTTAAAAATATGACTAACTCACCAGAGTTAAGTGCTACCCTGAAACCCCTCTTATGGAGGCTAGTAGACAAGTTATAAGTAAATATAAAAGTATTGGGGGTTTCACAAAGTCACTCCAGCAGAAGGAATTGTAAGAGATTTACAAAAAGTTGTAGGCGCGGCTAGAACAGAAAGAATGTATGGCAATTGCTGAGATAACTACTTAGGAGAAAGAACTTCCTCATTTACTAAGAGACTTGCTAAATCTAAGTCTCCTTGGTGCTTACTATTAAAGAAGAAACAGGAAAGATCTTAATGGGACAGTTAAGGCCTCTATAGAAAAAAGTAGTGGTTAATTGGTGACAATCATCGAAAACCATTGTATTTCTTAAAAATAGAGGTAAAGCTGGAATCAAGTGCCTATCAGGCGACCAGTTGGTGACCACCCAAGGACGAAGCCCTGCAGCAAGGTTGTGTAACCTTTTGCCCTTTCAGGCGACCAGCTGGTGACCGCCCAAGAATGAAGCCCTGCAGCAAGATTATGTAACCTTTTGCCCTTTCTTATGGAGACTTTTGATATAAAAGTTTGTTATCCTCTGCATTAAATCGCACTCAGCACTCAGCACTCAGCATCTACTCCTAATGTGTGTGAGTTGTCTGTTTGCCATCTCCCCGTCCTATTCCAGGTTCCTCCCCTAGGTATCCTCCGTCGTCCCGACAGAACCCGGTCCGCGGCAAATGCCTAGGTACAGCAATAAGACAAGATGCAGATATAAAGGGGATCCAAATAGGGAAAAAAGAAATAAAACTCTCCCTCTTTGCATAGGACATGATCTTGTATTTAAAGAATCCCATAGACTCCACTCCCAAATTACTCAAGCTGATTCAAAACTTTGGCAAAGTAGCAGGGTATAAAATTAACCCCCCAAAATCAATGGCTTTTCTGTATGCCAACAATGAGAAAAGTGTGGCTGAAATTAGGAAAGCAACTCCATTTGTAATAGCCCCACAAAAAATAAAATACCTAGGAATTAACTTATCCAAAGAAGTGAAGGACCTCTATGATAACTTTAAAATCTTGAAAAAGGAAATCAACACAGAACTTAAAAAATGGCAAAACCTCCCATGCTCCTGAATTGGAAAGATTAACATCGTGAAAATGGCGATACTTCCCAAGGCTATCTACAAATTCAACACGATACCTATCAAAATTCCAAGCTCATTCTTCAAGGAAATAGAAGAGGCAATCCAAAAATTCATATGGAACAATAAAAGACCCCGAATAGCAAAAACACTCCTCACAGGAAAGAACACTGCTGGAGGAATATCAATACCAAATTTCAAAGTCTACTATAAAGCCATAGTAATCAAAACAGCTTGGTACTGGCATAAGAATAGACCTCAGGACCAATGGAAGAGAATTGAAAACCCAGAAATGAACCTACAGACCTATAGCCATCTAATCTTCCATAAGGTAGCTAAAACAATAGAATGGAAGAAAGACAACCTCTTCAGTAAATGGTGCTGGCAAAATTGGTTAACTACTTGTAGAAAACTAAAGCTAGATCCTTATATATCACCTTGCACCAGAATCAACTACAAATGGATCAAAGACCTCAAAGTCAAAGCAGACACTCGGAAAACATTACAGGATGGAATAGGAGTAACCGTAGGTCTCCTTGGCTCAGGCCGAAATTTTCTGAATAGAGACCCGGAAACACAACAAATCAAAGAAATGTTGGACAAATGGGATTGCATTAAGTTGCAGAGCATCTGCGTGGCAAAGGACGTAGCTAGTAAGATCAATAGAAAGCCCACGGATTGGGAGAAGATCTTCACTAGCGATACAACGGATAAGGGTCTCATATCTAAAATATACTTGGAACTCAAAAAATTAAATCCTCCAACAACAAATCCTCAAGGAAACAACTGCCCAATAAATAAGTGGGCTAAAGACTTAAAGAGAAACTTCTCTGAAGAAGAAAGAAGGATGGCCAATAAACACATGAACAAATGCTTAACATCCCTAGCCATAAAAGAAATGCAAATCAAAACAACATTGAGATACCACCTCACTCCAGTTAGAATGGCAAAATCAAGAACTCTAACAACAGATGCTGGAGGGCATGTGGACAGAAGGGAACCTTACTTCATTGTTGGTGGGAATGTAAACTTGTTCAACCACTTTGGAAAGCAGTATGGAGGTTCCTCAGAAGACTTCACATAGAGCTCCCCTATGACCCAGCAATCCCAATTTTGGCATTTACCCAAATGTTTACAAACAAGACCACACTAAAACTACCAACACAACTATGTTTATTACAGCATTATTTACCATAGCTAAGATATGGAAGCAACCCAGATGCCCCTCAGTAGATGAATGGATCAAGAAAATGTGGTATATATACACAATGGAATTCTATGCCTCCATCAGAAAGAATGACATTGCCCCATTTGTTAGGAAATGGAAAAACTTGGAAAAAATTATATTAAGTGAAGTAAGCCAGGCCCAAAGAAACATAGGTCCCATGGTTTCCCTTATTTGTAATATCTAGTATATGTATGAGTCAAGCAGAAAAAGTCAGATAATGTGATGTCAGGAAAATGAACCCTTAGATATGTATTTTAATGTGTTTTTTCTTTCATGCATGTGTTTCTAACGCATTTATAAGATTATCTCTTTGTTGCTTTGTATGTCCCTCCCCCACAGTATAACACCTGCTTTCACTATATTTGATTTCAGTATAACTTGTGGAGGAGATGGGGAAAAACCAGTTGTTTAAGGATACAGGTGGACCTGTTGCAACAATGAGAAGTACAAGTTGTCATATCGAAAACGAGCTTTACAACTTCGGTGTGGGGGGGGGAAGGATTGAGGGGGGAGAGGGGAGGCTGGGAAGGGATGTGAAGGGTAAACAAAGGAGGAGGCTGCTATGCTTGGTACAAAATGTATGCATTATCCTGCCCATGTAATTGTAACCCCTCTGTACAATATGTTCACAAATAAAATAAAATTAAATTAAATTAAAAAATAAGTAGAATAGAAAAAGAAATATGTCAATGAGTGTTAAAGCTTTCTTAAATAACTGAAATTAGGAAAAATAAACAAGTATCCACATTGAGCTCTAAGCAAAAGTCTGCTATATAGTAACAAATATTAATTTAAAAATATTAATCTTTGATGTCTTTCCATTATTAAGTACTCCCATTTATTTCCACCTTTTACTCATAGAAGATAGATGTTTATTTAGATCATTGCCTATTGTTAGGAAGGCTGATAGCTATACAGGTCAACTTTCAGTTTTGTCCTTGAGATTCCATATATCTTGAAGCACTATGGTTTGTAACCAACCTCTTCACATGGGTTCTGCATGTATTTCTAGGTTGTGTTGCTTGAGATCTGATCTGAATGACACATCTATGCTAGGGAGAAGTTATGTGCCCAAATCCACACAGCTGTCCATTGACAATCTCTTTTCTTCTCTTTTGTAGTCTACCTCTCCGTTTTAATATCTCTCATTATTTTTCTTAAAATTTATCTATCTAAAGTACTCTTGTTTCATGACAGCTTGAATTCTATCTCCTGAAACAACAATATCTTAATAGATATCTTCTGCAACTTCACATGTATAGACAAAAATAAAAAGTATATAGATACTAAAATTCATATACTTGGGTAAGCCAATGTGGTAACTTCTACAGAGCTGTGGATACTATACAGTGCCTGATTTATTTAACTGGTTTATCTAACTAAACATGCAGATGAAAAAGGAAAATATTAAACCTGTCAGTTATTAAGTAAGAAATTATCTCACAGTGGTACTAAAATAAACCATGAAAAAATGAGAATACAAGATGTCAATTCTTCCGAGGAAAGAGTTTTCCTATGTTTATAAGGTACAACCATACTAACTGCTTTCATATTTACTACCTTTTTGCCTTTCTTAAATAGCCAGTATGCTTAAGTATAGAGAGAAAAAGTAATTCTTAGGAGAAAGATCAAATTCCAGGATGAGATAGAAACAACGCAGGAAGTGTGTGTGTGTGTGTGTGTGTGTGTGTGTGTGTGTGTGTGTGTGTGTGTGTGTGTGTGTGTGTGTGTTTGTAAACAAAACAGAAAATTCATCTACTGCTTAGTATTATTTTTGCCAAACTGTGTAACAGTTTGTAACAGTAGGCAGGGTGTGTACTTCTTTATATTCTAATTAATGAATAATATTTAAATTGCAGAAATAGCTTGCATCATGTTGTTGCTTTTATTTTTTAACCTACTTTTCTAATAGTATTGCACTTAGAACACAGACTATTGAATTGAGTTTTTAATTACATAGTTGACCTCTGTCCTGTGAGTTCCATAGCAAGAAAGAGCACTACATGTTTTTGAACAGATGCTCCAGTTACAATATTGTTTCACACTTTTCCCCATGGCTTGCAGTTGTTGTGGGCTGTGAATCAACTTATCATAGAATATAAGAGCAGCGTCTTGCTCTAAGAGTAGGAAAATCACCTTTTTTCCCCCTTACCATCTCACTGTCTTTGTGGTTCATTAAATACAATGTAGAATCATTTCACTGCAGCTAGAGGACTACAGAAGGACCTGACAAGTAAATGAAAGTTGTCACTCTTTTTTCTGTTCAAGTTATATTGGATAATAGAAGGGCAGAACCTGGAAATGAGTACCAGAACTGAGTAATGTACCAAACAAATAAAAGAAATATAATAAGTTCTTGAAAAATGTATCAGAAGAAGCAGGAGTACTTAAGTGTCTAGACAAATAGAAGCCAGTGGTAATAAATCTATAATGAATGGCTTTTAAGAATTGTTACTGTGCTTTGCATAATAGATAAGTGAAATGCTTTTTGAAAAACTGAGAACGGAGAATTCTGATAAGTTGCAGCAGAAAAAAATTGAGAATAGAATCTATTAAGAAATAGTTGCAAATTATATTGCATTCTACATTAGAAGTGAAAGTAATTAGAGAGTGGTGATATCTGACTTCTTATTCAAGTGGAGCAAAGGTATGGAAATGTTTGATAGACTTCATGAATCATTTTCAGTGATTAGAGGGGCACCTGTTGCTCTCGACAGTAAACTAACTACTTCATTCAAAATTAGTCTGGACAGGAAAGTCTATGAAATTCTTATTTCCAATTAACTTCCCAAAAGCAGAAAGTGGAACTGTGGCTCAAGTGGTAGAGCACTAGCCTTGAGCTAAAAGAGCTCCGGGACAGAGAACAAGTCCCAAGTTTCATTGATTATCAATGTCTGTAAAAATAAGATTACCTTCAAGAGATAGCATTTCATTTTGCTTAATGTCACTGTTTTGTATCAAAAAGTCAATATTTATTTTTAAAATTTTACCATAGGTGATTCTGTCTTCTACATGGAGCAGATACAAGTCACTGCCTAAGAAGACTACAACCACAGGCTCAGAGTCATCAGCAAGACTTTAGTCCTCTGAGGAAGAGTCACATTTTTGACTAAGGCACTTGATCCTCAACAAACTGGCATTTGAATTGAATTCTTGATTTCCTAGGCACTTAACATTTACCCATTAGACATCATCCTGCAGATATGAACTGAAGCCCTATTTTGAGATGTTCCTTAGTCCTCGTCTATTGAAGGACATAAGTGCTTTTGCAGAGCCTCTGTTGAGTCTCAGGCTACTTGTTCGCAAACCAGTTGGGGACAGAGCTGGTTGTAATCATTCCACATGTCAGACATTTCAGCATGGTCCAGATGAACCTGCCAGCCCATTTTTGGTGGACACTCAATGGGGGCTTCTGTCACTTCAAGCTGGGGCTATTTCTCTACAACACTTGGCCTAAATCAGCAAGACAAAGGCTAACCAGATCTAACTAGAATAATAACACTGAGTTCCTTTTTTAAAAAACTCAAAAAAAACTCAGTGATAATTAAATGAGCACAGAATTTGTAAATACCTGTTATATCTTCTCAGCTTCTTGTCCTTATCCTCTGTACCTCAGCATTCTTCAATATTGCTTCAGGTTGTACCAGAATCTTAAGTCCCCTGAAAGGGACCCCAGAGTTAGAGGAATGAGTTCCACGAACCCCTGCACTGACAAAGTCAGGTGCAGCTGGGCTAGCAAGGGTGAGGCTGGGCCTTCTGGCTGAGCCTGTAGGGAACCTAGTCACAGTTTCACTGAGAAATTTTGTCAATTTAACCTGCAGAAAAGACCAAAAATGAGTTTTTAACAAGACTAATATGAACCTAATGTAAAGCTAGAATGTCAATTTATTTAGGAGGTTATACCCTAACCAAGAATTATGTGCTTTGACCTGGGTGTTGGTGGCTTATCTATAATTCTAGATACTAAGAGGCTGGAAGAGACCTGAAGGATAGAGGTTCAAAGCCAGCCTGGACAAAAGTGTCTAAGAGATGTGAATTTCCAATGGACTAGCTAAAAGCCATGCTAGAAGTGTGGCTTATATAGTAGGGTATGGGCTTTTAGCATGAAAGATGAGGGAGTTTGAAGTCCTGGATTCAAGCCCCTGTGGAAGAGGAGGTGTGGGAGAGAAAGTAGGGGAGGAAAAGAAGAAGGCAGAAAAGGAGGAAAATGGGGAGGAGGAGGAAGATTATTTGACTTGACTGGGTGTGAAGGTCAATGAACACTTATATAATGTTTATAAGACCCTGCTTCCATTTCTAGTACCAATCAAAACCAATGAACAACTACCTTAAAGAACTGATTGCTCACTGTGTGACTTGCTCTCTGTTTGGAACATGGATCCAAATACACCCAACTGAGCTATCCATCAGTAGGCTACTGGGTAAAGACTACATTAAGTTTGACTGAATTTAAAAGAGTTTGATATTGTAAACAAACAACCAAAATGTCTCAAAGTACATAATGGTATAACTTCCAACACTGGAAAATGTTCTAGCTCTAGTGATGAGACTTACAAGCATGAGAGAAGAGTACACAAATAATGAGTGAGACTACAGTTTAACTCGAGGTTCATTCTAGCTTCTCCATATGTAATAAGACTTTCTTTGGAAAAAATATAATTATATTTTTTATTCCTTTCTCCATTTTTGAGAAAATTATGAAAAAAATAGATGTCAGTCTGTTGGAAATTGGCAGGATTAACTGACACACTAAAAACAATCCAATTTAAATGACATTAAATTTTTTTGTTGTCCAAATTTTAAGACAAAAGTAGTTAGAAAAATTTAACTTTTCCTAAATAGACATAGATAAATTTGGGGGTA
Organism: Dipodomys merriami; assembly: GCF_024711535.1. Classification (NCBI taxonomy): domain Eukaryota; kingdom Metazoa; phylum Chordata; class Mammalia; order Rodentia; family Heteromyidae; genus Dipodomys; species Dipodomys merriami. The sequence continues at coordinate 3,520,621 of NW_027206290.1, forward strand.
CTTATTCACCATACTTGGATTTTTAAAAACTAATCATACATAAAATGAAAGTTCTTGGTGCCCACTGATGATTTAGAACAATGTTGTGTAAAACAATCTCTTTTTTCAGTGCTGGACATGTCATTATTCAGCACTCTCCATCATGACAGTTGCTAACCGCATATAGTTATTGAATGTTTAGTATGTGTCCTCGGTAGTTAAGGAAATTAATTTTCATTTTTTAGCTGCTTTAAATATAAATCTAAAGGAATACATATGAGTAGAGTCTACAATATTAGACAGTATAGATATAAAGTACTTATGCAAATGTCAACAACATGGTTTTTTGAGTGCATAGTATATCTACTTTTTTCAGCTTGTCATTAATGGCTTTATTGTAGTAATTCAGGAGAAGAGAAAGCAAGAGTTCAAGTACAATGTTCCTGGTATCTTAATTTCATTCAAAAATTTGTTGAAAGGACTGATTGATCACTTTTAATTATTCTATTATTCTAGATTCTCCATGTATACACCCACTCATTCTTAGTATATTTGTCTGAGTTACTTTGCAGGACATGAGTGTAGAGTTATAGATCACTCTCTGCACTCAAAAATGTTAAGTAATTTTATTCGTAGTGCAAATATTATACAATGACTAATACAAACCTACAGCTGTAGGTCAATCGGTTGTCATGACTGCTTGATACAAGAGAAAAATAAGCATGAGGGATAGAGATTGAAGTCAGTTTTTCTTTATAAAATATACAAAATAAAATAACCATAAATTAATAGCATTGTTTATTACCATTACCAAGTGTTATATGTTATGCCAACCTGTATGTGCTGGACTTTTATGTCTCAGGGCTCAATAGGTGTGTTTACATCAACCACACTGAACACATCAGGAATGTGTTGTCCTATGATTTGATGGCACCTATCATGTCACTAGATGATAGCAGGTTTTAATTCCTTTATAGGAACCCCCATTTTATATATATTATCATTAATTAAAATGTAATTATGAGGTGCAAGTCTAAATAGTATGATGAGATTCATTAATATGCAAACTTCCTAATGTAATAGGCTAAGAATGCTCACAATGTACAAGCTGGAGGCTTAGGAAAGTTGCTGATAATTGAGTTTTCATTTGTCTAAAATGCTGTGTAACAAGAGAGTTAATGATTTAGGTTTCATTCATTCTCTGAGTTCTAAGGCAGAAGAAAACCAATGGACCTAGCCTAAAAAGAGCCAGACAAAGAGTAAAGCTCTCCTTTATTCACCTTGTTACATTCTGTTGAATTATTAGACAAGCAAAATCAAAATACATTTCTTATATATAGATTAATTATATTTATATATTATTAGATATTATATAAATAGATTATATATTATTTATTTATAAATAGTTAACCTGGAAGGTGGAATACAGGAATAGCTAAAAGACATTAAGTTAGGTGTTAAGTTGTAAAGATATTACATCTTTTATGTCACATAATTTACAAACTAAATTTCAGCCTCTAGATCAAAACTCCCTTTACCAATACTCTTAACAGAGCTGTCATCTGAGAAAGCTCTGTGTTCACTGGGAGGACTAGAAAATAAAAGATACAACAAAGGTGAAAAATAACTATTGTTATGGACATTACATTCGTAAGATTGCTGTACATCATTATAATAAACTTGGTTTAAAACAGAGTAATTACATTCTATTACAGTTTAGGACAGGAAGATTTCAAACTCAAGGGATTGGCAAGCAATGCTACACTCTTTTATGGTTAGGACAAAAAGAATTCTTTGCTTTGATAGTTGAGGAAATAATCATTTTATCTCTGTAGGTACAGGGCTTACAGAAAGCTAACTCCTTCTTTAAACACAGCTTTATAGCTTTGTCTTTTGTTTGACTAAAGGCCCTTACTAAATCCAGATTGCTTTCCTTTTCAGTTTTCTGTAGTGGGTTAAATCTACAAAGATTATTTTAAAATATCACATCCTGTTTTCCAGGTGGATATGAATTTGGGTGATATATATATATATATATATATATATATATATATATATATATATATATATATATATATATATATATACTATGTCCACATATAAGTAAAGATAGATACATAGATGATAGGTAGACAGACTTTACTATAACAACATTTTATTGTATAGGTTCTGATTTTTTTTGGAATGGTCATGTGTGAAATTCATTATCTTTCTATAAAATTTAGAAAAATACAAGGTAAACAAAAGTAACTCACAGAGGCCAGCATGGATCCATGGCAAGCAGTAGTAGATAAATCAAGATTTCTTCTTTATATAATAACTAAGTGCAATACACCCTAACAGTTGGAGGAATGAGAACATTCAGGACAGAAGAGTGCTTTGACTCTTACTTTGAATCTGTTGTGATACAAGTTGACAATAAGCTTCCAGGGAACAACGGTGTCTTGAGGCTTCTTTAGGGGCTTCCCTGGAGGCATCCCAGAGTATATAATATATATTGGTAGCAGTCCAGAGCGTTACTTCAAGGATTCTTGTCCTTTGTCCTGCCCCTTCAGCAATTTTGTAAAAGCTATTGGTGGAAGTTGTCCTTATTAAGCTTTTAGATGACACATATTAGAGTGGGTGGTCATTTTATTAGGTAATAAAATTAAAGTGGAATGCAGTTTTAGTTGCTTGGAATGATGGACCTACTATCTTGAATTTACATTAAAATAAATTAGTTACATAAGTATAATTTATAGACATTTGGCTAGACAGCAGTTTATAATTCAGAAAAAAGATACACATATGCATTTATGTATACAAATGGAGTTTATTGACTGGCAGTTTTAGTAGAAGCCAACAATGAGATGTAGTAAATTACCTATGAAACTTAACAAATTTCTCTTAAAGGAAGTAAAGTTTCAGGAGTGGACACACATAAAGAATTTTGTATTTCATCTATGAAAAATCCATTTTATCATTTCTTCCATTTTCTGTTCTAACATACTCAACAATGACAGGGAAATGGTTCGGATTATTGGATAAAAAACTATAATCCATAAGTGTGTTATTTTGCGTTTATGCTCTGTTCTCTTCACAACAGAGGGGAAAAATACAAATTTAATAAATTTTAGTAATTGTGGAATTCCCTGTTTTTAGATTCTGTAAACATGTAGTACATCCAGAAAAAGAAATTACTGCTTCCGGTGAGCAAACAAGTATCTGACATTTCTGACGGATTTTTTTGGATTATACACAAATCCTGGATTCCAATAGTTCAACAAATAAAATCAAATCCCCTTCTGATGTTATTTCTTGTCCTGCCTCTTAGATAAGACATCAGATATTTTGTCAAAAATTATATCACAAGAGGCTAAAGCAGCTGTTATTTACGCCATACTAATCTGCAAGGCTAGTATCAATGTGTGAAGTTCAAGTCCAAGGAACAGAGGAAGCCTCCCAGAATCCTGCTTGTCAAAGCAAAGGGAAAAGAGATTAGGAAAGCAGCTGTTACAGACAGAGGAAAAGCTGGTTTCTGGACTTCCTTGTGTTTTAATAGTGATTGTGAATCTGACCCACTCAGTATGAATCACTAAACAAATACAATCATAGAAGGGAATACATGTTAATCTGCTCTCAAATTTACTACAGGAAACTTACGAAAGAAGGTTGATAGTAGATATTCAATTGGGGCTACAACTACTCCCTCCTGTAAGAAAACCCAGTATACAAAACAAAATAGACTAACAGTCCAATGCACTATCCATTGTGCCATACAAACTGATGAATTCAAAAGCTATGTACATATCACCATATAACCTGATGCTAAGTAAAATTAACCCTTGGATAGGGATACAAGAGGTTTTATTTTTGTTGCTGTTCTTTTTATTGCACTTACAATGTACTATGTGATTTTTTTTGTTTCTTTATATGTTCTTCCCCATAGTACAACCCCTGTTGTCACTGTATTTGATTCTGGTGTCCTGCATCTTGTATATATATTTTCTAATCTGGGGAGGGGAAGAGAAATAACAAAATGCTGAAATAAGGATATAATGAGATGTACAAGACATTATATTGAAAAGGAATTTTGCAACTTTGCTGGAAGGTAGAGGGGGTGGAAAGGGGAGGGAGGAGAAAGGGATGGTAGGGGAAAAACAAAGAGGAGGTAACAATGCTCCATAGGAAATGGACTCATTACATTGTTCATGTAACTGTAACCCCTTTCTACAGAATCCTTACAATAAAAAATATATTTTAAAATAAAAAACAAAATAGACAAAGAATAAAGATGAGAGAATCTTATTTAGCACAGTATTTCTAAATAGTGAAAATTATGTAATAATCAAGTTACATAGTTCAGTTGAATAAAATGAATGTAATAATGAACAGAAAAATTTCCCATGACCAGATACTTTTAAAGGAGCTGCTATATAATGGGGCTAAGAAGAAATAACCAAAATCTCGATGAAAAGTCCATGGTAAGGAGAGATAAGAAAAAGGAGTTAAAAATGTCACTAAATGTTTGTTGGCAGTGATGCAAAACATAATTAAACATAATTGTGTGAGGGAGACAAATGGTATCACTGGTATTGTACCACTATGTATAATGTGATAAATGTATGATAGAACTGAAAAAGATCTGTATAAAAATAAGATGATGTAATCTAATGGAAGGAATCACATACAGTCTCACAACAAACATATTTACATGCAGTCTAATAGATTTCCCAAAATAAATATGATGTTAAGAAGGATAAACTGAGAATAGAAGGATGTAAAAAAGCATAAAATAGGTTTAGAAGAAAAGTCACTTCTACACTTACGCAAAAGTAGGAAAATGACTTCATGTGGAATACCTTCTCTTCTAATAAAGCTTTTATTTTAATGGAGAAACAAATGGCAAACAAGTAAAATATTTAATTTTAAATAACCAGTCACACTGTGAGCAAGAGGAAGTGAAAAATGAGCAGGACAGCAGAAAATTTACTCATGGAAAATGTTATTTTAAAAGAGGTGATATGGGAGCATATACTTAGCATACACTTAATGTGGGAAAACAAGTCACGAGCGCTTTAGTGAAGGAAAGTCCAGGTGGAAGAGGAATGAGAGATTGCTGTAAGGTAAGAATATTGGGGAACAGTAAGAGATGAGTTCAGAGAAATAGGGGTTCTCATATATACATAGGTGGATAAGAAATTGGGGCTAAGAATTAAACATTAAGAACCAAAGTTTTGCTTCTGTTCACTTTTTAGATATTCTAGAGGCTGTCAACTGTACATAAATATTGGGTAAGGTGTATGGAAATAAGATATTGATGATCAACAGAGAAGTCATGCTGGATGTAAACATTTGGTGTATTGAGATGGAAAAAGCTATGAACTCAGGAACCAAAATGAGTGAATGTGAACCTTGGCATACTGTACTTTGTGAACATGGCTAAGGCACTATACTTTTCTTTAATTTTTTAAATCCTGTTTTAGAGTTTGATTCCAGACCCTTGCATATGATAGGCAAGACATCTAACACTGAACTTTGCATTTAACCCTGACATTATGCTTTTCTAGGACTCGGTTCATTTATCTGAAAAATGAAATTAATTTTTCCTGATGATTAATCAGTACCAGTTAATTAATTATAACACTGCTAACTGCATAGTCATATATCACCATCATTACAGTCGTCATCTTTATAAATAATTAGTAATTTAAAGTATGAGAGTAAATGAGAACATTTAAAGGAATATTGTAAGAGGTAAATATAGAGAAGAAATGAGCAAATAATACTCAAAATCTTTGCTATCTTCAAGTGGAGAAATGATAGAGGCAGTGATAAATATGCTAACGGCGTACTCCATCAAATTGGAGGAAAGTTGGAGCAGAAAGGCAGTCAGGATTCTGGGATTCTATTCCAATGTGTAAGATCCATTCCAATGGAAGTAACCACTGAGTGATATTCTAGCATCAAGTGAGTTGTTTCTTTCCTTTTAAATTTTTCACTTAGTAACAGTGAACGAGACCAAATAGAAAGAAAGCTATACAGACTTGGATAATTTGTACAGCAATGTTGTGTGTGTGTGTGTGTGTGTGTGTGTGTGTGTGTGTGTGTGTGTGTGTGTGTGCCCTATCCTTCAGTGAGAATGAGGGCTTTTTAAAAAATGAGTGATTACCAGAGGTGTAGTATAGAAATCCATTGCCTGTAAAATTACCCAGGTAGACACACAATTCTCTACAGAATTAGAATGAAAAGAGAACTGAGAGGCAAACTGGAAAGTCTTGAGCATAGATATTTTGTTTGAACAGACAAAAGACATGAAAATTGGAGTGTAGTGAGCGGGTAAGAACACAAAGAATTGATAGCAGTAAATAACAAATGAAAACACAGGTTTAAAACAAGACTTGTCAACACATAAACTTTCCAAGGGGCATAAAGAAATTGTAAGATGTACCCAAAGGGCATTTGGTTATGGATAGCTTAAAATAAACCTGTATCTCATATGAATAGTCTGAAAAATCTATCCAAATAGGTGTTATAGTCTGTATAGCTTGTGGTTTACAAAGCCTTGGATTTAAAAAAATCAGTTTTTGTTGGCAGTAAGAGAATTACCAGATGACAAGAGAGAATCATGAATCCATAGCTCTAATGGGTATAAGAACTTCAACATATGTCCATAAAATTTGTACTGTAAAAAGAAAATAAATGAATGAACAGAAGTTTAGAAGTTGAAGTGGAGGGTCATCCTGTAAATATCACATCCAAAATTGTTGTGGAGTCTCATACCTGGAAGGACAAATTTTTCAATAATCTAAAGTAAATCCGACAGCTTTATTATAAATATAATTATATAAAGTATATATACATATATATGTATATATAGTATATAGTATTATACATAGAATTTCTATCCTCCATACTTCAGATCATCTTTCCCCACTTTTCTTTGTAAGTGAGGAGCAAGGGGCTACTGGTGGCTAATGGCCTGTAATTCTAGTTACATAGAAGGATGAGATCAGAGGATCATTGTTCCAAGCTAGTTCCGACAGAAAAATCACAATTCAAGCCCCAGTATACTCTTTCTCTTTGTGTCTCTGTCTCTGTCTCTGTCTTTCTCTTTCATACACACACACACAGAGCTATGCTAATAAAAGAAGCTAGATATTGCTAAGGTGAAAATTAAGCATATATACTTACATATTTCAGGAAAGGAGCTCACTAAAAAGCATTCTTGTTATTCACATTTAGGAGGAAAGGCATGTTATATATAAGGTTAAATAGTTACTTAAATAGTTTTAGAAAACATAAAAATGTGGAAACTTAAAATGCAAATAATTTGTTTAGGTGTGCTGGTTTGAGAATCTCAACCCTATGAATTGCTTCCTGAATGCTTCTATGATAAACGCTTCATCTAAACATTAAATTATACATAGATACTATTTGTCACAAAGTTAAGTTCCTATAAGTTCATAAGAACTTATAAGAAAGCATGATAGTTTAAAAAAGTTACCCCATCTATATGCAGATTTTAAATTTTACGTCCTCAACTAACCCTAGCATAGATTAGATATGTAGATTAGAAAGTATCATTCATAAAAAAAAAAGAGTATATGGCATGTCTTTCTGGAGAAGTGCCAAAATATTTTTAAATAGCCTATATTTTAGACTGGTTTCAAATTTACAACAAAAACACCAAGAATTTTTAGAGAGAATGTTCACAACTTACAAACAGGGAGTAGTGTGAATGCAAAGCTGGGTTATTTTTTCATAAACAAATATGTAAATATAAGGAGATATATAACTGTAAATACATGTAATTCTAAAATGAATCAAAAATATTTAAAAACTGTTAAGAGAAGTAATAAGGTTTTATGATTGAAGTATAATTCCTTAAATAATGCTCCATCTGTTATAAGATTTTGAAACATTATTAAATTAACACTGAAATTTTTACAAAAACGTATCCAGTAATGATTTTTCTTTCAAAATATTGTTTTCATCTACATACTATGAATTATGGATTTGTGAGGACCTGCAGCAAGAAAAGTAGAAAATGTCCTTGGGGAAATATAATGTAAGGAAATAAACTAACTGAAGCAATATCAAGATTTGAGCTTGTCATTAAGGGAATTTAGTACATATAAAGCAGAATTGAACTCTGAACATTCTTTTTCAGTTTTGTGCACCTCACTCATTGCTGAGTTGTTCAGGTGAATGTTGACAATAGTCCTGGCTCTATTGAATTTTTTTAGGGTCAAACCAGTGGGTTTGACCTTAAAGAATGTTCATGTGATTAAACATTATTTGGATTTACAACTTTATCAAGATAATAAAGTTGTGGAAATACCAGTGGTTATAATCAATCAGTGAACAAATAAACCTGAAGAACAAATGGCTGGAGTTATAGCTTAAGTAGAAAAGCACTGTTCAAAATGTAACGTATTCATTATCTTACTTATGTAACTGTAATCTCTCTTTACATCATCTTTGCAATATAAAAAATAATAAGATCTTAACCTATGATTATAACCTGAGTATACTGTTAAGATAGAGGAAATAATGTCTCCAGGAATAGAGATATAGTAGAGGATATGGACATTATATTTTCTTTTGGAAACATGGGTTTAAAATGCCTACGTTCAATAGATATGTTAATGAGCAACATATCTATACATAATTGTAACATTCTTGCAGGATTAGTGGTATATATAAGAAACAGTCATATATATATCTATAGTGACAAATAATTATTGAGGTAAAACCATATTCTATAATATATTTGTATGTGAGAAGACCTTGTTCCCATACTTTGTAGCTAGTGGAAAATATAATGCATCTTAGCTTAAAGAGTTTTGATATTTCTCTTAACTATATGGATTTATTTATATAATTGATTATAACCGAAGATGAATACATTATTTTTAGTAGTTACTGAAGAAAGTTGGACTAGACAATACTAATATAATTACTGAATCCCATTCTCAATTCCTTGTTGAACATTTGGCATTCATCATGTCTTTTAACTTGTAAAACAGTTTATATCTTAATTATTCCATTAAATTGCTGAGCAAATTAAGGTTTACAAACTCGAAATATGTTGCAGTGGGCCACAACGCCAGTATTAATTCCTGACTACCAAACCTAAACTCTGAAGTACCATGCTATATTGATTTAAGTGGCTCATTATTTTAGACTTGTTGTCACATTAGTAATTTGAATATGCCATAAGTTTTAAGACTACTGTGATAGTTATGCACATAAAATTAGAAAGAAATTCTTATAAAAAATACTGAGCAAATTCCTTTAGTCTGATGTAAATGAATAATGTCAAGTGAGATTTTATTAACTTAGCTATCCTACATGGCAACAACTGACATTTATTCTCTATTTGGAAAAAAAAACTAGTTACTTTAAATATGACTAGAAAAGCAACTACTAAAAGGTGAGTAATTCACCACAGGAACATATATTTTTCTTTTCCTATTCCTCTTTTAGCATGCTGTCACACTAAACTTAACCATTCCTCCAAAACATGAAACTAAGCTCTTTTCAGCAATTTCAAACATTTTAACAAATGAATAGACATAGCAATGTGTCATGAAATCTTTCCAATTTACAATGCCTACATAACTTCACAATAATATATTTCTTTATTTAAATGCTATTTTATAGCCTCTTTACAATTTCTAACTTGTATTTCTCTTCCTTTTATGAAAAGTGGTAATGTGAGGAAAGAGAGGTGTCAGCTGAAGTATAGTCTGTAAGGATTCCAATTTCCAGTGAGCATAACAAACCCCACTGATCACAACTCTGTGAGGGGAAAATGCTCAGTGAAATTATTTTCGCATGTGTTTAAATATTATCCACAATGGAAAAATCTTTTCTATAGAAATGCTTTAAAATAATATGGCTGGCTATTACCATGTGAATGCTTTTTTAAAGTAGCCTTTTGTAATCACTATACTCTTTATCCTTTTCCATTTCAGTTCTATCTTAGTAAAAAAAAGGAACAAAACAGAAATTCAGAAATTCAGTATAATTTCACCATTCGCATTAGCAAGAGACAATGGCAAGTGGCTTTGAAATGCTCTTCCATCTGGCACTTCAGGTCCTGTTTAGATTAATAGGTACAATAGGATTTGAAATTTCCTGGGCCAAAGTTTAATGGTGCTCAGTACTGCTTCTTTCTGAAAGGACCTATCCACCTGTGGACAAAGCCTTCTGTCTATTACCATGGTCCTCACTAAAAGTGACTGATGAGCATGGAAGTCTGATTCAAGATGTAAAAAAATGGAGAGGACTTATATTTCAGCCAACCACACTGTCTCTTCTTGATACAAATTATGCCAGCTGAGATAATCAATAAGGTATCAGCTTGCTGAGAGCTCATTAGTATGTGGTTAGCATGCAAGTATTCACAGCAGTATTATTCAGTGTGTAAAGTACCCTTTGGTATATAGCACACTTCAATAATTTAAGCTCAATAATCATAGCCCTGGTTTAAGAAGCTGTTAGATTGTCTCTTATAAATAAGAAGATTGTTCCCATGATCTATGTAATCTACACTACTAATACAAACACAACTGTAGGATCTTGACACAATTCATTTCTCCCTTTTGTTTGTAAGTGGGCTCTAATTATAAAGAATAAAGCTCATCTAATTAATCACAACAACATGTCTAACTGAAGAGAATGTACACCCACTGCTACTAGTAAGTTTAACTTAAAACTTAGGACAGAGTTAAAGAACTCTTAAAAACTGCTACAGCCTCCCTCATTTTTTAAAAAGTTCTTTCTTTACTTATATAACTAACTCCCTATTCATCACCTTTCCAACAAATATTAAAAAGTAAATGAAGTTAGAATATTAAAAATAGTTTTTATAATATAGACTGACTAGTAACAGCAAACAAGTCTACATTTTTCCAGAAATTTTTCCAGAAAACATATTTACTAAATCATCTTGGAGATGATTAGATTTATGTTGAAGAAGAAAATGACAGGAAGAAATATACACAGTCCAAGTGAACATGTGGTAGAATGAACAATTTTTATTTGCATCCTCTAAGTGGCAAAGACAAGGTTTTACAGCTGGTGTCTGTATATATGCTAGATGAATTTCCTACTTCCATGCTGCCTTAAGAAAGAACAGCTAAGTGAATGAGCAGAATGCAATATTTCATGTACTGTTCCCACTATGTGATTGTTATATCCTATCTGTGGGATTGAATGTTTTAAGGAGTTATCAAATTTAATTGATGAGGTTGCACAGTTCTTTTTTAAAAAAATTTATTTTATTGTACAGAGGGGTTACAGTTACATGAGTAAGGTAATGAGTACATGTCTTGTTGAGCATTGTTATCCCCTCCTTTGTTTTGATTTACTGGCTATAACACATCACCAAGATATTTTCCTTATATTACTTTATGTTAACTCCGTGATTTAAATATTGCCATCTGTCAACAAGGCTTACAGAATTAAGAAAACAGTTTTAGTAAATTAAAATCTTAACTGTTACACAATTTGATCATGTTGGCATTGTTTGTTTGTAGTTTGCTGTATTTGTATTTTTCTTGTATGGCAGGTATCCTATCATATACATGTCCAGTCTAGCAGAGTGCCTTCTAAAACTGTGATTATTTTAAAAGTTCTAAATAAGAAGAGTAATGTATAGCACCAACAACAGAAAAGCATTTCTTTCAAAAAAAAGTAAAATGCTTTAAGCACACACTTCAAATAAAATCAAACTCAGGAAATCTGCATGATCTAAAATCTGCATTTCTCCTTCCATTCCCCAAATTTCCTTCCTTCCTTCCTTCCTTCCTTCCTTCCTTCCTTCCTTCCTTCCTTCCTTCCTTCCTTCCTTCCTTCCTTCCTCCCTCCCTTCCTTCCTTCCTTCTTTGTTTACTTTCTGACAATCCTGGTCCTCTAGCTTGAATTCAGGGCCTGGACACCCTCCTTGATCCTTTTTGTGCTCAAGGCTATCATTCTATCACTTGAGACACAAACCATGTCTGTCTTTTTCTGAGTAGTGTTTGGAGATAAACATCTTTGTACCATGTGATTTTTTTTGGTTTGTTTGTATGTTCTTACCCATGGGATAACCCCTGTTTTTCACTGTATTTGATTCCAGTGCCCTGCATCTTGTATATACATTTTTCCAATTTCGGGAGGTGAAGTCATAAATAACAAAATGCTGAAATAAGGATACAGGTTGACCCATTGTAGCAATGAGATGTACAAGACACTATGTTGAAAACAAACTTTACAACTTTAGTGGAGATGGGGAGGGAGGAGTTAGGGAGGTACGGAGCAAAAGGATGGTAGGGGAAAGGCAATGGAGGAGGTAGCAATGCCCAATAGAAAATGTACTCATTTCCTTACTCATGTAACTGTAACAGCTCTGGACAGTATCTTTACAATAAAAATATATTTAAAAATAATCTCAATGACTTTTCTTCTGGTCTGGCTTCCCTCCATGATGCTCAGATCTCAGCCTCCTGAGTATCCTCCTGATTAGCTAGGATTGCAGGCAAGAGGCACCAAACTCAGCTTCCTTGTGCTTTCTAATACATCTCAAGTCTTACTCTTCTCATGTGAGCCTTTGTTAAGAATTCCTTTCCATGAAAGTCACAGTGAGTCTTCTCACTATGTTAAACTCTTCCAGTTTTTGTTAATCATTTCCCACCAAAATGTATTTTCCTTCTAATGAATACTAACAAATGCACATGCAAACTTTTGTTTCTTTGTACATTGAATGTTTATTCACAACATGTACATTCCATAGGATGTTGTCTATTAATAGGATTTGCTTTTGAATGTAATTTTGTGAATTTAGACAGGCTGAATGTCTAATGATACTGAAATGTATTTTTCATTAGAACTATATATATATTAGTAGAACTATACATATGCACATTTATGTATATAGACATACACATAAATATGACTTGTACTTAGATGAATAATATATAATATACATACACTTACAACTTGCAATGTTTTTAATTTAACATATGGGGAAGGCAAAACTCATAGAAGCTATGTAACTTGCTAAAACCAGTTTATCAGTGGTAGAATCAAAATTTGATCCCAGGTCTGTAAACAAATTAAGCTTACAACTTGTTTGTTGTTGTTGTTGCTGTTGTCAAGCTCATAATATGGATATAATACTTCATAGTCCTTAGTGGAAAGAAGAAAAACACTGAGTAGTTACAATTCCTAGTTAAATAATTTTTTTGGGGGGGGGTTGATCGTGGAACTTGAACTCTGGGCCTGAGAGCTGTCTCTCAGCTTTCCAGCTCAAGGCTAGCGCTCTACCACTTGAACTACAGCGCCATTTCCTGTTTGCTGATGGTTTGTTGGAGATAAGAGTCTCACTGACTTTCCTGGCCCGGCTGGCTTTGAAATGTGATCCCCAGATCTCAGCCTCCTGAGTAGTTAGGATTACAGGTGTGAGCCACCAGCTCCTGGCAAGATATATCTATATCTATATCTATATATTGATATCTATTAACCACAGCTCTACTTTTTATTTTCTGGGGGTTAATTGGAGATAATAGTCTCAGAGACTATTCTACCTTTGTTGGCTTCAAATTGCAATCCTCACATTTCAGACTCCCGAGTAGCTACCAGCCACCAGCACTTGGCTCATATTATTTTGATTACAGTATTATTGGTAATAACTACATTATTACTGTTATCATGGTCATCATTTTAGGTCTAACCTCCACAAATGAGCAAGAACACACAATATCTGGCATTCTGATCTTATGTTGATTAATTGAGGATCTCTAGTTCCATTCCAGTTGCATGATATTCCATGGTGGTGGTGGTGAATTAATAACTTGAATATACAAAGAGCTCAAAAATGAAGCAATAAAATTACACTCAATCTAATCAGTAAATAGGCAAATAAAACTATTATTTCTAAGAATAAATATATAGATAATAGATACAGGAAGAAATGTACAATACACCCAGCTATAAACAGAATGCAAATCAAAATTCTATCAAGATGCCATCTTTCCCCAGTCAGAATAACGAGCATCAAGGAAACAATCAACAGCAAATACTTACAAACATAATAAACAAGGAATCCTGACTTTGCTGATGGGAATATACTTAGTACAAATACTAAGAGTATCACTGTGGAAGTTCCTCAAAAGAATAGATATATGATTTTTTCCAAGTCTTTCTGTTATTTACAAATGGGGTGGTGACATTCATTCTGATGGAAGCATAGAATTCCATTGTGTGTGTGTGTGCCTGTGTGTGTGTGTCACATTTTCTTGATCCATTCATCTACTGAGGGGCATCTAGTTGGGTCCATATCTTAGCTATGGTAAATAATGTTGCAATAAACATAGTTGTGCTGGAAGTAAGCCAGACTCAAAGAAATATAGTTCCCATGGTTTCCCTTATTTGTAATAATTAGTATAAATCTAAGATAATCTTAGCAGATGAGCAGAATAGCTCAATATCTATATACATAGGAACATATAAGATGATGCTAAGCAAAATGAATAGCAAGACATAGACACAAGAGGTTTTTCTTGCTATTTTTCTCAATGTACTTTTTTTCCCCTACAGTTTATCCCCTGTTGTCACTGTGTTTGATTTTGGTACCCTGGGTATTGTATATACATTTATCTGAACTATGGAAGGGAAGAGGAACAACAAATGGTGAGACAAAGGACAAAGGGGGAACATATGCAACAGCAATATTCACAACAAGACAATATGTTAGAAATGAGCTGCAAAACTTGGAGCAAGTTTGGGAGTAGGGAGAGAGAAAGAGGGAGAAACATCAGGGAAGGGGTAACAAGTTAGACAAGGAATGTACTTATTACCTTACTTATGTAACTATACATACCTTGACAATAAAATTTTTTAAAAAGTTATAGCCTGGCACTGGTGGCTTATGCATGTAATCCTAGGTACTCAGGAGGCTGAGCTCTGAGGATCACAGTTCAAAGCCAGCCTGGCAGGAAATTCCACTAGACTCTTATCTCCAATTAACCACCAGAAAACCAGAAGTGGCACTGTGGCTCATGTGGTGGAGCACTTGCCTTGAGCTAAAATGCTCAGAGACCATGTTCAGGCCCAGAGTTCAAACGCAATGACCAAAAATAATGAATAGATATAGAAAAATATAGAACCATCTTGTCGCATGCCACTGTTTCACACAAGTAAAAATGAGAGTAAAGCAATATACCAGAAAAATAGCTAGATTCTCCTGTCTGTTGCATTGATTACTTGGGACTTGCAAAAGGACTTTTCTGCTTGGGCTGCCTTTAACTCACAACCTCCATATCTCTGTCTCTTGAGTAACTATGACTGTAAGCTACAGCTGTTTTTACTGTTCTGGGGATTGTTGTTTTGTTGTTGTTGTTGTTTTGTCAAAACATTCTGGTTTTCTCTTAATACTACCGATCATTTAGATACATATTAAAACCTTTAAAATAGACTTTAATTTTTAGGGCAAGTTCTTTGCCTTTTAGGTTCACAGCAAGATTAAGCAGCAAGTACAGTTTTCCCATATACCTCCTCTCCTAACACATCTCTTTTTTTATGGAACCAACAAGTATTTTATTTTATTTTTTTAGTTAATTTTATGGTAAAGATAATGTACAGAGGGGTTATAGTTACATAATAAGGTAACGAGTACGTTACAAGAGGTTTTTTGTAAAGTTTTTTATTGTGAAAATATTGTATAGAGAGGTTACAGTTACACAAGCAATGACATGAGTACATTTCTTATCAAGCATTGGTTCCTCCTTTGTTTTTCCCCTACTATCCTTCCCTCCCACCTCCACAACTACACACTCCCCCTTTAAATTGTAAAGTTCGTTGTTCATCATTGTTACAATGGGTCAACCTGTATCCTTATTTAAACATTTCCAACTAGAATCTCTTAATAAAGCATTTTTATAACATAATCACCAATCCACAGCTCACTACAAGATGTAGTAATTAAAGTATTTAAAAAGTATTGTAATAATCTAAATTGAAATGAAATATATGAGAACATGTGTGTTAGTGCAGTCTAGCTAAAAGATACTATATCTAGTATTCCCCAGGTAAAGATCACTGTGCTTCTATCTTGCCACCAATAGCAGCCTTGTAGGATCAATATTTACAGACTAAAACTAGAAATTATAGATTTGGTATATAAATAAAAAATCGATAGCTAATAACTATTATGTACTTTTTTAGCCTTTCGCTGAATAAAGAGTATATATAGAGAAGACCAAAACAACATCAAACTAAACTTTTGTATATAAAAATAAAACAGATAGATATAGAATTAGTAAACGTAGCAATAAAAAGGCCAATGTTACATGGCCTTGCTGGTTTTATTTTTTAAACAAATGAACAACTGAAAAAGTAATTGCCCCATCTTCATAAAATCAGGGGTAGATGTCTCAAATACTATGGAATCCTTGCTAGGTGTGAGGCTGAAACTTTGAAGTCTTTGTGAGCAGAAAAGTTCAAGAGACTCTCAACCAGTAACTGTGGTTATCATTTCATAGGAGGCTGATTATGGAAGAATCACAATTCGTGGGTAAAAACTCCATGAGACTCCATCTCAACAAAGGAAAGATGGACATAGTGGTACATGCTTGTTATCCCAGCAACAATCAGAAATATAATGTAGGTCGGTCATGACTCATATGAGTACCTATCTAGGAAGCCAGATGCTATCTTGAATATAACCAATGAAAAATAGGGATAGAGGTGAGACTCAGCAGAAAACATACCTAACTAAGAATGATGAGGCACTTTGATTGTGGCTAGTAGCACATTCTGTGCTGTGCTTAGAATGTACATGGCCATAATTTCAATTACTACTGAAGAAGAAAAAATTGACAAGTACACCAAGTCCTCCTTACATTTACACTAACATCTGTGATTCTCAAGATTTTTTATAGAAACCCATGTATAGAGATTAGTATAAGCTCTAATTTCCTGTATTTCATGGTAGTTGTTTATTATTATTATTATTATTATTATTATTATTATTATTATTATTATTATCATCATTATTATTATTATTTTGAGACAGAGGATCACTGCCTAGTCCACAGTGTCCTGGTTTCTCAATCTTCTTACCCCAGATTCCAGATTGCTGCGATTATAGCTATACACCATCATATTTAGAATTGACAATTGTCTCAAACACAAAGAAAACTTTGTTGTTGAAGTTACCTAAAGCAATCTACTTTACTACTGAGAACTTAACTATATTCCCTACTACTGTTCTTCCAGATCTGCAGAGTCAATATTTGTATGTTCATGGAAAAGTAACAGCATGTCACATTTACTTTTACATCAATGAATTACTGGAGTCATGTCTCAGCAAACCTTGTATATAAGGGAAACCATGGGAACTCTGTTTATTTGGGCCTGGCTTACTTCACTTAATATAATTTTCTCCAAGTATTCCCATTTCCTAACAAATGGGGCAATGTCATTCTTTCTGATGGAGGCATAGAATTCCATTGTGTATATACCACATTTTCTTGATTCATTCATCTACTGAGGGGCATCTGGGTTGGTGCCATATCTTAGCTATGGTAAATAATGCTGCAATAAATATAGTTGTGCTAGTAGCTTTAGTATGGTCTTCTTTGTGATCATTTGGGTAAATGCCCAAAAGTGGGATTGCTCTATAAGGAAGCTCTATATGGACTTTTGAGGAACCTCCATACTATTTTCCAAAGTGGTTGAACAAGTTTAAACTCCAACCAACAATGTAGTAAGGTTCCCTCCTGTCCACATCCCCTCCAGCATCTGGTTATAGTTACATGAGCAAGGTAATGAGTACATTTCCTATCAAGCATTGTTGCTTCCTACTTTGTTTTTACCTTACAATCCCTTCCCTTCCATCTCCACAACTACACTGTCCCCTCCCTTCCATTCACTCCTCCCCCCACCCCCTGCCACCCCCTTCTAAATTGTAAAATTCTTTTTTCAACATATTGTTTTGTACATCTCACTGTTACAATGGGAAACCTGTATCCCTATTTAAACATTTTGTTTTTTCCCTTCCCCTCCCCAAATTAGACAGACATCAAATACAGTGAACTCAGGGGTTATACCATAGGGGAGGAACATACAAAGCAACAACAACAAAAAAAATGGTCCATTATAAATATGTTAGAAACAATACCAAGAAAGAAACAACCCCTTGTGTCCCTATTTGGAGTTCATTTCATTTAAAATCATCTTATCTGGTCATATGTGCATAGCTTTTAACCTTTTTTCTTGTCCCAAACATATACTAGTTATTGCAGAGCTATAATCTTGTCTCTGAGTACTGCCTTTGCTGTGTCCCAGAGCAATTTGTGTCTTCATTTTTTGTTGAGAATCATGAACATTTGAATTTCTTTCTAATCTCTTCCATGACCCACTGGTGATTCAACAGTGTTTTTCAGACTTCACTGTTACAGGACTATCTTTGGTGGCATTTGGTGTTGAGTTCCAATTTTATTCCCTTTTGGTCTGAGAGAATGCAGGGCATACTAACTTCAGTGTTTCTGAAGTTGGACAAGTTTGCTTTTGACCTAAAATGTGGTCTATTTTGGAAAACGTGCTGCTGAGAACGTGTATTCTGATGTTGCTGGGTGAAATATTCGGTAGATGTCTGTTAAATCTAATTGATCTATGTAGTTGTTTAGATCTGCGGTTTCTCTGTTGAGTTTTTACTGAGTTGATGTATATTGTGGGGATAGTGGTGTGATAAAGTCCATAACAATTAATGTGTTTGGATCTATGTGAGGTTTGAGGGAAATTAGTTTTCTTGTATAAATTTGGGTGCTCCCTTATTTGGTGAATAGATATTTAGAATTGTAATATCCTCCTAAAGGAAAGAATCCCTTAATTAGTATGTAGCGACCTTCTTTATCTCTTCTCCCTAATTTTAATTTGAAGTCTATTTTATCTGATACTAGGATTGCAACTCCTGCCTGTGTATGGGGGCCATTTGTTTGGTAGATTTTATTCCAGACTCTCACTTTCAGAATGTTTGTTTTCATGGGCAAGGTGTGACTCTTGAAGGCAGCAGATAGAAGAATCTTGCTTTTTAATCCAACCAGACAGTCTATGTTGTTTAATTGGAGAGTTAAGTCCATTAATATTGAGAATTAGGAATGAGTGGTGTTTGGTAATTCCTACTATGTTATCCCCCTTTTTGGGGGCTGTGACAATTGGGTTCTTCCTATGGTTCTTGGATTCTCTGTTTGGGTGCAGTTTCTTGACCTTTATTATGGTCTTGATGGTCTTCTATGTGTAGGACATCTTTAAGTATCTTTTGTAGGGCTGGTTTGGTGGAGATATATTGTTTCAGTTTTTCTTTGCTTTGGAAGGTTTTTATTTCACCTTGGATTATGAAGGAGAGTTTAGCTGGGTACAGTGTTATTAATTGAAGGGTGTTTTTCTGTAGGGCGTGGCATACATCATTCCAGGCTCTTCTTGCTTTAATGGTCTCTGCTGAGAAATCTGATTGGCTTCCATTTATAGGTGATTGATCTTTTCTCCTTGACAGCTTTAAGGATCCTTTCCTTGATCTGAATTGATCCTGTGTGGATTATAATGTGACTATGGGATATGCTGTTCTGATCTGCTGTATTTGGGGTTCTAAAAGCCTCTTGTATCTGAATAGGCCTATCTTTTTGTATGTTTGGGAAGTTCTCTGCTAGGATCCTGTTAAATAAATTTCCTAGACCATTAACTTCTGTCTCTAAGTGCTCCTCTATGCCCATTATCCTCAGATTAGGCCTTCTGATGGTGTCTTCTGAATGTTGAAAAGATCTATCATATTTCTTGGATTTGTCTTGGATAGTTGTATGTTCTTTCTCTATAATACCTAACCTGTCTTGAATCCCAGAGGTTTGATCTTCTGCATGGTCTAACCTACTGTCAACACTTTCTACTTTGTTTTTTATTTCCTTACCTTCTAATTGGTCGGCTTTGATGGCTTCAAATTCTTTGTTGGAGCTTTGTTTTAGATCTTGTATAAACTTCTTTACTTCCTTAATTTGGTGTTCAGTGTTTATTCTCAAATCACTTAGTTGATTGGTTTTGGTTTCCTTGGATTTCCTTTCCTTCTGTTGGGCTCCATTCAGCATTCCCTTGGTGGTCTCCCTGGATTCCTTCAATGGTCTGTTTATGGATTCCCTGAATCTCTTTATTGATCTTTGTCTAATCTCATCCTGCTCACACAATTCCTGTGTTACTGTTTGATTAGCTTTCTCATGCACATGCAATTCCTGTATTTCTTTTTGACTGTTCTCAACCTGCTCACACAATTCTTGTATTAATCTTTGTTTAGCTTCCTCATGCTCACAAGATAGCTGTAGTAATTTTTTGTTAGCCTCATCATGCTCGCAAAGTTCCTGTATTAATCTTTGGTTAGCCTCATCTTGCTCCCTATCATGCTCACACTGAGTCTTTTTTATGTTTTCAATCATTTCATTCACCATGTTTACCAGTAGTGTTTGTAGAACTTTTTGGGAACTCTCCTCTGGATTATTCATTAACTGTTCTGTCACCCGACTATCATGAGAGTCAGTTGAGATACCCAGACTTGCCATTTTTCTTGTGTTTCTCCGGCTTGTGCTGCCCATTTGGTATGAAAGTAACAGCAATTTTTTGCTAGACCACTTTTTTAGGCAAGCATCAACCAGAGTCCTGTTGTTGCAGAATCAAAATGGCTGCAGAC
Source organism: Dipodomys merriami (assembly GCF_024711535.1). Lineage (NCBI taxonomy): Eukaryota > Metazoa > Chordata > Mammalia > Rodentia > Heteromyidae > Dipodomys > Dipodomys merriami. Next base: position 3,541,301 of record NW_027206290.1, read on the forward strand.
AAATCTAGTTCAACAGATACAATCTATTCAACATCAAACAACTATGGATTATTGGGATAAGAACATCAAAGTGGAATTCAACAGACCAGAAATTAATAAATTTAGGGAGAATTGTGGGGAAAAACAGGATAAGAGGGATATGGAGAGTCAAAAGGAAAAAGTGAATTTAACCAAGTCCTAATCTCAGAAAGGAAATCAATGGAACAGAATGAATGTAGAGGGATAAAGAAGCGAGAAAAAAATTAAATTTAAAAAAATGAAACACTTAAAAATTATGTAAATATAAAGAAATAATGATAATGTGATGTCAGGAAAAGGTGATGATGTGATGTCAGGAAAATGAACCCTTAGATATGTATTTTAATGTTTTTTTTCTTTCATGCATGTGTTTCTAATGCATTTATAAGATTATCTCTTTGTTGCTTTGTATGTCCCTCCCCCACAGTATAACCCCTGCTTTCACTATATTTGATGTCAGTATAACTTGTGGAGGAGATGGGGAAAAACCAGTTGTTTAAGGATACAGGTGGACCTGTTGCAACAATGAGAAGTACAAGTTGTAATGTCCAAAACGAGCTTTACAATGTCGTTGCGGGGGGGGGGGGATGGAGGGGAAGGAGAAGGATTGGGATTGGGGGGGAGGGGGAGGCTGGGAAGGGACATGAAGGGTAAACCAAAGGAGGAGGCTGCAATGCTTGGTAAGAAATGTACGCATTATCCTGCCCATGTAATTGTAACCCCTCTGTACAGTATGTTCACAAATAAAATTTAAAAAATGAAACACTTAAAAATTATGTAAATATAAAGAAATAATATTGAGAGAAGAAAAGGATAGGGGTGAGAGGAGGAGAGATAAAAGGAAAAATAAAAAAAATTTAAAGTGGAATACTTAAAACTTATATAGGTATAAGGAAATAATATTAAAGACGTTAAACCTAAGAGGTTATGAACTGACTAATAAATTTCTGAATTAAGTATGTACACAATGAGGGATAAGGTCTAACAATTGATGATGGGTACATATCTGGGGATGAGCAGAACAGCAATTAAGTCACACACACAAAAAAGATCAAAAGGTTAAAAGAGATTTAAACACACACACACACACACACACACACACACACACACACACACACACCTAAAGTAAATATTATGAAAGAAAAAAATAGAAAACACTATTTAAAAAAATTAAAAATTAGATAAAAAAAGAGTTCTTTGATTTTTTTTTTTTTTGGTGGAGGAAGATTTTGTATCTCTCCTGTGTCCATAATCAATCTCTTGATGGTTTGCTTGTGGTGTTTGGTTTTCCTGTGACTTGTTTGAGCAGGCAGAAAAAACACTCTGCCTTATCCAGGAGTTTGTGATTCTCCTCTCAGGCTAGTTCAGAGGGAGGGAGATCTTCTTTGATTATCACAGAAGAGGGAGATGGCTGTTTCCTCTAGCTTGGAGTTGCTGTGATGAGGCTAGGTTCTGGGTAGGGTTGAGGCCTATCAGCAATCAGTAGCTTTTCCCTAAGGGGCTAACTCCTAAGATGCTCACAGAGCCCAGCCTGGAGCCTTTTTCAGGATTTATGCTTACAGAATTTCAATTATTTGTTTTTTACACCTCTGGCTGCTGAGGCTGGGAGCCACGATGGCAGTGGGGAGGGACAGCCTCTGTATCTTTTTACCCAGTAAAGAAAGTCACACCCCCTTGGCAGAGCTCCCTCTGCCTGGGAAGGGCAACTTTCCCCTGGGTGGAGCTGAGCCCAGCAAGTCAGGTCAGGTTCCTGTGGCTTTTGGAATGGCTTCTATTGTTTTCCTCCAAGGCCTGAGTTCGAGCTAGCTACTCTGGCCAGGCCTTTGTCAGTATCAAAGATGGAGATCTTCCCTAGTGGTGGGGGAGGTGCTACCTTCCCATGATTGCTGAGTGAGATGGAGGGAGGATGTCTTGGTTCTACTCATGCCAGCCTCTTGGTTTCTGACCTGGTCTACGATCAGCAGAATGAAGATTTCTGTTCCTTGTCAGTTCTTGCTGGTGGTGAGTAGAATCAGCTCTCACCCTGCAACTGGCACCTTTGTTCCGGACTCTCTCTGTTGATATGGCCTCCAAGGCAGCTGCACCCACCACTGCCTGCCGCCGTGGACACTTAACAGGTGTTCAGATCTGTTTCCTTGACCAAGCTGCCTGGATTTTCCCTCTCTGGCCAAATTCTCTGTACTGTGATGACAAACTTGGTGTGACTCTCTAGCCTAGGACTATTCACCGGAGCACTAAAACTGCTTTTTATACAAGAGCTTCTTTAGCCTCCAGTGTCTCCTCCACTATCTTTCTCTGGACCCATGTTTTGTTTTTTTTTTTTTTTTTTTTTTTGTTTGTTTGGGGTTTTCTTTTTTGCTTGTTGTTCTTTTTTATCTTTTTGATCTTTGCCAGTCAGAAGCTAGAAGTGCTTTGGGAGCAAAACAAATGAGGCATGTTTTGTAAGTCACCCAAGTACATTGATAGCTGAAAAACTTGGGACAGATTTGATTTTAGAGTCTTCATATAATTTCCTGTCATGTCCAGACTGGCTTTAACAGATAATACCAATAATACCAATCTGCCTCACCTCCTGTTTGCCTCCTTTGAATATCACTATTTATCCAGAACTCAGCAATTCTACTTCTTCTAATTGAGGAAAGCAGGAATACCATTTGTTCATAGGTGTTTTCAGTTACGAAAGAGTTTTTTAAAATTTTAAACCATTTGAAAATTGCTGAGGAAAGCCCTTTTTAAATTTCATTTGTTGATATGAATATTATTAAGCAGACACCGGGGACTCATACCTACCAATTCAGCTCAAATGGCTCATTTGATCTTTCTCCTATTGTTTTCCTAGACATTCAACTTTTATGAGTAAAACAGCAATTTACCTCTATGCTACACATATAGTAGAATGTCCAATACTTAAAGTACATATTTTATAATATCTGACATTTGGCTCAATATACAATGGATTTTTCCACTCAGTCACACTTTTATGTACTTGACAAATAGTTCATGAGCATCAATCTATCTGTGCCATAGCATTCCACAGGAAAATTCAGAAAGACTAGGTCTCTTGAACATACAATGTAAGGTTTTGGTGCTATCTTTATTTAGAGAGACATTATGGATATAATAAATGTTATCACCTTTTCATTCATTTTTGCCTAGTCAGTACGCCATTTTGAACTAGATTTAGGAAGAAGAACCCATGAAATATGGCCTAGGACCTTTACACTGTCCTCAAGTACCCAGGTTAATTAACACATTGGAAGTGATAGGATTTCCTCAATAGGAAATAAAATTATACTTAGATTGCTGGTTGATGCATAATCTTCTGCTAACTTTGTTGAAATGGAGTTTGGAGTCTTTTGGACTTTTCTGCCTAGGCCAGCATAGAACCATATTAATGTCTATTTCATATTCCTATGTAGTTAAAGTGACAGGCACAAACCATCATATTGAACTATTGATTGTGAACTTTTGTGTAAGGTATGATCCCAGACTTCCAGTTTCCCTGTTTCACTTTCCAAAGTAGCTGAGATTACAGGATATAATTCAATGCAGTTATAAGTTGTATAATCTTGAGATATCATATGGAGTATAAAATTTTATCCTGATCTATTAAGAGATTCTAGATAAGCCCATCTCAATATGAAATAAAAAAGATCATGAGCCTGTAATAGAAATTGGACAATTTGCCTTTCATTACTGAACTCTAGTTTCCTCATCTAATAAATTAAAAAAAAATTACTTCCTTAAAGGGATCAGTAGATGAGCAGATACCCAATCTCTTCAGGTAATCTATAGTTAAGCATGTCTCAGATTTCACTGTCATCAGAATCAGTGACATGTCTTGTTAAGGAAATATTCATGGGTTTCACTCTTAGATTCCTTTGATCAGTTCTGTGGTGAAGTTTGATATTTTTATGTCTTACATGATTCTAAGGATGCTGGTTTTTTTTTGGGGGGGGTCAAGTTGTGGGTCCTGAACTCTGGGCCTGGGTGTTGTCCCTCAGCTCTTCAACTCAAGGCTAGTGCTCTACCACTTGAGCCACAGCACCACTTCTGGCTTTTTTCTTTTTGCTTATGTGGTGCTGAGAAATCGAACCCAGGGCCTCAGGCATGTAAGACAAGCGCTCTACCACTGAGCCACCTTCCCAGCCCCAAGATGCTGTTTATATTGGTCTGCCATCACCAATTTGAGAAGATATCAAATTGACTTCAGAGTGAAAAAAAGTATATTTACATTAAAACCTCCTAGGAGGACTTTTTAACTTTTTAAGTAGCATTATTTCTTTATAGTACCATACTTATGTTTTTTTTTTTGTAAATTGTTTGGTATAAAGAGTCACATTTTCCTGATTCCCTATAAAGTGCGCATTCTCTGCTTCCAAGATTGGATGTCATGGGATTCTCTTCTTCTCTTATCAAGACTGACTTTAGGGGCCCTGATATCCTCCTGACTATTGCTATTCTTCTTTAATATTCATTCAACCCCAATCTGTGCTCTTCTCTAACTACCCTGCATGGAATGTTATCTTGCGCATGTTTCTCACTTTTAAGTAGAAAATACATAATTGTGGCTCCAAATCTGTTCCTGGCTCAGACGATATATTAACCTTGGACCTGTGCAAGGTATTGTGCTTTGGTGAAGGCTATGTGCTTTCAAAATTATACAGTCTGGTAAATGCAAGAGAAAGGTCAAAGCTTCAATAAATACATGTGAGTGTGATCTATATAATCTGATATGACATGAGAGCCTTTGAAATCCTAGGCAGTGTGTAAAGAGAAATAGGAAAATGTCACTAAGAAAAAGCACTTGGAAAGCAGCTATGTACCTAACAGGCACTACTAACTGAGGTAATAGTCATTCAGAATTAAAATCATTTATGATGTTTGGAGGAGAGTTAAACTTAATCACTAGCTTCAATCATATGCAACTATTTTAGAAATTCCAAGATTACCTTATGACTCTTTAGCGTGTAAATCTCATAATTTTCTTTCCTTCCTCTTATATAGGATGGTGTTCTGCTCAGAGACCTTGCAGCTTTAGATTCTCTGTTTCACTCTGAACTTTGAACAGTTTAAAAATATATGTCAAACACTGTATTTTACCTTTTCACTTTTGAAACTCCTTAATGAAGATATGAAAAGATGAAATAATGACTTCATTTCGTTTGTATTTTAAATTTCTCTATTAGAGCACAATTACAGATAAACAGGAACAATGTAAATTTCACTGCTCCACTACAATTTTATTATAAAAGTGTCTAACACAACTAGCTGTGAACTCAATAGGTTTGGAGACAGTAATATCTACTGAAGTATGACAGACATCCAAAAGGAAAAAGCCCACATTTTCAAAGAGCTGGCAGATGATGTATTAGTGAATTGTTTGTTCCTAAAGTTTCAGTACCTTAAGGTGTGCATAGTTCCAGATCTAACAGCCATGTGCTTTTCAAAAGCTGAAAGTGACAGGGAAAAATTTGGATGGCTTATTGCTGAGAACAGGTACTCACTGCTATCTCTTTCATTTCACTGACACACAATCTGTACTGTTCATCAACTTTATTCTTTCCTTCTCTTGCCTAACCTTTTGGTGACAGTAAATATGACTTGACAGAGGGTCCTACACAAAAATTACATGATCTTTAACCTTTTTGTGATTTGTGACAGGCTTGGGACACATCCACACTAATTCATCAGGGAAGAATAATATCTTTGGAATTATAATATGACAGTGATCTATAGTAACAAATAGCCATGTTTTTGTACATAGGTCCAGTTAAATCTGACTGAACAGAAAAATATTAACAATGCTTAACCTAAACCAACTCATGTGCTTAAATCAAAAGTAATTGTTTCCTGTCAAATAAAATTTTAATTTTTAGTCAGCAACTACTACAAAATGTTAACTCATGCCTCTATTATATAAAAAAGATATTGTACAATGGAGAAATGTATTCTATGCATTTGTGCAATTTAGTCATTTACAATTAAATGTTTATATAATTAGTGATTATAAATTTTTTGGGGGGGTCCAGTCGTGGGGCCTGAACTCTTGGCCAGGGCGCTGTCCCTCAGCTCTTCAGCTCAAGGCTAGCACTCTACCACTTGAGCCACAGCACCACTTTCGGCTTTTTTCTTTTTACTTATGTGGTGCTGAGGAATCCAACCCAGGGCCTCATGCATGCAAGGCAAGTGCTCTACCACTGAGCCACCTTCCCAGCCCGATTATAAATCTTTCAGAGTGTAGCAGTTAGTGAAAGTAACACTGTTAAAATATTTTAAAAAAATCTGTCTAATAAGAAAGTATGATTAAATGCAGTCATACATACAAAGTAGCTAGTACCTTGTAAAATGAAAGGGAAGAAATATAATTATACATAAGTATTGACATTTATTCTATATTCTGTGCCCAAAAGGTGATTTAAAAAAATCTTTTTGTTCTTCAACAAGCTAATTAAATAAGAATAGTCCTATTCTGAAGCAACAGAAATTTATATAAATATCAGCAAAAACATGAAAATGTGCTTTCTTCTGTTAATCCACAGGCACTTTTAAATGTATTGATTCATTTTTTGTAGATGCAGATTAGACTACTAGGCCACAATTTCTTACACAATGAAACAAAATTTCCTTTCCTGTAATTCTCTTCCATCTTGCTTCACTGGCTGAGATGAGGAAAGAAAAGGTGACAAGCCCCGTTGTCCTCTATTCAAGCAGGTTAGATGATCCTCTATCTACTTTAATGTGATAAGGTAAAAACGTGCATGTTTACAAGGATTTAGTATCACTTTTCGTGGTGAATGAAAATTACGCATGAATACGTAGCAATTTTCTCATCAGTAAATGTCAAGAAATAAAATTTCTAAGTTTTTGGAGCCTGGTTTTAGACTGTCTAAGATTCTAGCCACAGTTATTTCTACAACTTAATACAGATTTTCATGAGGGCACCAGTGGCTCACGACTATAACACTAGCTACTCAGGAGGCTAAGGATTGTGGTTCAAAGCCAGGCAGGAAGGAAAGTCCGTGAGATGCTTGCTTATCTCTAATAAACAATCAGAAAACAGGAAGAGCCACTGTGGCTCAAGTGGTAGAGTGCTAACCTTGAGCTGAAGTGCTGAGGGACAGTGCCCAGACCCAGAGTTCAAGTCCCATGACCAAAAAACAAACACAAACACAAACAAAACATAAAATAAAAATCAGATTATCTATTATTGGATGTGGTAGAATTAATAGGGATGCATTTTCACTAAACACACCAACTAATCAAGTTTTGTTTGCACTGTGCCCTAGGTTGCCATATATCTAATATAGGTTTCATTTACTATATGCTTTGGCTACTTTCCTCAAATGATTTTGAAAACATATTTTTATAAATAAATGTCTTTAGCCTCAGATTGTATCTCTCCATTTCAAATGAATGTTTGTTTGATTCTGGTGTTCACTTTACATCAAACACTTGTAAATTATGATTTGAGTATATGAAGATTCCTAATCTAACAATTGATAAAATGCCTCTTTTATTAAGTGTTATTTGGAAATAATAAATGATTAATTTAGAAATTTTCATACCACACTTAAAAGTAAGACTGATTTTCTAATTACTTTCCCCAAATTGCTAAAAATCTATGAAGCGCATAATTTATTTTTAGCTAAAGATTCAGTTATAAAAATCAGTACCAATTCCTTAGAGTAGAATTTTTCCTTTGTCAAATGTCCCTGGGAAATATTCTTTTATTTTTTATTTTTTATTTTATTTTTATTTATTTATTTTTTTGTCAGTGTGGGGCTTGAACTCTGGGCCTGGGCGCTGTCCCTCAGCTCATCAGCTCAAGGCGAGCACTCTACCACTTGAGCTACAGCGCCACTTCCATCCCTGGGAAATATTCTTAAAGGTATATTGGTGTTCTGTATAGAAAACTGTGGTGGAAAGAAAGATCAGAGATTTATTGAGAGCATATTTCCAGGGGTAAGAGACAAATATATTTTGGCATTTGTCCTAGAATTTACCCAGAACATTCTGCTGAAAAATGTAACTATCTTCAGGTTCTTCTGATAGGTCACAAAAAAATTGGCTGGAGATTATGTACTGAACAGCAACCTAATGATGATTTTTGTTCAGATTGTGTAAGTCCTCACAAGTATGATTCAACCTGAGTACTTGAGGACCGTAGACCATTTGTCTTCTTAAACCTAGTTCAAAATGGTGCACCAAGTCGCGTAAAATGAATGGAAACATGGTAAAATTTAGTATATTTATAATCTCCACCATGATTGTTAAGTAGTCTCCCTAAATAAAGACAGCATCATAAAGTTATATTGAAAGTTCAGGAGACCCATGTCTTTATGAATTTCCCCATGGAATGCCATATAGCACTGATTGATGTTCAAGAACTATTTTTCAACTACATAAAAATGTACTGAGTGCAAAAATCCATTGTATAGATATTGGGGCAAATGTCAGATATTTTAAATTTCACAACTTAAAATATCTGCTTTAAGTATTAGACTTTCCCCTGGGTGTAGCATAAAGATATGTTGCTGTTTTACTCATAAAAGTTAAATGTCTAGCAAAACAGTGTGAGAGTCATCAACTGAGCTATTTGAGCTGAACTAGTAGGTATGAGTCATCAGTGGCTGTTAAATAATATTCATATCAACAAATAAAATTTAAAGAAGGCTTTCCTCACCAATTTTCAAATGTTTTAAAATAAAAAAAAACTGTTAACTGAAAACATACTTGGAAGAATTTTATTTTGTTTTCCTCAAGTAGAAGAAGTGGAATTTCTGAGTTCAGGGTTCTAAGGATAAATAGTGGTGTTCAAAGAAGGCAAATAGGGAGTGAGGCCAATGACAACTTACTTGTATTATCTATTAAAGCTAGTCTGTACATCATAGGAAATTACATGAGGACTCCAAAATCAAATCTGCTATGGAAGTCCCAAGCTTTTCAGCTGCCAATGTATTTTGGTGACTCACAAAATCTGCCTCATTTGGCTCCCATAGTACTTCTAGTTTCTAACTGGCACATAAATGATCAAATAGGAAAAAAAGGTAATCTTAGACTTTCAGATCATTGATGTAGTTTAATGTACCAAAAGTTTTCTTCCTGTTATTCTAGAATACATAAGGCCTGAAGATGAATTATACAACTGAGATAAAAATCACTAAATGATTTTAAATGCCATTCTTAATAGCAAATTGATTCTAAAAAGCCTCTAGAATTATATTTCAGAACTTATCTAGAAAAACTTTAAATAGGTGGAATCCACCAGAAGTGATAAATTTACTTTTTTTTTCTGGTCTGTATCATGTGATTTATGATGAATTTTGTTGGTTCTTACCTTGTGGTTCTTACACAGCTTCTATGTGAAGGCTTTATATCACTTCTGAATTAATGCTTCTAATAAATAGTTGAAAGAAGCCCACAATTTCAGCTTTAGAAGTTTAAAATAGTTTAATTTACATTGTAAATGAAGAATGGCCCAATGAAATTTATATACTAGGTTTGACATAGAGAAGTAGACTTGGCATCTATAATTCAATGATGCAAAAATAATCCAGGCATGCTGTTTATTTTCCAAAAAGACAAATAAATATTGGCTCTGCAGATCTGGATGGACAGTAGAAGGAAATATTGTTAAGTATTTAGTAGTAAAGTTGATGGCTTTAGGTTGCACCAAGAGCACACTGTTATTTGAATTGGAGACAACTGGCAATACTGAATATAATGTTGTATACTTATAATTCCAGCTCTCACAAAACCAGGAATCTGAGGCAGGAAGAGTAAGAAATCAGAGCATTGTGGACTATGTAGTGATCCCCGTATCAAACTAACAACAACAACAATATAATAAAATAATACCAATTGCTACTAAAAACAGTGAATTATAGCTTACTCAAATCACTACACACATTTCTCTATATACCACATGTGAGAATTAGAGATGCTAGTGCAAGGAGGAAAAGTTTTACTTTTTAGTATTTTTGTTTTCACTAGGAATCAAGCACACACTATACTATTAGCCATAGTCTTAACACCAAGATTTGAACAAGGGCTTCAAGTTTAGTAAGTATTTTTCTTACTGAGTCTTGCCTCTATCCCAGTTTTGTATTCGTTATTTTCAAGATAGCATCTGACTTACTATGCAGGTGTTAACACGAGCCACGATCCACCTATGTTAGATTTCTGGTTGTTGCTGGGTAACAGGTGTGTACCACTATGTCCAGCTTTCTTTTGATGAGATGCACTCTCATGGAGTTTTTACCCTGGAGCTGTGATTCTTCCGTCTCATATGAAATAACCACAAGCTATTGGTTGAGAGTCTCTTGAAATTTTTCTGCCCACACTGAATTCAAAGTTCAATCTTTTCATTTTCAGCCTCACAAGTAGCAAGAGTTTTGTAATATTCAGGACATCTACCCCTCATTTTATGCAGATGGGACAGTTAATTTCCTAGTTGCTCATTTGTATTTGAAAAAAACAGCAAGACCTTGTAAATTTGGCTTTTTTTAATGCTATATTTGCCAATTCTATATCTCTCTGTTTGATTTTTATGTATAAAAATTTAGTTTGATGTTGTTTCCTTTTTCTCTGTATATCCTCTTTATTCAATGAGGGAGTAAAAATATATAATGATAGAGATAGTGATTAGTCATGAAAATTTTCTTTACATAGCAGATCCGTAATTCCTGGTTTTAGTAGTTAACAACCAAGGATAGTGGACCTACAGGCCACTAATTGCTCACAATGTAGAAGCATGGTCCTCTTTACTTGGGGGTATTAGACATACAGTCTTTAAAGTAGGCCCTAACATTTATGTCTTTATATATTTCATTTCAATTTAGTTTATTATATAATACTTTAAGTACTTTAAATACTTTAAGTACTAGATCTTGATGTAAGCTATGGACTGATGATTATATAATAAAAAATATATTTTGTTAGGAGATGTTGATAATAGTGAAAGTAACTAGACATGCACTAGCAGAGGGGAATATATAGGAAATCTGTATTTTCTGCTTAATCTTGCTATGCACTTAATAAAATAAAAAAAAACTTCTCTAAAATTTAAAATCTATTTTAAAATGCATTAAAATGAAACTAAGGTAGGTTGAGAGTATTAAGAAGAAATCAGAATGTTCCTCAATAAAACAAGACAATCCCAGACCAGTGCCAATATCTGTAGCCCATAATCCTAGATACTCAGACAGTGATCTGGAGGATTGTGGCTTGAAGCCAGCCCAGGAAGAAAAGTCCCCTTCCATCTCCAATTTACCAACAAAAAGACAAGGTAGAAATTTGGCTGGAGAGCATCAGCCATGTGTAAGCTCAACAAGTATAAGAAGCTGACCTCAAGCTAGTATGGGAAAAAGAAAATAGAAAGAAAACCCCTATGTTAACAACAATAACAAAAACCAAAACAAGAATCTTTGCATTTTTTTGCTGCAAAGTATCTATTTCCTGAATGTGCTGTTTATTACTAATTTCTCTGATTTTTCAAAAGGGAGTATTTTAAAATTTGCCTACAATGTTTATCTTTCAGAACTTGATTATAGAGAAAGGTAATTTTTGTCTTTCTTGATTGTTCCTTAACATAAACCTTTCATGTACATACAGTAGGAAATCACATAAGAGCAAATTCCTTTTTATATTTATGCTTTATTTTTTCTATTATCTAAAGGATTCTTGTAAAAATATGTGTATGTAAATATGTATACATTCTCCCATTTTATTAGAAGTGATCGTAAATCAATAAATAACAACTAAATATATTTTGGAACATAGTAAGTTCTATGTTATGAAAATAAAGAAAATTAATGTACTCAGGGATCTGGAGGGGTTTGATAGTGGTGTATCCTTGTAAAGAAATAGAAGAGATGGCTTCTCCGACATGGTTACTTTGAGAAAAACTGTTAGGGAAGGAAGAAAGTGGCAATTTAAAGATCTAATGTCCGAGGTAGTGTTGCAATCAGAGGGAGCAGAATTAAGACCAAAATACCTACTGCAGAATTAGGTGGACAGCATTCTAAGGTAAGGTCATGAAGATAAGGAGGCCCCTATCACAAAGGGCCTTCTAAAGTGTGGTAAGGAGTTTGTGTGTTCTTTTCCTAGCGAGATTATGGTGGGTCACTGACATTTTAAGCAGGATATTGATGTTACTGATTTATATTTCTAATAGATTGATTTATTCCTTTTCCTCCTTGTAAAATTGGCAATAGGAGGCATGAATGACAGGGAATAGGAGCAGCTCCAGAGATCATAAGATCTCAGCTCAGTCATAAGATATGACTGAGACTCAGCCTGGATAATGAATGAATGGATTTGACAGGACTTTTGTAAAGAAAATTATAGGATAGCTGGGTGCTGGTGACTCACGCCTGTAATCTAGCTACTCAGAAGGCTGGCATCTGATGATCACTGTTCAAAGCTTGCCTGGGCAAGAAAGTCCATGAGACTCTTATCTCCAATAAACCACTCAGAAAACCAGAAGTGGCACAGTGGCTGAAGTAGTAGAGTGCTAACCTTGAGCTGAAGAGCTGAGGGACAAAGTTCAGGCCCAGAGTTTAATCCCCATGACCTACAAAAAAAAAAGTATAGGATAATCTTTGTATTCAAACAAAGAAAACAAGTGAGTAAATGAGCATTTTCAGAATGGGAGAAACTAGGAATGAATTAAAAATAAGGATTGAAGGAAAATCAAGAGTTCTGTTTGAGACTGTTTTTGATTCAGATCAAATAGGCTGAGGGGATAGGTGAGACATAGGAGTGATCCATGTATGAATGATCATTGAAGCCCTAAGTAGAGCTTATCACTTAATACATAAGTGCAAATTGTCATATGAAAGTGAACTGAGTTATGGGGAACTGTCAAGTTTAGAATTCCAGCAAAGAAGATTCCAGGGCATACAAAAGTGGATACTGCCCCATTGTTCAAAGGAGTTACACTGTGGTATTGCACATATGCCTATCCAGTACTTGAATCAGATCGTTCCTTCACTCATTCTCACTTTTCTCATTCCCACTTTTTCATGTAATTCTTCAGAGATTATATTTGCATTGTATTCTCTGAGCAGCATGTAACATATTTGAGATTATGGGGAACAGGAAGAGAATGAAGGAAGGGGTGACACTGTTCAAAAGGAAATGTACTCATGGCCATGACTTATATAACTGTATATCACCTTTACAACAAAATTTCTGAAGTTTCCATTTTAAAAATGGATGACAGAGAGAAGTAGGATTAATATCTCCCTTTGCTCGGTAATGAACTTCTCTGTACTTGTAGTGTACTTATAAAGCAATAAGGCACATGAGGATAACAAAGATTAGTAATCACAGTTGCTACAGATGCAATGATACTAGTAGAGGTACTTCATTATTATTATTTTCAAATTGATATACCTCCTTCTTTGTATCTTGTTTGCATATGGATGATTAAAGCTTTTTGTAAAACTGCAAGCAAGGTATCTAGAAAGGCATTTTTTTTGCATGCTGCAATTATGTTATGAGCAATAGCTGTTGTATCCTTGTGATTCTCATGATTTGACTTTTTCGTTTTTTGCCAACTAATCTCATTTATTTTGCGATAGGCAAGTTAGGACACTGTTAGAAATATATTCCTTAGATCAATATGAAAGCCTATCCTCAATTCTTAGTGAAGTATTATTTCTATATAACCATATTTCTTCCTCTCTTATAAAAAGATAAGGAAATTTCAAAAAATATTAACCAGTTAATTATGTAAAAGGCTTTATTGTGATATATACTGTATGTATAATTATCAAATTCATTCCATCTGTATTATTCATTCTTAAACTCAGTTTGTCTGCCTCCTGTTTTTCCTTGATTTTTGATTAATTCCATTATGTTATTTTCATACACACACACACACACACACACACACACACACACACACACACAAACTTTTATGATACTTGACCCCCAGAATCTGATTCTGCCCACACTAGTACACTCCTTATGTTAGTACAATTCTGTATTTCTAAATTGGGTTTGCAGTTATCCATACTATAAACATGTGATTCCATTGCCAGTAACTGACCTGTTAACTGGACTCTCTCAGATTTAAGTCCTTTGATTATATAAAAGGCACACATATTTGTTGTGATTATTTGTCCTAAGTACTGTTATTGAATTCCTGTGATATCATATCATGTCACATATTTTACCCATGCTGGCAACTAATATGCTTGGCACTGTGCCTCTCTTCCCTGAAATGATCAATAATATGAATAAAAATAATGGTTTTAACATTTATATATATGCATATATATATACTATTTAGTGGGGAAAAAGCATATTGCCATTCAATTTTCATAAGTCAAAAATTATATATTGCTAATATTTTCTGTTAGAAGAAAAAGAAATTACGACTTAGGGACTAGACACCAGTGTGTCATAACATAATATAATCCTATCTGCTTAAGAGGCTGAGATTGGGAGAATTGCAGCTCCTGGCCAACCCCTGGCATACATGAGACCACCTTCTTAAACAGTAGGTGGTTTCTGTAGAAAACATCTGTAATCACAGTGATCACTGTGATCACAGTTCCATGGGAGTCTGAGAAGGGAAGGACTGAGGTTCTAGACCATCTTTGGCAAAGAGTCTTCTTGACTCCTTGTCAATGGAAAGAATTTGGCTGTAGTGTGTGTTTATCACCCTATGTTAAAGCTTAAAATAGGTGGATCGCAATCCAATCACCAGCCTAGGCAGGAAACAAGATTTTATCTCAAAAAATAATCAGTCAAAAATAACAGGGTTAGAAACATGGATTTGAGGCAGAGTTACATATTGGCAAATACAGGTCCTAGGTCCAAATCCAGTACTGCCAAAAAACGAACAAGAAAGAAAAAATGAAGAAGGGGAATAGAAAGAAGGAATGAAAACGAGACTTGGGAAACTTAGCTAAATTATATATTAATAAGCAAGATATGAAGCAAAGAGTAAATTTATTGCCACATAATTTTGACACTAGATTTTAACTAATGTTATTCTATCCATAAAGGGGTATTGTCCTTACACAGTTTTGAACCAAGTACTTTCATGTTAATAATCTGTTAGACTTATAATTGCAAAAAGAATCTTACATAGGGTGTAATAATAATTTTAAGCCTTTGACTTTAGTCATCATATAATTGAGAACTAATATCTCATTTTATACTAACAATGCTATCCTGTGGATATTGAGTCATATACAGATCCAGTCCATTCCAGACCAAAAGAAAGAAAGAAATCTAATAACAGCAACATGCTGGAGGGGATGTGGCCAGAAGGGAACCCTATTGCATTTTTGGTGGTAGTGTAAACTTGAACAGCCACTTTGGAAAGTAGTTTGGTGGTTCCTCAAAAGACTCCATATAGAGCTCCCCTATTACCATTCCCATTTTTGGGCATTTACCCAAACAGTCAAAAACAAGGTCAAACTAAGGCTACCAGAACAACTATTTTTATTGCAGCATTATTTACTATAGCTAAGACATGGAACCAACCCAGATGCCCTTCAGTAGATGAATAGATCAAGAAAATATGGTATTATATACACAATGGAATTCTATGCCTCCATCAGAAAGAATGACATTGCCCCATTTGTTAGGAAATGAAAAGATGGAAAAAATTATATAAAGTGAAGTAAGCCAGGCCCAAAGAAAGATAGGTCCCATGGTTTTCCTTATTTGCAATAACTTCTACATGTGTATGACAAGCAGAAAAGGTCAAAAGCTATGTACCTATTACCAGATAAGATGATGTTAAGGGAAATGAACCACAAGATAGGGACACAAGTATCTTTTTTCTTTCTTGCAATGGTTTCTAAGTATTTATAATGTACCATGTGATTTTTGTGTTTCTTTGTATGTTCCTCCCCCACAGTATAACCCCTGTTTTCACTGTATTTGATGTTGGTGCCCTGCATCTTGCATATACACTTCTCTAATTCAGGGGAGGGGAGGGGAAAAAACAAAATGCTGAAATAAGGATACAAGTTGACATATTGTAACAATGAGATGTACAAGACATTATGTTGAAAATGAACTTTACAATTTTTGGTGTGGGGGGGTAGTTGTGGAGGTGGGAGGGAAGGGATGGTAGGGGAAAAACAAAGAAGGAAGCAACAATACTCCATAGGAAATGTAGTCATTACCTTGCTCATGTAACTGTAACCCCTCTGTACAGTATTTTTACCATAAAAAACAAAAACAAAAACATCCACTCTGCTAGTTTCTCACTTAAATTTAGAAACCATTATGATATTGTGTATCATTCACTCACAAGACTCAATAGAATGAAAGGCTTAAAATTTAAAGAACTTACATGGAAAGTATTTTGTCACTATTAAATGTAAGCTTAGTTCCACCATTCATATTTTTATTCTGTGTCTATATTATAAATAAGTTGAATTTTTTTTCTAACACAAATATTTCATGTCAAACTCACCCAGTGCCATTTGGGAATGTCATCGAAGAAACTAGTAGCAGGCTTCCAAGACATGAGTAATTATGTTAAATTGCTCTTTTTCTTTTTTTGTTTTGTTTTGATTTTGGGTCAGGGAACTATTTTTTTTCCTGTAAATGAAGCACTTTAACATAAATACACTTTACAACTGTAAAGTAGAGGATGTGATGCAGATGTTTTTCAGATGAGAAACAAGATCATACTTTCCCCATTTCTAGAAAAATGTAACAAAATGGTAAGTTAATTAATTAATCAATCAGTCAAAAAAATACTGTAAGCCAGGTGCCGGTGGCTTACAGCTGTAATCCTAGCTACTCAGTAGGCTGAGATCCAAGGATCATGGGTTAAAGCCAGCTCAGGCAGGAAAGTCCATGAGACGCTTATCTCCAATAAACCACCAGAAAACTGGTGCTCAACTGGAACAGCACTAGCTCAGGGACAGCACCCAGGCCCAGAGTTCAAGCCCAACAACTGACCAAAAAATATCTCTGTAACAGCAATTAGTATTGAAAAAATACATAAACGTTCTTATTCTTGAATATATAAATAAATATTAAAATAACTTCACACACACACAAAAAAACAAAATGACAATAAATGCCCTGATTATTGTTCTTGCCAACTGAGCATTATCAGACATTTTATATACAGAAAATACTTTAAAGTTGTTCATATTAGAGCTTGCTTTAAGCCAGATTTTGAGGGAATTTGTTTTCTGATGGCCATTTTGAGAGGAGCAACTTCGTTCAGGAAGGTTAAATAACTTGCTCAAATATGCTTAACAACTTGACGGCAAGTGTGGCTCTAGCAATCTAGTAGGTAGCTTGTCTCTTTAGCATAAGTCACCATAACAGATGCACTATCTTAATTCTTCATTTTCTCCAGATGAGAAATTTAAAGCTGTCATACAAGTTTATGAAGCTGAATTTACATATTGAAAGGATGAGGGAAAAAAATCCATTTTGTGAGCTGATATCACTTTCACGTTTATCTGTCTACACATATCTAAGACCTACAGGAGGAAAACTAAGTGTTTGAAATACTTATTTTAAATTTTGAACATCATGTTTTATTTTAAATTCATGTTATCTTCAGGAAACAAGATTATTTATGGTTAATGGGTATTGATAATTAATAAGGAATGTGTAGGACACCAAGCACTTAAATTACCTCATTTGAATCTAATTAAGCACTGAGAAGCAAGCACTATATTCTTATTGTAAGATGAAGAAAATGAAGAGGTAATCAATTTCTTAAAAGTCACAGATAATAAAAATTGAAGCCAGGCCACTAAAAATGTTGTACCTATTTCTCCAAAGCCACAAATATAAATCTAATCTAAAATACTTCCTGCTGCTCTCTGCTTCCTTAACTAAATAACACTGGTTCTTTTCTTCTCGATCCAATATATAGCTTCATTTTGCTTATTAGTTCATGTACAGTGCCAATATTATGAAAAAAAGACAAATGATGAAAAGAATCTTTCCAGTAACCTTTATTGTTGCCATTAGCTCTGTACAGTGGTTTCCTTAAAGTGGTTACCTGACATAAAAGGAAGATGATCATACGAAAAAGTTGACAGAATAGAAAGAATAAGCCAATGAATGATACATCAAGCCTGGACAACAGTTATGTTAAAAGCAACACGAAGAATCTTCTCCAAGCTTACCCCTAGTGTGAATGTTGCTTACTTTTTTTTAATTTGTTTGTTTGCCAGTTTTTAAAATTTTTATTTTATTGTAAAGATGCTGTACAGAGGGGTTACAGTATATGGGCAAGGTAATGAGTACATATCTTGTTGAGTATTGTTACCCCCTCCTTTGTGATATTTCTTGTTGAGCATTGTTATCCCCTACTTTGTTTTTCTCCTACTATCCTTTCCCTTCCCCTCCTCTCCCAATCCACTCCCTAGTTGTAAAGTTCATTTCCAACATAGTGTTTGTAAGTCTCACCACTGTTGTAATGGGTCTTCCTGTGTCCTTGTTTCAGCATTTTGTTATTCCCCTTCCCCTCCCCAAATTAGACAAATGTATATTCAAGATGCAAGATAACAAAATCAAATACAATGACAACAGGGATATACCATAGGAAGAAGAACACACAAAAGAAACAAAAAAAATCACATAGTATATTACCAAAACAACAAAAACAAAGAAAAGTATCTTGTGTCCATATCTTGGGGTTCATTTCACCTAGCATCATTTTATATGGTCATATGCACATAGCTTTTGAGCCTTTCTCTTCATGTGATAAGGTTATCCTTAGAGAGCACAAGATTTCTACTTCTAAGGTGGACTGAGCACTATACAGGTTGTGAATTTTATACTGTACATTAGATTTTTAAAAATGACATTGATCCTGCACCTGTGTCTCAATCTTGTAATTCTGTATACTCAGGAAGGAAAGACTTTGGGACTCTTATATCCATATACCCACCAAAAAGCTGGAAATACAGAGCTGTGGCTCAACTGTTAGTGTGCCAACCTTGACCAATAAAGTGAAAGCACAGCATACTTTCTCTGAGTTCAAGCTCCAGCACTTGTATAAAAATCAAACATAAAAGAAGTTCATGGCCAGACACTGGTGGTTCACGCCTGTAATTCTAGCTACTCAGGTGGCTGAGATTTGATCTGAGGACTGCAGTTCAAAGACAGCCTGGGCTGAAATATCCCGCTAAGACTCTTATCTCCAATTAACCCCTCAAAAACTGGAAGTAAAGCTGTGGTTCAATGTGGTAGAGGGCTAAATTTGAGCAAAAGAGCTCAGGATCAGAGACTAGGCCCTATGTTCAAGCCCTGTGACTGACAATAACAACAACAAATGTTCAAATAAGGGATTACCATTGAAATTCAACAATAGATTAAATTGTGGAGAGAGGTTCACTTTCATAACTCAAAGACAAACTTTTCAAGCACTGACTGGCTGTAATCTACTAGCATCTCATGTTTATTATTACTTATATCACTTGATTTTAGTGAGTTGTTTCTCTCTTAATTCCAAGTTTAACCAATGAAGTTGGCTGTTAGGAAGTGATTAGTATTGTCTAGATTTGAAATTGAAAATTGGCTTCAAGGAAAGTCAACATTCAGATGTGAGAAGATACTCACTAGACACTATGGTGAAAATGCACTATACAACTTGGAAGGAGACAGGAGGGAGGTGAAAACTGAGAGAAAATAAGGAAGGGGTGACACTGGCCAAAAAGAAATGTACTCATTACCTTACTTATGTAACTGTAACCTATCAGTACATTACCTTTACAAGAAAAATTTACAAAAAAAAGATTATAAAGGTTACATATTCTCCCCTTGGTTCTCCAGGGGAATGCAGCTCTGATGAGGCACCTTGATTTGAGCCTAAGAAACTGATTTTGTATTTCTGAAGCACAAGACTTTTAGGAGAATAAATCTGTGCTGACAACAAATCAAAGAAAGGTTGGACAAATGGGATTGCATGAAATTGCAGAGCTTTTGCATGGCAAAGGACATAGCAAGCAAGATCAATAGAAAACCAATGGATTGGGAGAAGATCTTCACTAGCCATACAACGGACAAGAGTCTCTTATCTAAAATATACCTGGAACTCAAAAACTTAAATCCCCCAACAACAAATCCTCAAAAAAATAAAACAACTGCCCAATAAATAAATGGGCTAAAGACTTAAAGAGAAACTTCTCTGAAGAAGAAAGAAGGATGGCCAATAGACACATGAAGAAATGCTCAACCTCTCTAGCCATAAAAGAAATGCAAATCAAAACAACATTGTGATACCACATCACCCCAGTTAGAATGGCTATAATCAAGAACTCTAATAACAACAGATGCTGGAGGGGATGTGGCCATAATGGAACCCTACTGCATTGTTGGTGGGAGTGTAAACTTTTTCAACCACTTTGGAAAGCAGTATGGAGGTTCTTCAAAAGACTCCACATAGAGCTTCCCTATGACCCAGCAATCCCACTTTTGGGCATTTACCCAAATGATCACAAACAAAACCATACTAAAGCTACCAGCACAGCTATGTTTATTAGCAGCATTATTGCAGCTAAGATATGGAACCAACCCAGATGCTCCTCAGTATATGAATGGATCAAGAAAATGTGGTATATATACACAATGGAATTCTATGCCTCCATCAGAAAGAAAGACATTGCCCCATTTGTTAGGAAATGGAAAGACTTGGAAAAAAATATATTAAGTGAAGTAAGCCAGGCCCAAAGAAACATAGGTCTCATGGTTTCCCTTATTTGCAATAACTAGTATATGTCTGAGACAAGCAGAAAAGATCAGATAAGTTGATGTTAGGTGAAATGAACCCCAAGAGAAGGACTCAAATGGTTTTTCTTTCTTGCTATTGTTTCTAACATATTTATAAGTTTTTTTTTGTTGTTTTGTATGTCTTTCCCCCATGGTATAACCCCTGCATTCACTATATTTGATGGTGGTATAATTTGTGAAGGGGGAGGTAAAAAACAAATTGCTTAAATAGGAATACAGCTGGACCCATTGCAACAAGGAAATGTACAAGATGCTATGTCAAAAAACGAACTTTACAACTTTGGCCAGGGAGGGGACAGTCTAGGGGAGATGGGAGGACAGGGATGAGAAGGGGAAACAAAGAAGGAGGCAACAATGCTTGATTAGAAATGTACTCATTACCTTGTTCATCTAATTGTAACCCCTCTGTATGGTATTTTCACAATTAAAAACTTATTAATAATAATTTTAAAAAAAAAGAATAATCTGTGTTGACTAAGCCAAAAATGAAGAAAGAAAGAATTTTTCAGTTCAAATAGACATGTTTGAACATTTCACTTGATCTTAGTCCTGCTTCCTTGATGCTAATTAAGAACTGGGATAGTGTTATCTATTAACAAGCTACTTACTAAAGTGACTACCATTAGGCTTGCATTAGGCAGCACAGTTAAACTCAGAATGCCTGGAAATTCTTTTCAATTTTATCTTTTGTACTGTTTGAAAATATTCTTTGTGTTTTGTTTATAAAGATTCATAGTATGAGTTACCAGTGAATGATAGGCTCATAGGAAAAATTGGGCACTACAATTCTTGTCATGGTGATACTAAAAAAAAAATTTCATTCTCTGGGCTACAGAAGAATTTATATTTTAAATTGAGCACAAAAGAGAATTATTATGATTATGTGAGACCTTTTGATATAGGATAATTATTTTTTATTTTTTATTTTATTTATTTATTTATTTTTGTCAGTCATGGGGCTTGAACTCTGGGCTTGGGCGCTGTCCCTCAGCTCTTCAGCTCAAGGCGAGCGCTCTACCACTTGAGCTACAGCGCCACTTCCGGTTTTCTGGTGGTTTATTGGAGATAGGAGTCTCATGGTCTCTCCTGCCCGGGCTGGCTTTGAACCACGATCCTCAGATCTCAGCCTCCTGAGTAGCTAGGATTGCAGGCGTGAGCCACCAGCGCCCGGCCATATAGGATAATTATTAAAAATAGTATCTAAGAAGTCCCCAGATATGGGAGTGTGCATATATTTTGAGAAGTTAATCAAGTGACATTCATGTTTTGTTAATCTATTAAGAAATATTTTACAACTATATGTTTGGGAGTTGGGGTGGCAAGGTGCTTATGGGTGTTTGAACTCAGGGCCTGGCATTCATTAATCAAATATTCTACCACTTCAGATATACTTGCAACAACAATTCCTTTTTTGCTTTAGCTAACTTTTAGATATGATCTCACACTGGCCTAGGTTAACCTCAGATCCCAATATTTAACTAAATCTTTTTATATTCTTTTTTATTTTTTGGGTCCAGTCGTGGGCCTGAACTCTGGGCCTGGGTGCTGACCCTGAGTTCTTCAGCTCAAGGCTAGGGCTCTACCACCTGAGCCACAGCGCCACTTTTGGATTTTTTTTTCTGCTTATATGGTGCTGAGGAATCGAACCCGGGGCCTCATGCATGCAAGGCAAGAGCTCTACCACTGAGCCAACTTTCCAGCCCTTAACTAAATCTTTATGTAGCAAGCATTACAGGGTACACTGCTGTATACAGCCCAAATTTGTTTTTTTTTTACATCTATTGCATATATATATATATGTATACATAATAGTATGGCAATATAAGTTTCATATAGTGTATAAAACTTAGAGTCAAATTCACACAAAATTTTGGCAACCTAAAACTTGGCATTTCTTCAGAGGTAATAGAAAAATATTTATTTAGCTTGTATTTTCTATTGAAATCTACTGTTTCACAGTTTATTTGGGAAGAATTGTTTGGGTAGTCTTTGTTCTCTGCATTGGAATATACAGTTCAGTTCTGATTCCAAATTTGTATTCAATAATAAATCAGTCGATTATGGTTCACATTAAGAAGTTTTATTACTTATGCAGAGTGCTTGTATATAATCTCTCTCAGTCCTATTCCTTAGTAAGCTAAAATCTATGCTTATTTGTTTGTTTTGAAGCCTGCATGTAGAACTTAAGAGGAAGTTTTCTTTCCAATGATACAATTCAGTATATTTTCAATGTTCTTATCGGGGATCCACTCATAACATAGTTAAAACTCTTTTGAAGGTAGGACTAAGAAAATCTGCTTAAGATGGGATGTGTGTCAAATAAAATAGTTACAGTAAGAATAATTATAGCAACAATAACAATAGATAACATATAATTGAAGTTCTACAACACATACTTGTTTCTTAAACACATGAAATATAAATAGCATTTTCTGATCACTTCTAAATGAACACGAGTTCCTTTTGTTTAACACATTTAAACAACCTTTTCAAACCTCAGATCTTTTGAATCTGGCCTGCATATAGAGGACAGAAAAGAAAGCACAAGGAAGACACTCACTTTAGTAACATACCGAGTTTGTTTTCCATTGCTGTGAAATAACTCACATAAATATAAATGTGATTTAGAAATGTTGGCCAGGTTGGTATCTAGTTACAGGTCTATAATATGAAAGGAAGCATTTAAAGACTGCCTCTACCACGTGGAGAGATGAGGCATCAACCAAGGAACAGGCATTCTAGGGAAGTGAACTGCATAGCCAACGACTGTAAAAATTACGTATATGCAAATATGCTATTTTTACAATATACTATATTTTGTAAGAAAAGTGATATCAGAAGAGGAAAATAACTAATGACAGGAATGATTCAGCCAGGAAATATTGATAATTCCTATTTTGTCTTACAACTGGAAGATACAGGGTTTACTCAAAGGTAGTCCCTGCTAAAATGTCACTTCTAATTCTTCTGTTGGAAACAGATACATAATCCAGCAAGATTTTGTCCCAAAGTTCCTTATATTGCTGATTTTGTATACATTGTGAGTTACTAGAACCAATATTCACTTTTATGGTTTGTATTATAGGAAAACTTTTGGCTAAATTTTATGGATTTTCCTTTTCCGGTCCTAGGGCTTGAACTCTGGACCTGGGCCCTGTCCCTGCACTCTTTTCAGCTCTAGCGCTTGAGCCACAGCACCACTTCCGGTTTACTAGTGGTTTATTGGAGGTAAGAGGTAAGAGTCTCTCGGACTTTCCTGTGCGGGCTGGCTTTGAATCCTCAGATCTCAGCTTCTTGAGTAGCTAAGATTACAGTAGTGAGCCACTGGGGCCCAGCTGGCTCACATATATATACATATATGTGTGTATATATGTGTATATATATGTGTATATATATGTGTATATATATATATATATATATATATATACATACATATATATTGAAGGGTTAAAGTAGTTGAGGCAGTCACCATTTGTTGCTTCTTTCAGAGCAGAGCAACACATGGTGCTAAACCACCTGGTTGTGTGCCTTTATAAGACCTGCAAATCCTTAGCTCAGGGCTCTCCTCCTAGGCTCCGCTGTGTTGGAGTAGGATGAGTCCAGAGCTGCAGCCCGTCTAAATAAAACCTTAAAACAGCTGTAGAGCCTGACTCTCTGTGGTCTTCTTGGTGGGGGTCCTGCGACCTAGGCACAACAATATATATATATATATAAGTGTATATATATATATATATATATATTTATTATTATTTTTTATTGTGAGAATACCATACAGAGGAATTATAAATACATGGGCAAGATAATGAGTACATTTCTTATCAAGCATTGTTGCCTCCTCTTTGTTTCCCCTTCCCATCCTTTCCCATACTCCCTCCCTTCCCCTCACAGGATCCTCCCCCCACACACACACCAAAGTTGTAAAGTTCATTTTTTGACAGAAGGACTTGTACATCTCATTGTTGCAATGGGTCCACCTGTATCCCTAGTTAAACGATTTGTTTTTTTCATTCCACTCCACAAATTATAACAACATCAAATACCGTGAAATCAGGGATTATATTGTGGGGGAGGGACAATACAAAGCAACAGAGAAATCATCTTGTAAATATGTTAGAAACAATTGCATGAAAGGAAAAAAAAATTGAATACTTATCTTGGGGTTCATTCCCCTAATATCAACTTATCTGACCTTTTCTGCTTGACTCAGACATATACTAGTTATTGCAAATAAGGGAAACTATGGGACCTATGTTTCTTTGGGCCTGGCTTACTTCACTTAATATAATTTTTTCCAAGCCTTTCCATTTCCTAACAAATGGGGCAATATCATTCTTTCTGATGGAGGCATAGGATTCTATTGTGTATATATACCACATTTTCTTGATCCATTCATCTACTGAGGGGCATCTGGGTTGGTTCCATATCTTAGCTATGGTAAATAATGCTGCAATCAACATGGCTGTGCTGGTAGCTTTAGTATGGTCTTGTTTGTGATCATTTGGGTAAATGCCCATAAGTGGGATTGCTGGGTCATAGGGAAGCTCTATGTGGAGTCTTTTGAGGAACCTCCATACTGCTTTCCAAAGTGGTTGAACAAGTTTATACTCCCACCAACAATCAAGTAAGGTTCCCTTCTGTCCACATCCCCTCCAGCATCTGTTGTTATTCGAGTTCTTGATTATAGCCATTCTACCTGGGGTGAGGTGGTAGCTCAATGTTGTTTTGATTTGCATTTCTTTTATGGCTAGAGAGGTTGAGCATTTCTTCGTGTGTCTATTGGCCATCTGGAAATTTTATAAGAGAATACTGAGCCAATTATTGAATCATTTTTCAATCTTACAGAATGCTTAAGATATACTGAACTCTATTAGAGCAAGAAATGAGGCAAAATATTGAAAGTACCTAAGCTGTGTGGAGCAAAAGTTCCTATTGTTTTATCAATTGGAGATGATTTCTAAATGGATTGGCAGCTGGTTTAAGTTTAAAGCAAGCACCTTTGTAGTTGAAGTGTATTATATGAAGAACTTATATGAGGTTTTTTAAATCATTATTTTGTAAGATTACTGATGGTTTTTAGATATCTGAGAATAAAAAGTAATCCCTGAAAGCAAGATTCATATATACATATATAACTGAAAATATCCATCCTGGCCAACCAAGGGGCCACGCAGAGGTAGGTACATACATAAGAAAGATTATTAAAAGGTTTATTAGAAGGGCCATATCTCCCCAGGGGGAGAGAGCAATATGGCGTCTGCCCCTATCCAGGTGGTAGCTCTGGGGCTAGAGATGGAACTTACTCTATCTGCACAGGTAGGTATGGGCAGAAAGTGGGAGTGGCCAGCTGTCCTGATTGGAACTCTTGGGCAGGGAAGATCTCAGGTCTGGGCGGAGTTAGGAGGCCACATGCTGCTACTGAAAGGTAGTAGGAGTGTCTGAGGACCCAAAGTGGGATAAATGCCAACAATAACATTATTTTAGATGTGCTTTTTTGTTGCATTGAAATAAACACAAACATATTAAAGTATATGAACAAAATCATCAGATGTGAAATTATTAGAACAAAATTATTATGGTAGGTTCATATGACTAAATTGAGGGTAGAATAGAAATTTCACTGAGGAAATTAACCTGATCTATGTAATTAGATACAAATCTTTAACAATGTATAGCATAATATATGCTTCAAATTAACTTCTTAGCCACCATCACATTTTTCTTTTTCTTTTCTTTTCTTTTTTTTTTTTTTGTTGATTCCAGTAGCTGAAATCTAAATTAGGATTCATCTTTCTATTTAAATGTAGATTCAGGCTTTCTACCTGAGGGGGAAAAAGTCATTTCTTTTGACTGAAATACTGATATATAGGGAAGTTTCATTTACATAATATCCTCTTCAAGCATAGGAGGCTTTTCTTTTGACCTCTAGAATATTCATTGCAATAATTTTCTAGCCTTCTCATTCTTACTTCATCATTTTATGATATAAATGTATGTGCTAAATAATGGAGATATATACAAATTAAACTTTCAGTAGATAACAGAAAGGTGTAAGGGAATTTAAAACCAGTGTGTGGGGGAGAGGGAGATGGTTAAAGAGCAGTGACTGATAAATTAAAATTGAACAGGATGCTGCTGAAATGCTGGGGACATTAATATCCTGACAGATAGAACATGTAGAGTCATTTTATGCCTTTCTTTCCATATCTTTTTTTTCTCCTTTGACAATTGGATCCTGCTAAAAGTGTTTTAAAATATAGAGCCTTGGGTTATATACGCCAACTCATCTAGTGTGTACCTGAAAATCTGCTACACTTATCTTCAATGTGGAGATTTATGACACATAGGAAATCAAAGAGTGGAGATAAATCATTATAAAAGAGTAGTATTATCATCTTATTAAATGATTTCTCATTTTACTGAAGAACAGTGCTAAAATGATAGATCCAGTGAGAAAACCAGGCCGTATGAGCCATTTCAAATGCTGTAAGAATCTAAGTCCAATTGTTTGTATAAAAATAACCATCACTTGGCGCCAGTGGCTCATGCCTGTAATCCTAGCTACTCAGGAAGCTGAGAGCTGAGGAAAGCAGTTCAAAGCCAGTCTGGGCAGAAGAGTCCTTGAGACTCTCATCTTCAATAAACTACTAAGAAAAGGCCAGAAGTGGTGCTATGGTTCAAGTGGTAGAGTGCTCACCTTTGAGTCAAAAAAGCTCAAGGACAGCACCCAGGCCTAGAGTTCAAGCTCCTGGACCAGCAAAATCCATCCATCCATCCATCAGTCAATCAATAAATAATCTTTGCTTGGGTTAAACTTGTGGATAAAATGCAGAGTTAGAAACTAGAATGTATCTCGGCTGTTTATTAGAAATTTTACCAAGTTATTTTTAATTATACTTTCTCCTTTTGAGGACTTCTGGTGGCATTTTTAATTATTAGTGAGACAAATGTGACAGACAGAGGGAGAGAGAGCAGACAGAAATTAGATTAAAGGAGAGGAGAGATAGAAGTATGTCTTACAAATTAGTCACTGGAGATTTAGAGGTTAAACAAGTATCTGGGTCCGTAGCATGCAAATTAAAATGAAGAAGCAGATGCTCAGTACAGTTTATTTCATGCACTTTAATTTGAAACATGTAAATCTGAAAGAGTAAGGTTAAGTTTCCTGACACCATTCCCATCTCTTACTTGTGTGTGTTTGTATGATTTGTATGAGAGCTCCTCCTAAGGATCTCTCAGTACTTATTTGGAATCATATTGCACTCATGCACACTATGTATGCTTGTCACACTACACTGTCCCTGAGTGATACACCCCATCATCCATCATCTTTATCAGGGCTTATCAAACTTCAGCGTATGTAAGCCTTGTCTAGGCACTTGTGATAAAATTCAGTGTAGGTGTGTTGGGACACATGAATTTTAACAGGAATTCCTGGTAGTTTTGAAGCAAGTCATTTGGAATCACACTTTGGTGATCATTGATATATAAACTAACAATATTTCCCATCGATTGCTAAATCTCAATTCTTCTTTCCAAACATCACTGACAAATAACCAACTAATGACACCTTAGAAATTCCCTGTGCTCCCAGTACAAAGGTTCAGCTCACATTCCATTTATTAGAGAATTTCAAACTTAATACATTTATAATAGTTAGAAACTAGGTATTATCTTTTCTTTTTCATTCCATCACTCACATCATCCTAATGATAGTAACCATTAATATCCTACTTTTTGCTGCCTCTTTTATATCAGCACTAACTTCTGCTCATTACACACATACATGTCTCAGGTATATTTTCTACATTGCTTACAAAACTTGTCCTGATTCTCCCTAGATTAATTTATGTCTACCCACTGTAAATCAGTAGTATTAATATAAAATCAATTTCAAAAAGATGGATAAACAAAATCATGAACCACTGACCTCCAGTTTAACTCTTCTAACTTAAATTTCTGTCCTTATGTTCCTGGATAAACACACTGCAGTTGTCTAAATTCTCTACTCATTTTTTAGCCTTCGTTCTTGTAGCCCATTTGGACTGCTATAATAAAGTACGTAAACAGAGTTGTTTGTGATCCACAGAATTTTTTCCATACATTTATGAAAACAATGGAGTGCAAGATCTCTGTGCTGTCAAAAGATTGAAGGCCAGCTTTCTGGTTCACAGATGATGCTTTCTTTTTGTGTAAAGAGATCTCTCTTTACTTGCTTTTATAGGGCACTACCTTAGGATGTGTCTACACCATTAATTAATCACCTTGTAAAGGCTTTACCCAGTAAGGTAATCACCTCTCAGATTCGAATTTCAATACATGAATTTTGATGGAGGATAAACATTCAGAACATAGCACGGTCTTGCATGTACTGCTCCTTTCCATATTATTTTTATTGATCCCTTGAGTTCCTCCTCCAACTATAGGTTGTCTTCTTGAGGAATATTTCCTTAGAAGGGAAGTTTAGCTTGTTTATATTTTCTACATGTGCCAGAATTGTCTGCATCAAGGTACTTAGTTAATTTCCCAAGCATATTTGGTACACAATTACATTAAAATTATTTTTTTGTTTATCTGAAATTACAGTTTAAATAGGCAATAGGTGTGGAAGGAAACTTGATCATTTATTTTTTTAATTGTAAAGGTGATGAGAGGGGGTTTACAATTACATGAGTAAGGCAGTGAGTGCATTTGTTTTTAATCATTATTACCCCATTCCTCATTATCTCCCCCTTACCTCTCCCTATTTTTCCCCCCCAAGTTGTAATGTTCATAGTGTCGAGTATTAATGTTGCTTTGGTTCATCCTTTGTCCTGCTATTTCTGTGATTCCTTTTCACATATTGAATAATATTATATGCAAAACACAAGGTCCAAAAAAACTAAGAAAAATTAACAAAAATAAAACAATAGAAAAACACAAACTACATACAAGGTCTAATAAGAACCTATTGTTTCCATATATTGGAGTTCATGTTGATACACTTCATTATATATAGTCCTATGCACTAAGCAGTTGGATTATTGAGATCCCCTGTTAAGAATATCATAGACATGTTCTAGTTCTTATTTTCTTTGGGTCTGGATTACTTCACTTAATATAATTTGAAAACCTGATCATTTAACCATATAAAATCTAGATGAATTTTTAAGCTATTTGTGTCTCTTAATAAACTATAAATTCCTCAAAGACAGGAACTTTGCCATGGAATTTTGTCTCCATTTTATTTCAATATGTCATTAATACTTTGAAGTTGTGCCAGGAAGTCAAAATTGTATTGATAAAAGGATGAATATTGGATGCTAAATGCACCCTAAATATATTTTTAAAAAGTCATTAAGAGAAACAGAAATTTCATACTACAAGAGACCTTTGAATAAATATATTGGCATATATCATATCTCATTGTACCAGATAAAAATAAAGGAGACCAAACAAAGCTCCCAAAGACACTCAAAGTATTATACACTCAAGTAGACTGTTATTTTTAAAGTTCGAGCGAGTAAGAAATAATCTTTTTATTGAGAGAGCAATTATCTAAGTAAGCTCAGTAGAATTCTTGTTAGTATTCAGATAAGTACATAGTTCTCTCCATTTTCAAAATTTCAAACCCTTAAACTATTATGTTCTTAAAAAGAGAAATATTTAAGCAGTGTGTTTAGACAGTTCTAGACTTCTCTGTGTATCATTATTGAAAACAGTGATCTGAATATTCTGAGTATACTATAAAAATAGAAAATACCAATACCAATTATAAGTCCATTAAAACAAAGCATTTCATAATTGATTCGAGTAGCAATTGATCTCCAAATGTCATGAGATGCCATAGGGCTCCTGAGATTGATGGTGGATAGCAATTTTAGTAAAATTAGGTGCAGATAATGCAAAACCAAAACAGCATCTGTTACATGATAAGGACTTATTGGCATATGAAAATAGATTGAAAAATAGTTGGAAAATTATATTTGGGGGTGAGTACAGAAAATGTTTCCATGAACCCCTCAATGGCATTAGCAGGCAATGGAATAATTAATCAAGAAAACTTATAATAATTCTTACTTATTCACTGGAAACATGTTTATATAAACCTGACTGTGAACCTAACATTAATATTCTCTACATTGAGTGAGAAATTGATAGATAAGGAGAACAACTAACTTTTTGCTTCAGGAATGCCAATTATTCCATGGTTAGTGACTTACAATTTCCATATTTGATGTACTGTGGGCTAGCTTACTAAAAGGCATTAAGATTTAGTTTTATGTTTCATAATCAAAGAAGCAGATTAGTTTAGTTCCAGTGGGAGGCATTCTTCATCATATCAGTAGGTTTTATTAAGTCATAGTGACCAAATTGTGCCATCTCTTATAGACATTATTTGATTCTTACTTTCCATTTCCATTTCTATCCTTTCTGTGGAGGCTCTGCTGTTTCATCTTTGATCTAATTTCCTATCTCATTATAATTCAAGCCAAAGGTACAGGTAAAGGTCATCCTTGTTGAGTTTCCATGTCTAATTTTTTTCAACTTCCCTATAGCCAATATACAATTCAAACTGAAAATGGCAGTACCATCGTTTGAATCATGAATGTTCCACAGAGATTCTGGGTTCTGAAGAATGGTAAACAACTGATGAAACCATTGTGAGGTGGGAGAGAAGACCCAGTAGAATGCCATGTGATTGGTGGCATGCCCAGGAAAGGGCATTGAGATCTCAGATCTTTCTCTTTTCTTTCATGATAAATTGCTTAACATAGGCCCATAAGATAACAGACATAGGATAGAAATATTTGAAATCATAAGCCTAAATTAGCTTTTCAGCCATTTAAGGTTATTTTCTTAGGTATATTATCACAGGAATGAAAAGATTACTACAACAGGTAGAAAAATTATTCTGTTTTATGCTATTCATCTCTGTAAGCCTCTACCCTTCTTTGTTTTCACACTCTGAGCTACTCTGATTTCACAAGAGCTGGGATTTTTTTTTATATTTTTTATTGTAAAGATACTGTACAGAAGGGTTACAGTTACATGACTAAGGTAATGAGTACATTTTCTATCAAGCATTGTTACCCTCTCCTTTGATTTTCTCATATCATCCCTTCCCAACTCCTCCCTCCCCACTCCACACCCCATTTTTTTTTGGAGAGCTGGGGACCAAATTCATAACTCAGACCCTTGCACTAGCCAGGCAAATGGACTTCCACTGAGTTAAATTCACAACCCCTGAACTGGAAATTTTAATTTGTACCTTTGTAGCATTTCTTGAATTTTGACCCTGTCTTTATGGCTTCAGTGTTCATCTAAAAGTTTATCTAAAAGGTTTCTCTGCATTTGATTTTTTTCTTTCTTTTCTTTTCCTTCTTTCTTCCTTTTCTTTTCCTTCCTTTCTCCCTCCCTCCCTCCCTTCCTTCCTCCCTCCCTCCCTTCCTTCCTTCCTTCCTTCCTTCCTACCTTCCTTCCTTCCTTCCTTCCTTCCTTCCTTCCTTCCTTCCTTCCTTCCTTCCTTCCTTCCTTTCTTCCTTCCTTCCTTCCTTCCTTCCTTCCTTCCTTCCTTGTTATACATCTCTGTAACCCTCTACCCTTCTTTGTATTCACACTCTGATCTCCTACTCTGGCTTCATAGGAGCTAGGATTTTTAATTTTTATTCTTATTGTAAGACTACTGTATAGAAGGGTTACAGTTACATGAGTAAGATAATGAGTACATTTCCTATCGAGCATTATTATCCTCTGCTTTGTTTTCCCAGGGCTTGAACTCTGGGTGTGGGTGCTGTCCCTGACCTTTTCAGCTCAAGGCCAGCACTCTACCACTATCCTGCCTGAGCTGGCTTTGAACTGTGATCCTTTGATCTCAGCCTCCTGAGTACCTAGGATTACAGACATGAGCCACTGGCACCTGGCTTGGTTCCTCCATTTCTTTAAGGAATACCTTCTACCTGCCTTGCAGCCATTCATATTGTGTGGGGTGAAATGTCTTTGGAAATTATTGCCAGAAATGCAGAAATATCTGAGCTCTTTATTTCTTTCTAAATATTATTGTTGTTGTTGTTATTATTTAATTCTAAGTAGTTGTATAAAACTGTTTCAATGC
This sequence comes from Dipodomys merriami, assembly GCF_024711535.1. NCBI lineage: Eukaryota > Metazoa > Chordata > Mammalia > Rodentia > Heteromyidae > Dipodomys > Dipodomys merriami. The sequence goes on from NW_027206290.1 coordinate 3,574,155, forward strand.
ATGCCTGTTTGTGAGTAAAAGACATCTTGCTCAATGTAACTCATTCCATCAGCCTCATTCATTTCCCTATTAAAACTTTCCTATTCAAACATGTCTTTTGGTTGACCTGTTTTGACAGGAACAGAATGATTGCCGTATCTGTTACACTTCTATCTCACTTTCTACTAATCTTTCCCTTAATCTTCTCTGTTCTGGTCTATAAAAATCACTCCCAGCAAAGCAACAGGAACTTGCTTATCTCGTTTCCTTTCTTTCAGTCACTGGTCATTTTCCTTGTCCTGTGTTTTTCATGCACTTGATAAGATAAATCTTTGAAAAACAAATCACAAACCATTTTAAGGTGTCTGGTATCATTTTAAACTTAAGAACATCATTATGAAATAAGTTCTTCTGTGGTTAATTAATTTATCCAGTGGATAAGCAATGATACCCTTCTTTACATAGTGAGCTGTTTACAGTGTCACTTATGAGTGAAATAAATCAGATCTTTCTGTTGTCTGGCTACTATTTGATTGGAAGAGAAGGGTAAATAGAAATTGAATAAAGCAATAAGCATTTGGTGCCAGACATGTTGATACATTCTTATAATCCAAACATTTAGGATTCTGAGACAGAACGAGCCATAATTTGATTCCAGTCCAGTATATATAGTGGGTTTGAGTCCTTCCTGGGCTACACAGTCATTAAATTAAAATAAAACAAAAAATAAAATAAGAAATAAATATATTAATAAATAAATAAACAGCATTTGAAAAATATCATAGCTATAAGTGCTATTTATTCATGGAGTAAACATTTGAGGACCTACTATCTGTGAGAGAATGGTACTATAAAAGCAAAAAATAAAAATGATGATCTAGAAAGTCCTTTGGCAAGAATGGTATAAACATTCAATCAAGCCTCCATGTAGGCAAAACATTTTTACTGAGATTTAAATTGTGGAGAATGGATTTTTATAGGAAAAAGATCAGTTTTAAATCTTTAATTTGGGGATAATATATTTTTTCTAAAGACAAGTACACTGAAACCTCTTCATGCACCCACTTAAGGATAATCAAATACCTAAAAATATTTTTAAAAATTAAAATATTTAAAATAGAAAGACAAAACTAAACAAATAAATTGAAGCAATACAGGTGGGGAGCACTTCTGGTTTGATATTGTCAGCTGTGGTACATTTCCACCTTTGCTAGGCAGCTATGAAGGCAGGAACCAAGTACCTAACCTATTTCCTCAAACAGTTGTATCATTCTTTTACTCTGAGCTAATGTCCTAACTTTTTCATTCATTCTAATGTCCTCATTTCATACAACATTTAGAATTAAGAAAGCATTAAATGAAAACTACCTACACTTCTTTGCATCTAATCTTTCATCTTGCCTATCCTTCTTCCCACACTTTCTTCGACATTCTGTCATTCTTTAACAACTTCTCTCTAATAGCATTGAGAACTTCATCTCCATCAGATCATTCCAATTTGATATTAAAATATAATGATATATGTTATATCCCTTAATCCAAAATATAATTTCCTCAATCTCCTCTCATTTTGGCCTAAATGATCGTCTGCCTGTCCACCCACACAATACCTCCCATTATGGTTGACTTATAATTATCAACAGCTTCCATGTTTGAACTCCAAAAGATTTTTAGACACTTCATCCTATACCATCAGCACCATTTTATAAAAGTTAACCCTACATGATAAAACAGCTAATGAAAAATGTCTCTTCTCAGCCTCTTACCAACATATGATTCTAATGTATTTTTTCACATCAGCAGTAGAATGACTTCAGGAACTCTGTGATACCATGCTATGTGCATATAACCCATGCACATTTTCATGTAACTTTAAATGATAGCTAAATTACTCATAATTCCTAGTATAAAATGCAATTTTTGATCAATACTTGATTGAATCTTCAGCGAAGAACTCATAGATACAGAGCTTTGATTCTATCTTTAGTATCAATAAATAATAGTAATACCAGCAAAAGACTTTGTATGTAGTATGCTGGATAATCTTGAAGTGTTCAATTTTGAAAACTACAAAGTCCTAATTCTACCTCAACATAAGGTTTAACTTATTGAAAACATTTACTCAAATTCCATAATATTCAATATAACATATGTTGAATATGTATACCTTTACATACATATCTTTCTTCTAAGATGCATTAGTAATATACATGTGCTATATATCCAGTATATAATGATGTTAAGCATATGTTATGTAAAGGGGCTTATATAATTTGTGTGTATAGTCTTAAGGTCTTAATTTCTTGATCCTATATAAAGTAATGACTACCATTATTTTCTGTATCAATCCTTTCTCCTCTTTCAACTCCCTTCTGTTGCATTCAAATAATTACTAGACTTTACCAATAAATTTCATAGTAGCAGTGGAGGAAGAAATAAAAAGTAGAAAAATAATTGACAATATTTTAAAGAAAAATGTTCATAACATTTTAAATGATTGATTTTTATAATATCTAAAATGCAAAGTAGATAATTTCTTTCTACATGTTGTGTTAAATGAAATAAATTCTCAGTATGTTTGCTTTATAGTGCTTCTTTCTTTATCGATTAATGCTATTTTTGTAGCCCAAAGCAGACTTGTGAAAAGTATAGTATAGTAATTTTTTTATTCTGACAGTAACTTCCATATGTTGATGATGTGAACATATTCCTTAATTGGTCTACTTGAATGTAAACTTGCCCATAGGCAAATGAATTCTGATTGTTAATCATTTCTGACTATTTTTATATTTGTAAACTGTTAATAAGATTTTACAGTTTTTCTTCTCATACCTGCTGAAGGTCACTGGTCAATGTAAGGGCATTCTAGTCATTTGGTAAAGCTGTATGATAAGAAAATGTTACTTTTATAATTTTGTTTATGGTGGGTATTTATTCATTTTGCTGTTATTTTATTTATTGGTTTCTGTTTTTACTTGCAAATCATTTAAGGTAGCAGGATTCTTTTTTCAAGTTTCTGAATCATTTCAGTTACTTTAGGCCACTGCCAGCTTTGTGGTTTTCAGGAATTTCTTGGCTTTGCATGATGGATTGATCAAATCTGGAGGCATCAGAACTAAGCTCCTGTTTATAACAACATAGCATCCTTCATTAGACTTCAACTTTGATTGTCAATACATTAAGGTTGCATGTTGTTCAGAGTAATAAAATGATTCCAAGTATTTCTTTAATTGGCTGTTTGTATAATAATTAAATTAAGATTGCCGCTAAATTTTACTTCATCTGGAAGAGTAATTTCAGTTGTCATTTTGTCTGTAATTTTAATACAATAGAATTTTCACACCAATCTTATTAAATAAAAAGTTCTCTTCTGAGCATGAAACAGAATCAAGCAATTTAGTTTGGAAGTAAAGCCAAAATGTATTCACAGAATGTGTAAAGTAGGTTTTAAAGAGTTCACATCTTCTCAAATATCTACTGTAATGTAAGCCAATGGTTAATAAAGTGTTGCTAATATATGACACTTCAAACCTATTTCAGTGTGGCATAAGGCTCATTTGAACTGAATACTTCTTTTGTTTATAAGTAAATGATAATTCTAAACTATAAGAAAGAAGAATGTTTGATATTCTAAATGCCCATATGTTTTACATTGTTGTGAAGATATTTTATTTGAATGCAATAAAGGCAAATTTAGTCAATGACTAAAATTTACAACATTTGGGTTTTGTATACTGCAGTATATACTGTAATATCTCTATAAATATTACTTTGATCATGAAATGGTAATAGATTTCTTTGTAAAGAAAATGCAGCATATTCCACCTTAAATACTTCTTTAAAAGCAAAGTATTTCAGATGTAGGAGAATGGAAGGTAGATTCAACTTCCATTACCATATATTATGAGCAGAGGGATGACCTTCAATATCTTCCAAAAGCTGCTTGAGATAAAATGGCATTCTATGGATATGTTAGAAAGAAATAAAATGAGTCACATTTACTCTGCCAATTCATCTTCTGTAACCTGTCAGATATGGTCAATTTGGGATTATCAAATACTCCTTTTAATCTTGATTCCAATTTCCTTTCCCAGAAGAATTCTGCCATAAAAGCAAAAGTAACAAAGTTTCCTGATTTGACTTGAAATTCAAATATCTTTTTTTCTTTGCATCCAGACTAAGGTCATAATCTGAAGACTTTGGAATGCTACCATCTTGCTCATCATTCCTTATCTCCAACATTGTCATGATGTGCAAAAAAAAAAAAAAAGAACCCCATCTAAAACATTTTGATAATACCTAAGATAAATTTACTTTGCAAATTTTATTTTCTGTTTAAAAAAAGCAGAAACTTTAAGATAATACCTATTAAAATTAGCAAATACCTCTTGCACCTGTAATTTTGCATCAGGGATCAATTTTCTATTTTTTATTTCAAAACTTTATATGAAATTTAATTTGGAAAAGGCCAATATTGTGTGTCCTTTGTCATTGGTAATCAGCAATATGTAACTGGTAATGAAGCATGGTGTAACTCTGTTGATACTTTTATTGTGGCACTCAATTATTTATTGGCCAGCCCATAGGAGGCCATTTTAATGCAGAAAAGTACATTCTATTGTTTTGGCCAACTTGTTCACACATTCTTTTGACATCTCTGTTGATTTTCAGTTTTTCTATGGAAGCTTTTAAAATGAATTATTTATGTCTACTTTCTAGGTTTGAGTACTCAACCCAATCTGCCTCCTAAACTTCCTTATCAAGATTAATCTTAGTGCTTTCTTCCTGTGTCTCCTGTCTCAGTGAAACTGGAGTGTTCCTTGTTCTACCTGAAAGTCTGTCACTGTTTCTTTAATACTAAGCTTTTCCTAATAGAAAGTCTCGTCACCTATGACACCTCAAACAATGTTGCTACCAACTGAAAAATTGCACATCCACACATCCAGTCTTTCAGTTCCTTACACACTGACTGACTTCCATTGGAATTTGTCCTCATTCTTTGCTCTCATTCTGTAGCTATTGTCTTACCTCTTAGGATAACTTATGTTGTTACAAATGGAAGACTCTTGGTTACATTCTCTTTTTCAGAGTCCTTATTCAAGTACTTTCACTGTACTTTTTTAAAATTTTATTTATTTTTTATTGTGAAAATACTGTACAGAGGGGTTACAATACATGGGCAAGATAATGAGTACATTTCTTATCAAGCATTGTAGCCTCCTCCTTTGTTTCCCCTTCCCATCCCTTCCCAGCCTCCCCCCCCACCAAAGTTGTAAAGTTAGTTTTCGACATGACAACTTGTACTTCTCATTGTTGCAACGGGTCCTCCTATATCCTTATTTAAACGACTTGTTTTTCCCCTTCCCCTCCACAAATTATACCGACATCAAATACAGTGAAAGCAGGGATTATACTGTGGGGGAGGGACATACAAAGCAGCAAAGAAATAATCTTATAAATGCCTTAGAAACAAATGCATGAAAGAAAAAAAAACATTTGAAAACATATCTTAGGGCTCATTTTCCTAACATCACCTTATCTGACCTTTTCTGCTTGACTCATACATATACTAGATATTGCAAATAAGGGAAACCATGGGACCTATGTTTCTTTGGGCTTGGCTTACTTCACCTATGACCCAGCAATCCCACTTTTGGTCATTTACCCAAATGTTTACAAACAAGACCACACTAACGCTACCAGCACAACTATGTTTATTGTAGCATTATTTACTATAGCTAAGATATGGAACCAACCCAGATGCCCCTCAGTAGATGAATGGATTAAGAAAATGTGGTATTTATACACAATGGAATTCTATGCCTCCATCAGAAAGAATGACATTGCCCCATTTGTTAGGAAATGGAAAGACTTGGAAAAAATTATATTATGTACTTCTTCTTATATAGTCATTGCCTTCTTTCCTTTTCCTGACCCTTCTACTTCTCAGAATTTTCACGTTTTTTTCTCCACTAAATTGGTCTTCATGGCACTCTTAAGAATATCTATGACTCTAAGAGCCCCCTGCTTTATTTCATAGCCAATCTTAAATAAATCAGCAACCCATTTCCCTGGACGACATCTACTACTGTAGGAAAAAAAATAGAAGAAAGAATGGTCTCCATGATTGTTCCTTTGTTTCTGTTTCTCCATTTTTCTAATGTACTTTGAATATTAGTTAGAATTTTCTTACTGTCTGTGCATCCATTCATTCCTCTATGCCTGAGTTATTTGATCTTCTCTGAAAAATCTCTGCTTTTCTTCTTCTTATATTCTGCCCTTCTCTATCTTATCTTTCCAGAGGTCCTAACAGAGACAAATCCAATTAAATAGACACAATTCAAAACTAAAAATATAATCACACACTTGATTCTTCCTTATAGTTTTCTCTGCTCATTTTTCTTTTCTCTTTTAAAGCCAGAGGATTAGATAATGACCTGTACTTACAATCCCAATTTTCTTTCTCTCTGTGAACTGTTAAATTTGTTTAACATGGCTTCCATCATCATAACCACAGCATTGTCACCGATGACTTCTTGTTGATGAAGTTAAGGGAAATTCAAAGGTATATAAATTATTTCAAATCTCTATGGCATGTAATACCCTTATCTTCTGTGTGATGAACTATTTCTTGTCCTCCATCTTCTTTACATCCTTTTTGTTTTATTGTAAAGGTGTTGTCCAGAAGGGTTATGGTTATATAAATCAGGTAATGAGTTCATTTCTTTTTGAACCGTTTCATCCCCTCCCTTGTTTTCTCCCAGTCTTTCCCATCTGGAGACCCTGTCAGCCTAAGTTGTATAGTTCATTTACAACATAGTCGGTCTAGTGAATATTACTGCTGAATTGGTTTACCCATTGTCCAACCATTACTATGCTTGCCCTTCCCCTCCCAAATCAGATAAACTTATATGCAAATCGAAGGACACAGAAATTTTTAAAAAAAGTATTTCCATTTCCTAACGAGGCAATGTCATTCTTTCTGATGGAAGCATAGAATTCATACATGTATACACACACACACACACACACACACACACACACACACACACACACATCACACATTTTCTTAATCCATTCATCAACTGAGGGGAATTGAGGTTAGTTCCATATCTTATTTATGGTGAATGATATAAACATAGTTGTACTAGCTTTAGTATGGCCTTGTTTGTGATCATTTGGGTAAATGCCCAAAAGTGGAATTGTTGGGTCATAAGGGGGGTTTATGTGTAGACTTTTGAGGAACATCAAACTGCTTTCCAGAGTGGTTGAACACTCCCACCAACAATGCAGTAAGGTTCTCTTTTGGCTACATCCCTCATTAACTGGGATGAGGTGGCTTCTCAATGTTGTTTTGATTTGCATTTCTTTTATGGTCAGAGAAGTTGAGTATTCCTTCATGTGTCTGTTGGCCATTCTTATTTCCTCTTCAGAGAAGTCTCTTTTTAAGACTTTAGCCCACTTATTAATGGGGCACTTGTTTCTTTGAGGATTTGTTTTCATAGGATTTAATTTTTTTGGTTTTACGAGTATTTTTGGATATGAGACCTTTGTCCATTGTATGGCTAGTGAAGATCATATAAAGGGAAGTAAGCCAGACCCAAAAAAGTATAGGTACCATGGTTTCCCTTATTTGCAGCAATTAGTTATATCTAGGATAATCTTATCAGATGAGCAGAAAAGCTCAAAAGCCACGTACATATGACCATATAAGTTGATGCTAAGTGAAATGAACTCCAAGTATGGACACTAGAGGATTTTCTTTGTTGTTGTTGTTTTCAATGTACTATGTGATTTTTCGGTTTCATTTGTATGTTCATCCCCTTATGGTACATCCCCTATTGTCGTTGTATTTGATTTTGCTACCTTGCATCTTTTATATACTTTTAAACTAATTTGGGAAGTGGAAGAGGAATAAGAAAATGTTGAAACAAGGACACAGGATAACCCATTGCAACAATGATACTCACAAGACACTATGTTGGAAATGAACTTTACAATTTCAGGGTGGGGAAGAAGTTGGAGAGATGGGAGAGAGAGGGATAGTTGAAGAAAAACAAAGGTGAGGGTAACGATGCTTGACAAGAAATGTACTCATTACCTTATTCATGTAACTGTAACCCCTTTGTACAGCATATTTACAATAAAATAAAATTTTAAAAAGTGACAAAAGGGGGAAAGAAAAGAAAATAGAACTGCAAAGTGTTTTAATAAAAAACCTGTTGTTTCCATTTCTTGGAGTTCATTTCAATAAGCATCATTTTATATGATTGCACATTGCTGTTGAGCTCTTGTGATCCACTCTTAAGAATATTCTCCTTTGGTCTCACTAACTGGTGTTGGCAGAATTGGCTATACACATGCAGAAAACTGAAGCTAGATCCTTTATATCACTGCATGACATTCAATTCCTAAGGAATCAAAGACTTCAATGTAAGATCAGATACCCTGAAAATATTACAAGAAGGAATAGTGGAAACACTAGGGCCCCTTGGCACAAGTTAGAACTTGCTAAATAAAGATGCAGTATCACAACAAATCAAACAAAGACTGGACAAATGAGATTACATCAAACTGAAGAGTTTCTGTGTGGCAAAGGACATAGCTAGCAAAATAAATAGAAAGCCAACAGAATGGGAGAGGAGCTTTGGTACCTATGAATGAGACAAGGGCCTCATATATAAAGTACACTTAGATCTCAGAAAAAATCCTCAAAGAAACAACCAACCAACTAATAAATGGGCTAAAGACTTATTTCTTCTTCAAAAAGAAATAAGAATGGTCAATAGACTCATGAAGAAATGTTCAACATCTCTGGCCATAAAGAAATGTAAATCAAAACAGCATTGAGATTTCACCTCATGCCAGTTAAAATGGCCATTATCAAGGAAATTAATAATAACAGATGCTAGCAGGGGTGTTGCCAATAGGGAATTCTACTACACTGTTGGTGGGAATGTAAACTTGTTCAACAACTCTGGAAAGAAGTCTGGAGGTTCCGCAAAAGACTATACATATAGCTTCCCTACGACAAGCAATCCCATTTCTGAGCAATAATCCAAATGACCACAAACCAGCCATACTAAAACCACCAACACAATCATGTTCTTTGCAGCATTGCTTACCATAGCTAAGGTATTGAATCAACCAAGATGTCCTGTAGTGGATGAATGGAAAAAGAAAATGTAGTATATATACACAATGGAATTTTATGCTTCCTTCAGAAAAAAATGGCATTGCCCCATTTGTAAGGAAAAGATAGACTTGCAAAAATTATGTTAAGTGAAGTAAGCCAAACCCAAATAAACATAAGTTGCATGGATTCCTTCATTTGTAATAATTAGAATGTGTCTGCAAATTTACAAGTAAATACAATGGATAGTAAAGACAAATATTTACACTTGCACATGATTAACTTAAAAAGACTCTAAATATTTATATCCTTTCTTCACATTATCCTACACCTGTATCTGCCTTTCCCTTCAAAGCTTTTGTAGATGAACTTCCTATAGGCCATTAACAAATTTAAATTCATTCAAGACTCAATTTTCTTCACTTTTACTTCATACCCTCTTCCTAAACGCAACTACACCCAGGGAGCAATGAATGCCTATGTTATTTCTAACTCAAACATATCTACTACTATTTACTTTTTAAAAAAATGTATTTTACAAATTAGTTTTAAATTTACTATTTTTAATCTTTTCCAGTTGGTTTTCCACAAGGTAAACAAATATTTTCAAGGCAAAACAAAACAAAAAGATAATAGCATTGTCTTTTGCGGACTTTCAGTTGCTTTTTGAATTTCTTTGGATATACACATTCTCTTAATCTTGATTAACATTCTTCAGTGATTTCCCATTGTTATCTTTCCTTACTTTTATCCCACTATTTCAATCACCTTAGTTTGTTTTGATTTAGAGTACTCATTTTGATTCCTCCTTTTAATCCTATGCAATGGATTTACAAATAATATTTCCTCTTTTCTTAGTTGTTCTCCCCTTCTCCTTTCAACTTGCTAGTCCAAGTTATCCTTCAGGTATCAGCTAATTCATAACTTCCTCAAGGCAAGATGACTGGACTCTTTTCTCAAGAAAGTCCCCCCTCCCCTCCCCCCTACACACACACATTAGAGAGATAGTACATCTCTTCATATTTCTTAAAGATCGGTCAATTTGTGCTTGTCAGATTATTTGATTAATATTTCTCTCCTTTCTTAAAGTATGCTACAAAATATTTTCTTAGAAATAAATCCCCAAGCTGGTTGCTGGTGGCTCACACCTTTAATCCTAGCTACTCAGGAGGCTGAGATCTGAGGATCGAAGTTCAAAGCCAGACCAGGTAGGAAAGTCTATGAGACTCTTATCTCCATTATCCACCAGAAAACCACAAGTGACTCTATGGCTCAAGTGGTAGAGTGCTCACCTTGAGCTGAAATGCTGAGGGACAGTGTCCAGGCCCAGAGTTCAAGCCCCACAACCACCAAAAAAAAAAAAAAAAAAAAAAAAGAAAAGAAAAAGAAAAAAGAAAAAAGAAATCCCAATATCTACTATATAATCTAATGCAGATAAATAGTTCAGCAAATACTTGATGAATGAATGAATGAATACAAGATAAATTCCACTCCAGTATATTTTATTCTTCACAATGTCAAACCTCAGTCACAGTAAAAGTGCCAAAAACAGTTGTTGAGCTGTATTAAACAATGATAATTTTTGAATGATTGAATATTTGAAGGAAAACAAACATGGAGTGGATTATGAAGCTTATAAAACATATGTATATTCAGCCCTGTTCATGATCATTTTTATATTGTTTTGTGTGGCATTTGAACAAGAGTCAGGACAATTTGTTTTCTTTGGGATTAAGAGATAGGAAGAAAAGTTTTTTTTTTTTTTATTGTGCTGTTTGCAGTTCTTTTTTTCTTCAGTTTTATTTTTCTACTTTTGTCACTATTTTTTATTTCTGTAAATTTTTTCTTGTATCTTAAGTTTATCTGTTTTGGGGAAGATAAGGGGAAGCACAGAAATGGTGGGACAAACAGTGACCTAATTCTGCAGTGATATTCACTTTGTTGGAAATAAACCATACAACTTGGATGAGGGAGGGTTTTTGGAGGGAACAAACTAGGAGAAAATGAAGGAGGGGTTTGAAACAGTTTCAAAAGAAATGTAATCATTACCTGACTTATGTAACTGTAAGCTATCTGTACATCATCTTAACAATAAAAAGAAAGAAAGAAATATGTGGTCTTGTCCCGTAACTCATTAGTAGAAAATTTGATTAAGTTTGGCTGTGGTAGTTTCTATTTAAATTGAAATGTCATTTTTGTTGTCCCTTTCAGACTGATCTGTGCTGCCTAATCATTTAAATTTAACATTTTTTCTTTAGTCCTTGAAATAAAAAAGCTAATCCTGTCACGATTAGGGAGTATGATGTTTATTAATATATTTTTCCCATTTCCCAAAGAAGTAAGTGGGTCTATATATTAAATAAGTATAGCACTAGTCACTTTCTCGGCATACCCCACATTTGTTTTTGAGATCAACATGCATAGAGCAGTAACAAAAAATGTTTTATAAGGGTTATTCATTTTAGCACATTTTAAAGTAATCATTAGTTTGTGACCTCTCATTAATAGAGCAGATGCAAAACCACAAGCAATTACCACTAATCACTAACTAAAGTCACTGATGGGAGAAATTTGAAAGAAGCATTGTTTATGTTTGCTTTAGAAAAAAAAATCCTAAAGTATGCAGGGATCTGGTTAAGGTTGCAAATTTTATCTAGTTTGAGCAAGTCCACCCTCAAATTATGCAATGTTTATACATAACCATTTCTAATTAGAATTTGAAATTTTGACATTGCCTTTTCATTAAACAAAAATTAATGTCAATCCCTAACAATTAAAACAAAACTGATTATCACAGGATGGGTTCACAGGAAGTCCTTAAAAACTGTCTCATTGATTTTGAAATGAATATTTGATCATAAACATCAATGAAATTTTATTAACGAATTAAAATAAATTATGAGCAAAAAGCAAGTCTTAGGCATCCTGTGTGGCTACTTAAAAGTTTTACTTCCTGCATCAGGATTGGTTGCTTTACATGCCATTAGGATTGCGTCCTTTCTTTTCTTTTTTTCTTAAAGCTTCTCTGGATCACTTATTATTCAGTTTTCTCAAATAAATACCAGGTCTTCATGATTTAGATAAACCATACCTATCATTGTAGTTTTCATTAAAAATTGCTTAGATTAAAAACACACACAGTGGAAGTGATGCTGTAGCATAAGTGGTAGAGCGCTAGCCTTGAGCTGAAGAGTTGAGGGACAACGACCAGGCCCAGAGTTCAACCCCCATAACTGACCAAAAAAAGAAAAAAAAGCATAACACTGTCTCTCTGACTACACACATCCATGTTACCATTTTCAGATTCCTTGTTATTTCTTTATCTAGCTTTATCTAGCTATTCACATGTCTGTTTGTAATCCATAATGGAAGATTTCTCTTTCTTGGCCTAATTGCTGTTTATTTTTAAAACATTTCCCAGAATAAATGAAATTTAATTTTGAATATTACCTCTTCCAAAATTCTAATTTCTAATACCACATTTTCACAGAGCACTAGACAGCAAACTCTGCTCATAGACAGTAACTCTATGCATCTCTATACAACTCTTCTGGGAAACATATATACTGGTACACATTTTGAAGTATTTGTATATTCTTTAATTATTTGTTGGTCCCTGGCAAACTGTATTCACTTATCAAATGCCTACTTACATGTCCTGGACTTTCAAGCTATGATCACATAGGGTAAAACATATAGCCCTAATCCTTGAGGAGTGGATAGTCACAGAGAGACTCACAGTAAACTCTCAACATTTGTTTCCTAGAAAAAGAACAAAGGGGGAACCTATGCAACAGTGATACTCACAAGTCAATATGTTGGAAATGATTTGTACAACTTGTAGGGAGGATTGGGGGTGGGGAGGAAAAGAGGAAGAAAACTGAGTGGAAGAACAAGTTAGATAAGAAATGTACTTACGCCCTTACTTATGTAACTATAAACCCTCTGTATATCACCTTGACAATAAAATTAAAAGAAAAAAAGGAAAAAGATGTCTCCATTTGCTGGATGCTGGAGGCTCATGCCTGCAATCATAGCTACTAAAGAGGCTGAGATGTGAGGATCAAGATTCAAAGCCAGGCTGGGCAGGAAAGTATATGAGACTCTTATCTCCATTTAAGCACACCCCAAGAAAAGCTGGAGTGGAGCTGTGGCTTTCAATATTAGAATGCTAACTATGGGTAACAAAGCTCAGGGATGGTGTGAAGGCCCTGAGTTCAAGGTCCAGTACCATCACACACAAAAATAGAAATCTCAATTTGAAAACTGCTGAAAAAGATGTAAAACACAATCATAAAATAAAGTGACTAAGAAATTGCAGTAAACTATTTTTTCTATGATTTTACTTTCTGTGGCTTCAGTTACCCAAGTCAATCACAACCCAAAAGTATTAAACAGGAAAATCCAGTTAATTAAAAAAAATTGTACTATTTTGACTAGTGTGATGAAATTTCCTGAAGTACTGTTTCATACCTTTTGGTATGTGAATCATCTTTTTCTCTGGTATATCTGCACTCTATACACTACTCCACTTTTATATCATTTAGTATCTATGTCACTTATCAGTCTAACTGTGGAGGTGCCACCTTGTTTGAGTTCAAGCCATCCTTACATAATAATCATAAAAGTGCCTACATTGTTTTTGTCCATTAATCTCATATGATCAAAAGAAGGATTGCACAATAAAATATTCTGAAAGAGAGAGAGACAGAAGAAGGAATATAATATTCATGTTACATTAGAGCACATTGTTATAATATTTCAATTTCATTACTTACAAATTTCTCTCTGAATTTAACTGTAGTTTAAGTTTTATCATGAATTTATGTATTAGGAAAGCAGCATATAGGTTTCAATACTATGTGTGGTTTCATGCCACTGCTGAAGGTTTTATAAGCCTGCTGGAAAATGAGGCCTATTGCATTACAATTCACTACAAAAAGTGTTTAGATACATGAAGACCCTTGCATTTGAAATTTAAGATGATTTTTTAGGCCAAAATTTATATTCAACTCATGTTTCTTTGGTATGAGATTGATTTTGATGATACTTGGAATTTTAATTGTTTTGATGATTGGGAACTTGTGTTTCAATGCACTGGTCCTACTCAATTTCCTTGTTGACATACTCATTTGTTGCCTAATAGTTTGAATATGATTTGAGAAATAAATCCTTAGGTGGATTTATTATGTTATGATCATATACCAAGACTATCTTATAATCTTATAGGACCAGATATGTTGTTGGCTGAAAGGTCTATCTTCTTCCTAATTAGAGGGTGTAAAGGCTAAAGTTTGAGATAAAAATTCTGATTTCTAACATAAAACATAAATAATGAGTTTTAGTATTCATGATTCTGGTTGAGATTGGTATTAGGTAAGGACAAAAATTACTTTATTCTGCCTTATACTTGCTTCAGAGTCAAACAGAATACATTTTCTTGGTAACAGTTCAAACATATCAGTGGTAGATACTTGTGACATTTCCTAATTGTTTTATGGACAAAGCTTTTATCTTAGATTTGCTGTCAGCTGCTCTGTCAACAGAAGGATTAACACTCATACACTAGTTTTCTATCAAGATACCACAAGCTTGAAATTTTACTGCTAGAACAACAGGGATACTACCCTGGGACTATTCAGGAAGTTCCTGCCTGTGGCTGTAAGTTCTCCTACTCTGTCCTACAGTAGTTTCAGAGCTTCAGGTTTGATGTTAAGGTCTTTAATCCATTTTGAGTTGATGTTAGTGCATGGTGATAGGCTGAGGTCCACTTTTAGTTTTCTACATGTGGCCTCCCAGTGTTCCCAGCACCAGTAGTTGAAGAGACTCTGTTTCTTCCACTGTATGTTTTTGGCTCCTTTGTCAAATATCAGCTGACTGTAGGTATGTGGTTTTATTTCTGGATCTTCTATTCTATTCCATTGGTCTTGGGGTCTGTTTTTGTGCCAGTACCATGCTGTCTTTGTTATTATGGCTCTATAGTAGAGTTTGAAGTCTGGCATCGAGATCCCTCCCATGTTGTCTTTTTGCCTAAAATTGTTTTGGCTATTTTAGGTCTTGTGTTGTTCTATATGAATTTTTGGAATGTTTTCTGTATTTCAGAAATGTACATCATTGGGATTTTAATAGGAATTGCATTGAATTTGTACATTAATATTGTCATTTTCACTTTATTAAGTCTGCCTATCCAAGAGCATGAAAGGTCTTTCCATTTCTTCTGTAATTTTTTTAAGTTTTAATAGTTTTCATTAAATAGTTCTTCTACATCTTTGGTTAGGCTATTTCCTAAATATTTTAGTTTTGCAGGGTGGGGGGAATAGGTGGGTTATTGTGAATGGGGTTGCTTCCTTTATTTCCCTCTCTGCTTGTACATTGTCAGTATACAGGAAGGCAACTGATTTTTGTGGGTTGATTTTGTATCCTGCTACTTTGCCAAAGTGATTTATAATTTCTAAGAGTTTGGGGATGGAGTTTTGGGGATCATGAAGGTATAGTGTCATGTCATCTGCAAAAAAGGATAGTTTAACTTATTTCCCTATGCAGATCCCTTAATGTCTTTTTCTTGCCTTATTGTCCTGGCTAAGGGTTCCAGGTCTATACTGAAGAGGAATGGAGACAGTGGGCATCCTCGCCTTGTTCCTGATTTTAGGAGAATTGGTTGTAGTTTTTCCCATTAAGTATAATATTGGCTATTGGTCTATCATATATAGCTTTTAATGTTTTAAGGAATGTTCCTTCTATTCCTATTTTCTCTAGAGCTTTTAATAATGAATGAATGTTGTATTTTTATCAAAAGCCTTTTCTGCATCAGTGGAAATAATCATGTAATTCTGGACCTTGGCTCTGTTGATGTGTTGGATTACATTTATTGATTAACTTATATTAAACCATCCCTGCATCCCTGGTCGTAGTGTATGATTTTTTTTATTTGTTTCTGGATTCTGTCAGCTAGAATTTTGTTAAGGATCTTTGCATCTGTGTTCATCAAAGTGATGGGTCTGTAGTTATCTTTTTTTGTTGGGTCTTTGCCTGGTTTGGGAATGAGTATGATATTGGCATCATAGAATGAGTTTGGGATAGCTCCCTCCTTCTCTGCTTCTCTAAAGAGCTTGAGGAGTATGGGTATTATTTCTTATTAAAGGTCTTATAGAATTCTGTTGTGAATCCATCTGGTCCTGGGCTTTTCCTTTTTGGAATACTTCCTGTATCTAGTTGTAAAATATTGGCTCATTAATTGATTTATTTCTTCTTTGCTCATTTTGGGCAACTTGTATTTTTCTAAAAATGCATCCATTTCTGCTAGGTTTTCTTTCTTTAGAGAGTGTAACTTTTGAAAATAGTTCTTTATAATTGTTTGAATATCTTGGGTATTTGTTGTGATTTTTCCCATGATATCACTGATCCTGTTAATTTGTGTTTCCTGTCTTCTTTTCTTAATCTTGCCAAAAGTCTATCAGTTTTATTTATGTTTTCAAAGAACCAGCTTTTTGTTTTATTAATTTTATTTATAATTTTCCTATTCTCTATCTCATTAACTTCCACTCTTAATTTGATTATATGGCTCCATCTAGAAACTTTAGGTTTCATTTTTTTCATGTTTTTCTAGCTGTTTTAATTGCAACATGAGATTATTTACTTGGTCTGACTTTATTTTCTTGATGTGGGCACTAAGGGCGATAAATTTGCCCCTGAAGACTTCTTTTGCTGTGTCCCACAAGTTTCTTAATGATTTGTCTTCATTTTCATTAAATTGTAGAAACTTTTAAAATTTCTTCTCTAATTTCTTCTATTACCCAGATGTTGTTTAGAAGTGTGCTGTTCAGAGCTGGGTGCTGGTGGCTAACTCCTGTAATCCTAGCTACTCAGGAGGCTGAGATCTGAGGATCGAGGTTCAAAGCCAGCCTGGGCAGGAAAGTCCATGAAACTCTTATCTCCAATAAACCACCAGAAAACCAGAAGTGGCGCTGTAGCTCAAGTGGTAGAGCCCTCACCTTGAGCTGAAGAACTGAGGGACAGCACGCAGGCCCAGAGTTCAAGCCCCACGACCGACCCAAAAAAAAAAAAAAGATGTGTGCTGTTCAATTTCCATGTATTTGAATAATTTCTCCAGTATTCTTTGTTATTGAGAACTAGCTTGATTCCACCATGGTCAGATAGGATATAGGGGATTATGTCAATCCCCTTGCATTTGCTTAAGTTCCTTGCATGAACTATGATATGGTCTATTTTAGAGAAAGTTCCATGAGTTGCTGGGAAGAATGTGTACTGTATTGTTTTAGGGTGAAATACTCACTAGTTGTCAGTTAGTTCTGCTTGAAGTATGGCCTCACTTAGTTCAGTAACTTCTTTGCCACTCATCTGGTTGATAGAACTGTCCTTTGGTGAGAGTAGGGTGTTAAAGTCTCCTAGTATTATCGTATTGGGATCTATTTTATTCTGTAAGATTGAGAGTATTTACTTAACATATTTGGGTGCTCCAACGTTTGGGGAGTATAAGTTGATAAAGATAATATCCTCCTCTTGAATTGTTCCCTGTATTAATATGTAGTGTCCTTCCTTGTCTTTCTGTACTGATTTTAAGGAAAAGTTTATTTTGTCAGCTATCAGGATAGCTACACCTGCTTTCTTACTGGGGGCATTTGATTGGTAGATCCTTTTCCAGCCCTTCACTCAGTTTGTTTGTATTTTTGGCTGGGCGGTGGGTCTCCTGAAGGCAACAGATGAATAGGTCATGTTTTCTGATCCAATCTGCAGTTCTTTTTCTTTTGGTTGGTGAATTAAGTCCATTAATATTTAAGGATAATTTAGAGAGATGCATTGTGGTCCCTGTCATTCCCTGTTTTCCTAAGATTTTCTTCTTTCATTTTCTCCTGTGTTTACTAAGTTAGACTTCTATACCTGTCTGGTGCGGGTCCCTCTTCCTGGTTGCTTTCTTCAGGTTGTGTTGCCCCTCTTAGTATTCTTTGTAATGCTGGTTAATTGTTTATGGATTCATTTAGTTTTTCTTTACTATTAAAAATGTTCATTTCTGCATTGAATGTGAATGCTAGCTTTGCCGGGTATATCAGTCTGGGCTGGCAGTTATTGGTTCTCAGGGCTCGGATGGTACTTTCCCAGGCATTTCTTGCAATGTTTGTGTGGAGAGATCTGCAGTGATTCTATTTTTTTTCCATTGTAGTATAGCTCCTTCTTCATTTTTGCTGCATGTGAGATTGTTTCCTTATTATTCAGATCTATCATTCTTACTATAATGTGTGTAGAAGTGTTTCTCCTGGGATCCTGCTTGTTAGGTGTTCTATATGCTTCTGTTATGTAGGTAAGATGTTCTTTTCTAAGATGGGGGAAATTTTCATTAATAATCTTGTTGAATAGGTGTTGCATTCCCTTGCTTTGATATTCTTCACCTTTGTCCACTCCAATTATATGAAGGTTAAATTTCTTCGCACTATCTGCTTGCTCTTGCATTTCCCTTTGGCATAATTTAAGTGATTTTTCCATATCTGTGACTTTGTGGTCCAGTTCGTGTATTCTGTCTTCGGTATCTGACTCTAAATTTCATTTCGTTCACTCTGTTAACTATGGCTTCCATTGTGGTTTGCATAAAGGAAATGGACTCAGTTATGGATTCGATGCTGGTTCTCAAAGTACTAATCTCACTTCTTAGTGAGGTGTGTACTGCCTCTATTTTTGCATGCACCTCCCTGTTTGAGACCCTGCATCACTTTTGATAGTTTGTCCCTGTGTTCTTTAAACTTCTGGTCTATTTCTCACTTTAATTCTTGAGTCATTGCTTCCAGCAGCTCTTGGATGTAGCCTTTGTCTTCCATTCCTGAATTGCTCCCACTGGGGCTCTTTCCTGGGAGGCTGCTGGCTTTTGGGGGTAGCTTGCTCTCCTGGGTGTTGATAAACCTTGTAATTTTTCTCTGTGATTTTAGCATGGGGATTCAGGGATTATTGGAGACAAATCTGAAAATTTGTTTTGGTCAATAGGTGTTTGTCTTTGCTTGGTTGTTGTTTCTGGGCTGGCAGAGAGGGTCTGTACCTGGTCTCAGTTCTGTTAGGGGTTGACCTCCAGCTGCTGGTCTGACCCACATAGGGCTCTCGGCTCTCTGCTGTAGATCATTGGCAGTTCCTGCCTTTAGGAAAGTGTGGCCTAGACTGCTCTTGTTACTCCTACAGGTGCTCTTGATGAGATCGAATGTGCTGGATGTACTCTTCCAGTTGCTGGAGTCTGCTATGGGATCCTGATGGTTTTTATTTTGTTTTGTTTTGTTTTGTTTTGTTTTTTGCCTGTTACGGGCCTGAACTCTGGGCCTGGGCACTGTCACTCAGCTCTTTAGCTCAAGGCTGGCGCCCTACCATTTGAGCCACAGCACCACTTCTGGCCCTTTCTGCTTATGTAGTGCTGAAGAATCAGATCCCAGGGCCTTATGTACACAAGGCAAGCACTCTACCACTGAGCCACCTTACCAGCCTGAGCTCCTGACTATTATCAGGTGCTGGCAGCCTGAGTTGTCCAATTCCCGGCCTGGGATATATGGGATGGGTTCTGGTGGGGTTTGGGTTTCTGGTTCTCTTGCCCTGGGTACCCAGGTCTTCTGCTGTCATGGGCATGATTCTCAGGAGGTGCCGTTTCCTGTTTTCCCCATCTGCTGAGGTGTATACTCAGTTTCTGACTTCAATCAGGAGGAGTTGGTTGTGTTGCTCAGGCACTGGATCCCTAGGTCTAGTCCTGGCTTCTGGTCCCTGGCTTGGGGCACGCCAGTTGGACCTGTGCTGCTCTGTATCCTGCCTGGGTTACACAGCCTGGAATACAGAGTTCAAGTTTCTTCCACTGTTGGCTATTGTGACCCAGGGATGCTGTTCCTGGCTTGGGCATTTAAGCTCCCTTCCAGGGGTGCTCTTGATCTAGCCTGGCCAGCTGCATGTGCTCCATGGGTTGGTGAAGCTCTTGAACAATTCCCAGTTTTAGTTGGTCCTGTAGTCCAGGTGTTGGGGTAGGGGTCTGGGTCAAAGTCTGGGGGTTCCCACCTGCTCTAGTCTCCCTTGAGGGATACACTGTCCTCTGTGGAGTACTCACCCTGGAGCTAGTTGTTGTTTCTGTGTGAGGTAGGTTGCTGGTTGCCACTGCAATCAGAGTTCAGTTGAGACGCTTGTGGGCTGGGCCGGGCAGTGATGGCTCTTTGTATTTCTCCTCTGTTTCTGCCTCTGTTGATAGTTTTTGGATCGTGATTATGTAATTCCTTACATTGTATTTGCATCACCTCTTTATTGCTTGCTTACTGGTAATGACTTCCAAAAAGACAAATCTGTTGAATTGTTAGAATAATAATTCACATCTTGACACCTAGCAGTAGTTTTGAATGAATCCATTAATGAAGGAACACATGGATGTCTGTACTCATAAAATAAGCCATGGGGATGGGGATATAGCACACTTGCCTAAAATGTATGAGATACTAGGTTTCAGCCCTAGCCAGGTAAAAAGTGAAAGTTAACAAAAGAAGACCACCGTTGATTTGTAAATTATATTTTTAATAATAATCAGTTTTGCATCCTGGAATAAAACAGGTTGAATATTTCTCTTTAAAACCAACTACTTTCTCTGAATAAAGAAGTGTGATGTATAAAAGAATGAGCATCTGAGCACATACTTTGAGTGCATATATATTTATGTACACTGTATATGGATAAGGTATATGTACACTATATATTTGCACAATGCATATATATGCCTTCATATGTGTATATATAAGTACTTATAAATAAGCTATCTGCAGTTAAAATATAATTGAACAACATTTTTATCCTAAAAATAAGATGCAGAATCCTTAAAGATTTATGTTTTAGATACAAATTCTTATATGATTCAATGAAAGCAGCTCTATAAACTCACATTTAGCCCTAGAGAAACTTAATTCTTATTTATTTTCTTTGCAAATATAAAGATATTTCAATATAATTTAATTTAGAGTTAAACTGAATTTCAATGAAAACTAAAATTTCTTTGGTTAACAAAAGTTTTAATGTCAATTATGAAGTATGGAGTATTTGCTTTAAAGTATATTAATGATATATTTGTGCAATGGAAAAATTTCCTATGTGCGTATGCTATCATAGCATAAATTTTATTTGTATATTGCACCATACAATCATAAATGTATACAAATGCTGACAAGTACAAGAGAAAAGTAAGTAACTTTGGCCTTACATACCCTATTAGATTTCCCCCCTTCTTTTAATTATCACTTTGAACTATGCTTAGAAAATATTTACTTACTTTTAAAGAATAACTCTATTGCTGGAGTATTGGTATGTAAATATGTACAGAAGAAATATATAACATAAGTTAAAATTGGATATGAATTCTGTTGCATTAAAGGTAATGTAAATTCCACAATGAATTCAAATGATATGTGTATATATAAACATGTATGTTTATATAATTATGTTATTCCAATTAAAATTTAATTACTCATTTTAAAATAAATATTTATTTCAGGTTAAAGGGTAAAGACATAATAAATCAAATCTGATCTAACATTTCATAAATACAATCTACCACAGGAATGCATTACAACTATTCTCTGAATTAGTGTATTTCTCTGTTTTACTTTTATATCTTTATTAGTCAAATTGATTTGCATTCACTCAAAGGCACCATTTTTAGATTTAAATTAGAGGTAGGAGACAGGAAAATATTTAACGAGGTCCTTCTCTAAGACTGCTGCACTTTGTAATGCATCAATCACTAATTTGTAGTTGATGGTTTTGTACCTACAGTGTTCCTAAGCCAGAGATTGTTCTCCAAAGACAGTCAGCTGGGTAAATGTCAGAGGCTCAAAAAGTAAATTATAGTGCAAACAGAGTTGATATTTCTATGAAATGGAAGAAAGGCATATTTATTTTTAAAATATAGAATTTTATTTAAAACAAGTGAAAAACCTTCTATTGTGACCTTTACGAGATTCCAAACAGTGACGAATTTGGTCATTACAAATAACCTTTTCCAGAAAGCTTTACCATTTGGGATTGATATTTGGTAATGTATGTGAATTAATTTCTTTTCTGCGAAATAACTCATGATATTAAATTTTTATAAGATGTTTTACTTTTGATACTGGGGTTTTAAATAATTTTTGAAAGAAAAAATATGAGGAAACAACTTTATGATGTTTTATCATTTTAACTCATTTAAGGGAAATCATTTTTTTTTCTGGTTTTGTTTGTGTGAGCTTTCTAGGGTATTATATCTTCTAATGATCTTTATGTTTAGCAAAATAAAAATTTGTGTAATTCTGCTTATTAGCTTCAATCTAAAGTGGTTCCAAATTTAACAGCTTAAAATCTGAATGCATTGATTAGTTACTTAGTTGAAATCTGAAACTCCTTTTTACCACATAAATAATATTATGTTTATAGGTTGTTTTCTATCATATTCTTTATTTTTTAAAGACTCTTGGTTTCTTAAATACAAATGCAATATTCATGTACAATAGCTATAAACATGACTAATTCGGTTGATGGAAGCAAACAGAAAAGTAGGCAAATAATATTGCCACAGGCTCTAGTGAGATTCCCCGCATCCTTCCTGAAATATAGACTCTAAAATTCAACTTGGAAATTTGGGGGACCACAAACTGGCCTCTTATTTCTACCAAAAGTGCTTTTTCTTCTTAGCTCCTTATTCCTGGAACACTAAAAGCCAAGAGGATCGCAGATCTTTTTTACTGATTGGGGATTCTTCTGTTTTATGACAAGGTTTCATAAAGGCAGGGATTAAAAGGGTATAACAAACAATATCAAATCAAATGAGCTTTTTAAGACTAGGTCTCTTCCTCTTGACTGACTCTTGACAAATTTGTTCTAAGTATGTGTTTTATTGTCCCCCCTCCCTTTCTACTTCTATCTTCCCAGGAATGATGTCTCTGCTACCAACACTATTATCCAACTACTGAAATGAAAACCTAATGGACCACAGGAAAACAAATTATTTTCTTCAAAACTGGATGAGAAGAGCTAATTTCTATAATATGCTAATATATAGTAAGGAGAACAGTGATATCAAATTTTAATTGCCAAGATTTATTCCTTAACCAAAATGTATTAGTATTTGTCAAAAAGTATAGATGTCTACGTTTAGACATTTTATATGTTAAAAATGATAAGTAGTAGAATTAGTATAACAATTTAACTATCACACTATCTATGTTCCTGAAAAATATTATTTTGATATTACATGTTTATTTTTTAAAATTGGAATAAAAGCTCACTCATGCAGACTTAGGACTTTGTTTTATATATTTTCTTAAGATATCTTCAGGTGATAGCACAATGATTAGCAAATAATGGGAAGTGAATATTTTCTGAATGACTGATGAATGAATAAATGAATAAGTGAATACAACATAAACAGTTAAATGGAAGTATGCTTCACCTCAATAACAGAGTTTATACTTCATTGCCCAGGCCTTCCAAAAGTAAATAATATCACATTTGTTTTTATTTTGTCTATATTCTAAGACACTGTCCATTCAAATGAGGAGTTCTTTAAATAACTGCTTAATAATTGATACCTCTGAATCAGTTTTTCTGATTCAGTCTTCTTCCATAGAAGTTATTTCATTTGTTTTTTCTTTCTTGGGCTTGTCTTAAATGTTGTAGCTCAAATTTAGGATACTTGTTTTTCCTCTTTCATGAATTGGACATTAATTTTTTTGCTTAAAATTGCACAGGAAAAATATATTAGAGGATGATGAAGTGATCTAGAGAAAAAGTTATTGCAAAGTCTTCTATTCAGAAATAACCATAGGGAAAATGTCTCAAAGATGTAAAATAGAAAATGCCGTAATCTGTATTGCATTAAGTAAAGGCTATTGTTCCGTGCATTAAAAAAAAATGAGAGGAAAGTATCTTCAGCTATGTCAAAAAATAGAGTAATGACAATTCTAGGAGGTTATGGCTTGAATACAAAGTGTCTTCCACAGTTTTCTGTGTTAAATGCATGATTTCTAATCTGTGGTAATATTTTAAGAAGTTTCAGAATCTTAGGACATACATTGAGTAAGAGAAAGTATGTAAAGGCAGTGGGGTCTTTCAGGCTTCTAGCTAGTTTCTGTTCCCTTTCTTTTCTCTGTTTCCTGTTTGTTATGAGGTAAGCTCCCAACAACATCACTTTCTGTGTATGCTTGCTGAGCCATTAGCAAAACAAATCAATGTTTGATTACAATGTTCTTTTAGGTACATCGGTCACAGATACACAAAGTAACAAATACAAAAAAATAAGGTAACTAGCTGCTGCTGCTGTTAACCAAGTCACTAAATTATATTTTCTCATTTTTTTTTGTATCAAAGACAAAGAGAATACCTATGCCCCTTTATCTGGACACATAAGATAAAATAGAACATAAAAATATTATTTTAATGCTTAATGTAACACAGATGATATGAAAACTGGTTTTTATGTTAGTGAATACTGACTGACCTGAGAGTTTAACAGTTTTGTGATTAGTCTGATAGCACATGGGTTTTAGGTGAATCAATAACAATTGTACACCTAAAAATATGGTCAAAGAGTAATAATGAGTTAGATAGAGTCAGGCAAACCATGAGCAAGACTTACCATAAGCAAGTCTAGTCAGGTGGTCGTGGCTCATACCTATAATCCTAGCTGCTTACAAGGCTGAGACCACAGTTCAAAGCTAGTTATGGCAGGAAAGACTGTGAGCCTCTCATTTCCAATTTAGAACCACAAAACTGGAAGTAGAGCTGTTCAAAGGGGTAGAGTGTTAGCCTTGAGCACAAAAGCTCAGGACAGTGCTGAAACCCTGAATTCAAGCACCAGGATTAAAAATCTATGCAGTAAATATATGCCTCAAATTCAACCCAGAGAGTAACTATACTAAAAAGACTAATTATAATATGAACAAGCATTTTTTGGCCTATTAATACCAGTTCAAATATAGAAAGATATGACCACAAAGATAACAGTAGCTTCAATTCTATAAACTTATTTAATTTCAAATATTTAAAATATAAATCTTTAAGCTTTACAAGAACTCAGAATTCAAACAATTACCTTATTAAAATACGACATAAAACCACCAGGACAATTCCAGCTCTGCTTTTAAAATAGGTTTTCATTATAAGATTTTCATTATGTATAAAATATACTTTATCGTATTCACTTCCCATTACTGTCTTTACTGTTTCTTTTACTTTCGTCTTCCTAAATAATACCCCTCATACGTTTATGTTATAGAAAGGAAATGTCATGTGAAAGGAAATTTCCATTGTGATATGAAAGGAAATTTTCATTGTTCTTCTGAGTCTGGTTTATTTTGCTGGACTAGCTGACCTCCACTTCCATCCATTTTCCTGCAAACAGTGTAATTTCAATCCATTCAGTGGAACAGAAATCTACTATGTATATGTAAGACTTTTTAAAAATTATTCATCTACTTATAGGAGCTGAAACCAATTCTATAACTTTGCTATTCTGAATAGTGCTATAAAAAACATGAGTAGGCAAATACCTTCATTTTCTGTGATAGTTATATTCCTTCAGGTATATACCTAGCAGTGGAATAGCAAGATTATATTGAAGTTCTATTTTCAGCTTTTTGTGGAATGCCCATGCTATGCTGATTTTAATTGTGGCAGAATGAATTATATTTCCACTAATAAATACATAAAAGTTATGTTTTCCCCATCCTTGTCAGCATTTGCTAGAGTATGTTTTCTTGATGATAGCCAATTTGACTTGGGCAAGGTAGAATCTCTTTGTAGCTATGATTCCCTGTATCAAGATGACTGAGGATGTTGAGTGTTACACATAATTATTGAACCGTGCTATTTCTTTTGTTTACTGTATTTTCAATATCTTTGCCCAATGTATTGGCTGGATTAATTGTTCTTGGGAACTTTTGGGGGTTCTTTACATATTCTACATATTAATGCCTTGTTAGATGAACAGCTGGTAAAGAGTTTCTCTGATCCAATATCTGTCTTATCACTGTGGTATTTGTTTTTTTTTTCTTTTCTTTTTTTTTTGCTGTGCAATTTTAATTTGATGTAATTCCATATTTTTTTCCCCATTCTTGCTATGTTTTTACTGGGCTATCAGAGTTCTGATAAATAAATTGCTGCCTGTCCCAACTTTGTCAAGTGTTTGTACCTGCATATATTTATTTCTGTCCTTCTATTTTATTCTAATGAGCTATGTGTCTCAAATGGGATTAGATCAGGCTATTTTCCTTACTTTGACTATGTAGTATACTTTGAAATCAGATATTGTGATATCTTCAGTATTGCTGTTTCTGTACAGGATTTATTTTGGCTATTAATATCATTTGTGCTTTTATTTTATTTATTTATTATGGTTTTAAGATAGTTTAATAAAGAGATCTTAACTCAACCTGTCTACTTATAAATGCAGTGCATTTGGATCAGTGTTACGTCACATCATTCCCTTCCTACCTATACCAATTCTAATCATCCTCCTGTTTCAGTTTCATACATGCCTATTAAATATTATGATTGTATTTATTTTTGCTTTTATATGAATTTTTAGCAGTTTTCTAGTTCTGTGAAGAATGTTCTTGAATTTTGTGAGAATTGTTCTTGTTAGTACAGCAATTTTCAGAAAATGATTTTCATCTTTTAGTGTCTTCTTCAATTTCATTCTTCAGTGTTTTATAATTTTTATTGAAGAGGAGTGTTACCTTCATGGCTAGTCTTTATTATGTAGAGGTATATTCTTTCTGTTCTTTGATTCTTCAGAGATTTTTATCATGAAAGGATGTTGAACTTGTCAAAGGCTTTTCTGCTTCGATTGAGATAATTATGTGATTTTTCTTTTAATAAGGTACTGCAATTCATGCATGTAATACTTGTGTTAAACCATCCTTGCATTCATGGTATGAAATGAACTTGATCGTGGCTTAGGATTTTTCAATGTGCTGTTGAATTCCATTTTCAAGATATTTATTGTGTATTTTTGCAGTGCTCTTAGTTATATTGCTTGAAACCTTTCTCCTTTTGTTATGTTTTTATCTAGCCTTTGTCTGGCCTTTTACCCATGAGTTTGAAAGTGTTGCATCCCTTTGAAATTTATAAAATTTTTTGAGGAACATTGGTTTTATTTCTTTTTTAAATTTAATTTATGTCAAAGTGCAGAGGGGTTTCAGTTACTTACAAAAGGTAGTGAGTACATTTCTGGTCAAACATTGTTACTCCCTCCCTCAATTTTTCCCACTTTCCTTCTTCCTTAATACCTGCCCCTCCCCCCACCAAATTTCCAACATAACAAAATGGTGGAACAAAGATCAAAGGTTGAACAAATGCAACAGCAATACTAACAAGAAAATATTATTTCTTTAAAGGTCTGGTCGAATTTAGGAGTGAATTTTCTGGTCTTGAATTTCCTTTTTTGAGAGATTATTGCTGCTTCAGTCTCATTGACCATTACAGAGCTGCTTAGGATATTTGCAGGTTTAATTTGAGCAGGAAATATATGTCTATTAATTCGTTAATTTCTTCTAGATTTTCCAATTTATTGGAGTCTTAAAAATGTTCTAAGATGATTTTTTAGTTTTGTGGTGCCTTTTGCAATGCCCCCCTTTCCTCTCTAATTTTACTAATTTGAGTCACTAATGTTGTTCATCTTTTCAACGAATCATTTTTTTTCCTTATTGAACATTTGCACTGTTCTGTTAATCTCCATTTGATTAATTTCCAATCTTGATGTTAATTTTTCTTTTCACCTACTAATTTTAGGGTAGGATATTTCTTATTTTCTGATATCTTGAAGTACTTCATTGGGTTATTTATTTAATATTTCTCAAAGATTTTAAAGAACTTACAGTTGTAAACTTCTTTCTCTAAGCTTCCTTGGTTATATCACAAAAGTTCTTGTATGTTATATTCTTTATTTCCTGTTGATTATAGCAATTTAAAAGGTTCTTCATATACCCAGAGCTGGTATGAGTCCCAAGAGGCTTTGTGTTGAGAAACTTCCTACACAATCAATGGCTCCCCAGTTTGTGTATTCAGGGGAAGCAAATGACCAAAACAAGGGAAAAAGGAGAGCCCAAGAAACCTGGAAATTTGCCAGCCATTCTCAGTCCTTTCAGAGTTTGTTCCCGCAGTAAATCACTCTGTAGGAAGAGGTGGAAGCTGGGAAATGGAGGCATTCATTGGACCTGGGTCCCCAGCTCTGGGCCACATCAAGATCAAACCATATCTAGCAGCGAAGCAATTTCAGAAGCTGAGAAATCTAGTCACAGACGTGAGGTCCAGCTTACAGTTATGAGTCTTGTAATGATCTAACAGTGATGGGATTCACTCCTCATCACAAAGGGCAGATGTACCAATCTACATGTCTTTTGCAACCCAATCTTTGTGGGATAAACATTTTCCTATGGTTGCACGTGTGATCTTCTCCTCTCTATGACTGTTTCTGGTGACTGCTTCCTGCCTGAAATTTACATGAGAGTGACCCCAGTCTATTGTCATTGTAATTGTTCCTTGTTTTCAGCTCCTTAGCCATATCACAGTTTCAGATAATAGATTGACTTGTCAAGATGGTACCTGGACATAGCATTCAAGATTTAAGTTACAACAACATGATTTCTTCACCAGTGACAGTATGCCATACTACAGAAGTCATGCCACACCAAATGTGCACATTGGATTTATGGATGGCAAAAACGATTGCTTATATCTCTGCTCATACTTCCAGTTTGTGGTCATCAGGGCTGCTTGATACACTTTACAATTAACTTTCCCTTACCTATGAACAGGGACACAGGGTTAGAACTAGATGTCTTATTTACATAGCTTTTCTGTTTCTGAGTGCTTTTTTCCCATTACATACTTTCAGGATTCCCAGACCTGTTACCCTCTCTGTGTGGAATGTGTGTTCTTCCTTACTCTGACTCTTGTCAAGTTGTATGGGGAAGCTTCTTATCTCTCATCTTTCATTTGGTCCTCATTTTAAAAATTTTGATTCAGTATTTTGAATTACTGTTATATATATATATATAATTCTATTATTAATGTATTTCTATCTTCATATGATCACAATATAAACTTAAATTAATATTGTCCTGAAATAAATCTGTCATCTTATGAGATTTTATGCCAATAAAACCACTTAATTTGTTAATTTTCAAGAAGTTGTTTCTTTTTATTTTACTTGTGATACAGGGTCTTGAACCCAGGCTTTTAGGTATGCTAAGCAAGTACTCTACCATTGAGCTAAATCTCCATCCATTTATGTGTGTGTGTGTGTGTGTGTGTGTGTGTGTGTGTGTGTGTGCGTGCGTGTGTGTGTATAGACACATGCACTGGTCTTTGGACCTGAATTCAGGGCCTGAGCATTTTTGCTCAAGGCTAGCATTCTATCACTTGAGACATAGATCCACTTCTGGCTTTTTGGTGGTTAATTGGAGAAGAGTCTCATGGACTTTTCTGCCTGGGCTGGCTTCAATCTGCTACCCTCATATCTCAGCATATTGAATAGCTAGAATTACAGACATGAACCACTGACACCTGGCTTGGAAATTATTTCTATAAAGGTGATGATTATAAAACATAAAAATACAAACAAAAGAGAAAAGCATAGTGTCTGTTGAACAGATACTTTCAGCTAATAAGTGTAAAAAATCACAAAATAAGGTTTGAATTATAGCTCAAAATAAGTTATTGTTCCATAAGAATTAATATTGTAGAAATAAATCTGTTAGGTTCTTTATATTACCTATAGTCTAACCTCACAAACAGTTCTGGGAATTAAATATTATTTTTCATTTATAAATATTGATTTAGTCTTGTAGAAATTTAGGCCTTCCTGAAAACCAGAAAAAAATTAGAACATCTGGGGTTTCATTTCTCAAGTTTTCTTTAAATCTGTATAATTTTGCTTTTTGTGCTAAAGTGTTCTGATTCTCACTTCTTAGTTGATTGAGCTAATCAAAATGACACTCAAAACCAAATTACTTAGAAGTACTCCTTTAAATTCTCTTTAATAATCCTGATCTTTACAATTATATATAATCTTCCCATAGTTTACATTGTGTCATTATTAGCTACTTATCTGTCTGGGTTCTCTTAATAAACTGTATTGTGAGGTAGTGGCATAAAACTATCAATCTATAAAACATAGAAACCTATTCAAGCTTTTGTCCAATACAAATCAGCATAGCAAAAGGATATGCACATATTTTTCTAATAGTATAACCAAAAATAATTATGCAGATCTTCTTTTATCCCTATTGTATTTAAATCAAAGATGCTCCTGAATCCTCAGAAATCCAGAGATGGGTCTCTTACATTTGATTATGTGAAGCCCCACTCTTACTTCAAGCAGACCATTCTATAGTTATCCTTTCCTTATATTTGTTTGTCCTATCTGGAATTCCACATAAAATATGGTGTCAACCCTACTTGCACAATAACTTTCCCATTTGAATCAATCATATATGTCACTCTATTCTCCTAGTATTGTTTATGGTCTTGTAAGAGATAAGTAGTCTGAGATTTCTGATCATAATGAACATATTGCTCAAGTGTTACTTTATCTCACTTCCTTCAGGTAGGGTATTTCTCTAAAGAAGGAATAACATTTTTAGAAACTATTCCCTAACCTAGTCCTCTAAAAATATATTAACTTCTACTGTTTGGTGTTTAGAACGTTTTCCTTATTAGGTTCTTTGAGTCTACATATCAAAACAGCTCTCAAGCTAGTCTCTGATGGCTCATTCCTGGCATTCTAGTTACTCAGGAATACTCAGTAGATTGTGATCTGAGAATCATGGTTTGAAGCCAGCCTGGGCAGGAAAGTCTGTAACACTATTATCTCCAATTAGTGATGACCAGAAAGCCACAAGTGAAGCTGTGGCTCAAGTGGTAGACCATTAGCCTTGAGCAAAAAGGCACAAGAATAGAGCCCTAATCTTGAGTTAAAACCCAGGAGTCTCACACACACACACACACACACACACACACACACACACACACACACACACACACACACCATATTATATGTGTATATATATATGTTTATATATGTTATATATATACTAAAAAGAAGAGATAAAATATATAATGCCTGTATATATATATATATATATATATATATATATATATATATATATAGGTTTAGAATTGTAAAGCATCTTCTGTACACTATTACAGACATTTGTAGTTGAATTACTAGGCTACAGAGGCACTGCAAGCAAAAACACTTTTGCACTAGGTCTGAGATTCCACTTTTGAGAAATGTTTTTGAGAAATGTGTGTGTTATACCAAAAAAAGAGGTACTTCTTAGAGAATTTTTTAATTATCCCCATGTTAGCTCATTAATTCTTTTACCCCTCTCTTAAGTTTGCACATGTAAAATGCTGTCCCATACCCTAATGGATGTGAATCATTTTGCAAAGTCCTTGGAGTAACTTTGTCTAATCTTTGAATTCTATGAAGGTGACATGAACCCAGAAAAACTTAGTGGAGATCTATTTTTATCTTTACCTTCTCAGCTCTCACTACCTGCAAGAGGGTCATTTATATAAATATTCAAAAATAGCGATATGTATATATTACTTTTATTCCCAGTCAAGCATCATTAATAAAATTACAATAATAACTCATACAACACATGAAGCAATGTGATATCATGAACTTAATTCTTAGGAAGAAATAACATTTAAAGAAAAATTAGTAATAATGCAAATTATGAGCTGTCAATTGCATGCATGCACACAAACTTGCAAATGCACACACACACTGACACACACACTGAGATTATATATAATTCTTACATATTCCTAGCACCTTCTGATTCAGTTGATACTTCCTAACTGTATTAAAGGTGAATGTATATGTGCATATATGCATGCATACTTGTGTGTGTGAAGAATTTTAATTGCTTCTGTTAATTGTTCTAATTGTGGATGCATAATAAATCACCACTACTGGTAGTGCAGATATTGGTCAATAAGAAACGCAAAGACAAAAACATAATACTGAAATAGAAAACAGGGAATTGAAAAAGGCACAGAATTGTTGGAATATGCACTGCAACTATTAGTGGAGTTTGTCAATGGTTGTATCTTCTAATTTTCATATTTTGGTAAAGGATGAGCTAGGGTATTAAGAGAGATATACAAAAGAGTAGATAAAGAGAAAAGTAAAACAGAAGAGATGTAATTCACAGGACAAAACACTTAGCTTTTCGATTGTAAGACATTTTATGATTCATGTTATTTTCTACAAATCTTTTTTAAACTTTATTTTATTGTAAAGATGCTGTACAGAGGGGTTAGAGTTACATGAGTAAGGCAATGGGTTCATTTCTTGTTGAACATTGTTACCCCCTCCCTGGTTCTCCCAGTATTACTTCCCCTCCACCTTCTTCTCCACCTCCCTGAAGTTGGAAAGTTCATTTCCAATATATGGTCTAGTGGGTATCATTGTTGCAATGGGTCATCCTGTGTCCTTGTTTCAGCATTTTTGTTATTCACTTTCCCCTCCCCAAAAGAGACAAATGTATATATATATAAGATGCAGGGTACCAAAATCAAGTAAAGTGACAACAGGGGATATACCATAGGGGAAAGAACATACAATCGAAACAAGAAAAAAAATCACATAGTACATTAAAAACAACAACAACAAAGAAAGACCTATTTTGGCCATGTCTTAGGGTTCACTTAGCATCATCTTAAATGGTGATATTGTACAGACCTCTTTTGGCCATGTCTTAGGGTTCACTTAGCATCATCTTATATGGTGCTATGCACATAGCTTTTGAGCTTTTCTATTCATCTGATAAAATAATCCTATGCGTATACTAATTATTGCAAATGAGGGAAACCATGGGACCTGTATGGGTCTGGCCAAAAGGGAATCCTATTGCACTATTGGTGGGAGTGTAAACTTGTTCAACCTCTCTGGAAATAAGTATGGAGGTTCTTCAAAAGACTACACATAGAGCTTCCCTTTGACCCAGCAATCCCACTTCTGGGCATTTACCCAAATGATCACAAACAAGACCACATTAAAGATACCAGCACAAACCTTGTGCACTTTTTCCCCCCTGGCAGTGTTCAATAACTCACTGTGATTGTTGAGAAGTTAACACAGAAACAAGGTATGTAGATATTTTGAGAAGGATTAAGCATATATCATCATGTTTCAAGTTGTGTAACTCTTTTCTTGGCTTGAAATTATACTACTTAAGATAGTCAAAATTGATTTTTTTCTTTTAAAAATAATTATAATTTATATAGAAAACTTGTTAGAAGTTTGCCTTTAAATTTAGTGGTTCAAAATTATGGGTCACTTTTGCAAAGGCACAAATTTATATGGTGCATATTACTGCCCATTACCATTTGAAAGAAATTAATAAACCCAGGAAAATCAGTATTAAAGAAAAAGAGTAAGATCATCTAGGCTGCCTTTTGTAGGAATCTCCAGTCCAAAATTTATTTCATATTTGTGTTTAATTTACTCATTATTTATTCATTATTGATTTAGTTCAATGATTATTTTCACCTTTGCAACCTAAATTTTAAGAGAACAAACTTTAACCTGTGGTTCTCAGTATGTTCTCAGATATAACATAACTTTTAGAAATATCTACATACATTTTAGAGATCAAATTACCGAGCTTTATTGGAGACCTATCGCAAAAGATACTTGGAGTGGGAACAAGGTAAGTCTACTTACAATTACACATTTCTCATGTTCATATGTATGAGAACCACAGGCTGAAGAAATGATCATTTCCTCTTTAAGTTTTCCTTGTGCCTGTTCCTGGAACCCAGCAACCTTGATAATTTTCTAGCAGTTGAGAGACTCTTAACATTTCATACATGGGCTAGGGAAACTAAATTATACTATGGAAATTTATAGCTTTTTATGAAGCAAAACTTTATGGCTTAAGGGCATTTTCCTTCCAGAACTTGTTTTCAAGAACCTTAAATAATATTGGTTTGTACTATATAAAATATAAATGAGTTCCTCCATTTTTACTTTTTTGGAATTATGATTACTGCAACTGTGCTACTGTAAATGCATATCTGAATTACATTCAGACTGGTAGTGAGTCCAATCAGACCTTTTCAATGTCTTGATTACCTAAAGTTAAGGAATGGAGCTAGTTTACTTTTAATTGCCATCAAAAGTAGGGTACAGAACTGAACTTAGCAGTCACCAGGGTTTTTTTTTAAATAAACAACTTACATCAATTCAATAATGAATTGCTTATATTCAATAAGTAGAAGTAACAGAAATAAACTGATAAAGTATCTATGATTAGCTATATGTGGAGAGATCATTTGAATAAGATTTACACAAGGCAAAAATAAGTTAAGAAAAATTCAGCTTGCCTCTTTTCAAATGCTAAAATTAGAGATTTTTAACAGTAAAAAATATTTACAGAGGTTTTATGGTAGGAAGGCATGCACATTTTGTGGACTCATACCTGATTACACAGTGCTAGGAAACCCAATCATGGATATTAAAACTTGACTCCTACTTACTTCAAATTTGTCTTTCTAACTTGGCAATGGTGTGTACCAAAGGTTATAGAAAGTCTTGGAGCCATCTGAATTACTTACATACCTTTGATAAATAGCATTATTGATAAATACAAATTTTATATTTATTTTTTTAAAAATCAAAGAATTATTTAAATTTGGCAACTTTCCTATGTTTAATAATTTGTCATAAAATATTTTGTATAAAGTTAACAACTTTGCAAGATTTGGGTTTATAGAATGCTCTTCATTCTGCTGATGAATTCAATCATATAGTGCTGATGTAGACAGTGACATATGAATATGCATTTCAGAATATATTTTTGTCAATTAGTATCTAATCATTTATTAAAATTCTATTATTTTTCAAACAATCTATGTAAGTTAGAAATTAATTGAATGTGACAGTGAACACAAAAGTGTTTTTCCTCCACATCTACAAATTTGACACTCTAGAAAAAGGCCACACTCTTGTTTGTTTAATTTAATGAAAAAGGGAGGTTCAAATCTGTCACTTAATTACATTTTTAACATAAATATGAAATATCACTTCTGTTCAGTTTTAGCCAACCATTACATAGTGAAAAGAAATAATAAAGCAAGAAATTACATTATAGTTATTGATGCAATTAAACATTCTAAATTAATCAAAGTAATTAATTTCTTGCTCCTGTCTTCTTATGTAGAAAGTTTGAAGCATTTTATGATAAAAATATCTCAAATATTTGATATTTGTTAATGAAAAAAGAAAGTTTAACTGTGCCTGGTGTGTGTGCCTGTAACCACAAAACTCTGGAGGCTGAGGCAGGGGAACTGTGAGTTAGACACTAACCAGATACATAGTGAGATTCTGTGTCAAAATATAAAGGAAAAAAAATGTGCTTGGACTTGGATTAAAAATGTTGAAAATGTTTTAAAAAATTATGGGGAGATTCTCCCATAAATATAGTTCTTATCACATATCACAATTCTGAAATGGATTGTGCCCCAAGTATTATGACAAAATTTAAATATCATATTTGTTAAGTTTAAGATGCCAGATTTTTTAATTTAATTGTGATGGTGGTAATAGGTATAAATGCACCAATAGGATTTCAAGGTGAAAAGTAAAAATAATGAGATGGTAAAGATATTAGTTATGAACGAATTGCCAGTATTCCTAAAATCAGTCCCAGATAAATATCCCAATGAACAATATCTTAGGTTTCTTACCCTATGAAAAAAAACAAACTTACCTGAAGTGACAAAGTTGAAAAAGAAGAAAGGTTTATGTTCTGTACTGCTAGCTCACATTGATAATCCTAACTAATGAGGAAACTCCCATCTAGAATATTAAATGTCATAGCTAGCCTAGCCAGAAATGTCATCAAGACTCCAATTGACCTTCAAATAGCCTGGATTGAAGTGAGATTCATGTGCTAAAATGTGAGTTTAAAAAACAACAACATAAACAAAACAAAACAAAGCAACACACACACACACACACACACACACACACACACACACACACACACACAAGAGAAAGAGAGAGAGAGAGAGAAAGAGAGACAGAGAGACAGAGAGCAAGGCCTTGAATTCAAGCTCCAGACCATCAAGAGAGGATGCAAGAGTGGAGTTAAGGAGAAAATAGAAAAGTCTATTATGGATCAAACTTTGTTTTATTCCATGGTCATTGGATGCTATTGCATCCGGGTCTGTGTTGAGGCAAAGCATCATAGCAGGAGCAGGTGGCAGTGGGAGCCAGATGACCTCATGGAGAGAACGAAAAAAGAAAAAGAACCAGAGCAAGAAACTGAGGAACTCAACATTCAAAATTCCATTAATGAACACCACACCCCCAATGACCACCCAATGATCTCCTGTGTTTGATACCAAATCTTTAATGCACTCCATCTTGCAAGTCATTTAGGATTCGTATTATTATACCAGGCAAGAAACAATGTAGATGAATATTAATAGATATTGAACAGACTTTTTTAAAAAACAGATATTGAAGTCACCTTGAAGTTAAAATAAGTCCTTGGAAATTTCTAAATTGTACTTTTTTTCCAAGGCTAAAATTTTTCTTTCTTGAATCTATACAACTTTGTAAAAAAAATAGTCCTTTGAAAAAATATTGAGAGAATATTTCCCCCAATCTTTCAGAACTGCCCATGCTTCTCACCTCTGAGTTCATTTCCCCAGAGCTGGAATCACTTGGCCTTGAGAGTCATACTCAGCTCTATCCCATAATGATGTCAGTCCTGACTCCCACCTAAGAGCTGAAATGAACTCTAACGATACTAGGATACTTGGATGGCCTCATTATGCCTTGGCTTTCAATTTGTACCTTATTCTGGTAATCAAGCTTCTGTTTTCCCTAGCCACTCATTTCCTCTCCTATGTAGTCTTCTTGTCATCTACTTGCTTGCAGAGCAGTTTGTTGATACTGTTGTTTTTCAATGATTAAAACTACATTTTTATTAGTGTTGATTGCCATTTCTTGAGTTTTTACCAACAACATTTATAACAATAAATACTAGACTAAGACAAGTTCACCTACTATGAGAAATATTTAGCCAAGCCATTTGTTTTACTACACAGATTTTTGTTGGTGATTTACCCTCTAGCTTCCCAAACTGAGATTCAACTGCTGGGACCATCATTCCACAGTATAAATAGCTTTGCTGATTTGTCACTTAAAACTGCAATGTCTCTATCTACAGACAAATGCAAAGTCAAGTCCTTGAAGGAATAGAGGAAGAGGCAACAGAGAAACAGAAAGCTGCCACTTGTTCTTATGGCACCTATCTTGTTAATTAAGGAATATTAGTACTAATGTTACATGCCACATGACTGAACTAGAAATCAGATTACATTAAAAATTGTGGAGAAGCCAAGGTCCAGTGACATATCTGTAATCCTGGTTGCTCAGGAGGATGAGATATAAGGGTTATAGTTCAAAGCCAGTCCAGACAGAAAAGCTTGAAGGAGTTTATTACCAATTAGCCAGCCATATGCCAAAAATGGAAGTGTGTTTCTCAAGTGGTAGAATACAACTTTTACCAAAAAAGGAATGCTACTACGCTGTTATGGGAATGTAAATTTGTTCAACCACTCTGGAAAGGAATATGGAGGTTCTTCAAAAGAGCTTCCCTACAACCCAACCATTCCACTTCTGGGCATCTGTCTAATTGACCACAAACCAGGTTACACGAAAGCTACCAGAAAAACCATGTTCACTGCAGTATTATTTGCCATAGACAAAATATGGAATTAATCCAGATGCCTCTTAGTGGACCAGTGGATCAAGAAAATGTGATATATATACACAATGAAATTCTGTGCTTCTCTCAGAAAGAATGATATTGACCCATTCATAAGGAAATGCAAAGACTTGAAAAAAATATATTAAGCAAAGTAAGCCAGACCCAAAAACACATATGATGCATGGTTGTCCTGATTTGTAATAATTAGAATGCGCCTATAAATCTACAAGTAAACCCAATGATGGTAAAAGACAAATAATTACATCTGGACATCATTAATTAAACAGAAATCTAAACTTTCGCACAGTGAGAGCAAAGGAGGGTATCCTTAGGAGAAGCTAGCAAGGGCTCAATAACTATGTGCTCAGGATCAGAGAAAATGACAATTATCAAAATGAACTCCAAGAGGTAAAAGGTTTTTTATTGTACTGTTTGTGGTTCTTTGTTGTTGTTGTTGTTTTTTCTTTTCCTTTTCTTCTTTCCTAATTTTCCCCCTTTGGTTTATTCTCTTTTGTTGATGTTTATGATTTTTGTATCCTCTATTTTTATATAAGTTTAACTCATATGGGTAAAGGAAAGCACAGAAATAGTAGGACAAAGGGTGAACCAATTCAGCAGTGATACTCACTAGACACTATATTGGAAATGAACTATACAATTTTGTGGGAAGAGAAGTCAGGAAGGGAAAAACTGGGAGAGAATGAGGGAGTGGGTGACACTCTTCAAAAGGAAATCTGACTTTTGTAGCTGTAACCCCTCTGTACATCACCTTTACAGTAAAAAAAAAAAAAGCCCACAGAGAGCAAAAAGAAACCCAAGTTCAGATCCCAGTATCAGCACAAGTACACACAGAAAAAAAAGGAGAGAGGAAAATGTGGAGAAATATCACTCTATGCTTTCTATGAGACAAAGAATTAACAATAAGAATATAGTTATCTCCAGTTTAAAAAGACACATCAACTTACTTGACAACTAAAGTAGGTTAGTGGTGGTTGTCTAAATTGTCTAAAATGTAACCAAGTCTGTAACCATTTTAGTTATTATAACTAATGATATTCTATGTCCATTGTTTAGTTGCAAAAAAGAGAGTGATTTTTTTCCTGTTATTTATGATAGGCTCCCAGCATGACGCCCATAAGCAAAGTAAATAAGAGGGGTGCCATCCCTGTGTGGTACCTATGTGATATGTAAACAAGCAAGCAATCACATCAGAGCCTGACCTATTCTCCAATATGTAATACCTTCAGTATTTGAAATCTTTTTTTTCTTTGTAATCCAGTCAAATATTATCAGCATAAATGACAGGAAATAAAAAATGCGTAAATCTTATTGTGAGGGAGGCCTTTGGAAGAAAATACTTCTCAAATGGTAGTGCTGTTTCCTAAATACTGATGATAGATGTTCTTGAAAAGAGATAACTGGGTTGAGCATCATTGCAACATCTGTAGAAGCAAAGCAAAATCATCAGTATATGTCAACAACACTCACAGTGTCTCTCTTTAGCCAGGTGCAGCAATTAATAAGTGTTCTGTAGAATAGAACACATATCTCAATGTCTGTGCAATGAAAAATAATATCTGAAAAGACAGCCCAAAGAAGCTTAGTATGATAAAATCATAAATAAATTTAATCTTTCCTATGATAAGGGAAGCCTTTGAGATCACTAACAAAATGCAGGGGAAGGGAAGACTACACCCCTGGGAATATCATTTACATAATTGAGACTTAAACTGGGAGCAAACAAATTGAGAGGAGTTAAGTAAATAAGGAGAAAGCTATGCAAAGAGATCCTCTCAATGCTACAATTTATCTTTATCTGCACCCATTTCTGAATTAAGCAGGAATGACACCTCTAGGGAATAGTTCCTTAGGCTTGAACTAAATTGTGTAGGCATGTGAGCTCCTGCAGGTTCAGCTTGGTTGCTAGCAAATGGCAGATGTGTTGTCTTTGGCAAGGACTTTTGTTTGTGTTTTTGTTTTGTTCTTGTTTTTTGAGTGCTGAGGGTTTGAAGTCAGGTCCTCACATTTGCCATTCAGGTTCTCTACCATGGACATGTGCCTTCAGGCCTCTGTTTTTATATTGGTTATTTTTGAGAGAGGGTTTTGCTTTCTTACTTGGGCACATGTGAAGACTATCGTCCTCCCATTTTAGGCTTCTAATCATGCACCAGATCAGATTATTTCCACTGAACTTTCTATATTTTCAGAAGTTCAAATCCTATGACCTGGAATCTCAATCTTTCAAATCATAGCCTCCTACATAGCTTAGGGTGGCCCCACCCAGCTATTGGGTGAGAAGAGATACAGATTTTTCTGCCAGACTAGTTTTGAAATGTGAGCAGCACCATCTTAGCCACCTAAGTAGCTAAATTTACAGGTGCAAGCTGCTGACATCCATTGTAGATAAAGATCTTACCTTCTTTGTTGTTCAGGTTCTGTTTTATAGTTTATAGTTTTATAGTTTTATAGTGTTGTGGTTTTTAAATTAGATAGTAAAAATGTTTTCCTGTGGGTCATGGCTTTAGGAAATAAACAATGTATAATAATAATAATAATAGTTATCATTTCTGGCAGATATAAAGATACATGACAGTATACATACTTATATAAGTGTAGATGAACTCAGTAACTAATTTCATATTCATTTATGTTAAAATTCCAGTTCATGCCTGCTAAAATAAATATTTGAATAAAGATTATTAGTTTAATATTTATTATATTAGTTCAATATGTAATTCCCCCTAATATGATTTTATCATAAAAAAGAAAAAGAAAATTTTCTCATTTGCAGTATAATTGTGATTTTACAAACAAAGATACATATTTTGAAGTGTAACTACTTCAAAATATGAACAAACTTACTTAATAAAACTGGATATTTAGATATTAGTAAGTAACCTGAATATACATAAAACATTTGTGAAGTAGTTTGATCTATTTTAGAGAATTGATTTAGATACCTATGTATGACATTTTGGCATTATTTAGTTTAGTTTTTGTAATGTTTCATTGAGGTAGAATAATACATTATGTAGTACATAGATGTAGTACATCTATAAATCTTAAATTTACAGGTTAATAACTTTTTTGTAAATGACTTCACCATTTAAGCAGTGTGTAGATCATAACATAGATATAACCCACACCCAAGAAACATCTCCAGGCTTGTGTCTCAATTATTACACGTCGCTAAATGTGATGATTATTCTTTTTTATTACCTATATTTTAACTAGATTTATGTACCATGAAGTCCAGTAGTATGTAGTATTTTGTGTTCATCATGAGTCTAGGAAAATGATTGGAATTCTCTCTTGAAACAAACAATAGTCTTCTATTTCCTTGAGACATAGTAGTCATGATCTAAATGTGTAACAATAATAAATTTTCCCTATGCTATTATTGATTGTTCACAGTTTTTATATACTGTGAATTATGCTTTATAAGCTATACAGAACATAATTATGGTGTACTTATTTTTTTCTGTTAGCCATAAAATTGAATTCCTTGAACATAGAGTACTCATGTGTTTAGTTATTGAAAGCTGTGTCAACCATTTAACATATTAAATGTATGGATTTACACATTCGTCAGATGTCTTTGAGAGTGTCCTTGCTCTGTTTAAGTACTCACAACCGGCAATATGAATTTTGCTAAGTTGTCCATGTTCTAGTGTTCTAGTGAGTTATTGTGGTTTTAATG
The DNA here is from genome assembly GCF_024711535.1 of Dipodomys merriami. Classification (NCBI taxonomy): domain Eukaryota; kingdom Metazoa; phylum Chordata; class Mammalia; order Rodentia; family Heteromyidae; genus Dipodomys; species Dipodomys merriami. The sequence goes on from NW_027206290.1 coordinate 3,615,757, forward strand.
TCTTTCTCTGAGGATTATGCTTAACACTGTTTTATATATGTACTGGCTGTTAGATTTCTTATCTTGTGAAGTGGAACCTCAGATTTCTACTTCTTACTCTTAGGAAGTTTATTGTCTTGTTACTACTTTGTAGGATTTACTAAATAGGACCCTTATTGTGGTGATACGTATATGTACATGCATGCATATGCACAGATCTATACATATATGCATAAGCATAAGTATATCTAACTCTATATTTAAATACATTATATAAATATATGTAAATAATATATTGTTCTTTGGGGGTACTGCATTTTGAATCTCTTAAAAGTATCTTTTAATAAACAGAAGTCTTCTGGTATGACAAAATCTAATCTGTCAATCTTTTCCTACATGACAAATTATTTTTTGTAGTTTGGTTAAGAAATCTATGCTAACATCAAAATCATAAGGATCTACCTACAATGATTTCTAGAAGTTTTATTCATTATCTCTTATTTCTAGAATTGATCATGAATTGATTTTCCAGCCTGATGTTTCCAGTAAGGTTTGAAGTTCTTTTTTTTTCTCATACAAATACAATTTTAAAAGATGTTGAGGTCAAGTAACATCTAAAAGCAATTTCACTTTCCTCCTTCTTTTGAGGATACTATTATAAATCATTGATTCTATCTGGTCAAACATTTAACTGTAGCCTCTTTAAAAACGTACAGTTCTCATTACTAGAATTAACAATACAATATATATATAATATACAATATATATACTATTTTGTATATATTTTATATCCTATGTGTAACCTACTCTTTCAAAATAATCTTATTCAGGTTTAATTCAACCAATATAGGGAGAAGAAAAACTGAGAGAAATATTTGTAATTCATTCTTTTGTATGCTTTCAATACTAGTAGGATTGATATTATTGAACATGTGTTTTACAAAGATGATCCAGAAAATATTTCTCCAACAGAGAAGATGTAATTTTGTGCTATAACATCAACATTGACATGCATGTATCTTATGCTTAATGTTATACATAACAATTATTGTAATAATTTGTCATTCCCTTTAAATTTTTATATCATTTTGTGTTACATGCTGAATCCCTATTTGACTCATTAATGGGCTCTCCCATATATTAAATCTTCAAATATAAAGCATATACTTTTGGATTTTGTTAATATATTTGAACACAATACCCATATTTATGTTACATAATCTACACAATGTAGTTCTATTTTGGGAGAATACAAGCTAACTTTAGGGTTAATATTATTGAGTGCTTTTTCTATGCATAATTTATATATCATCTTCTTGTTATCTTTAACTATGCAGAGATTAGTCTTATATTTTTATGTAAGTTTGAAAAAATCATACCAATAATTGAGAAGTCATAGTATTGCCACAATATAGGCATAACTGATTGTCTTTAAAGCAGTTCTTGAAATTATGTTGTAAAGAAGCTTTCTCTTTTACAAAGTCAAGGAATATTTGGAAAAAATCAATGCTTTCAATAGTTTCTGGTATAATACTATTTAGGGACATTTGATTTTCATATTTTGATAAAACTATCAAAATATGTTAAAAATGTTTAAATTAAGAATAAAGACTGAAGTAATATTGAATGAGTTTAGAAATAGAGCTACTTGTGTTTAGTGTGTGTGTGTGTGTGTGTGTGTGTGTGTGTGTATGTGTGTGTGTTTGTGTGTGTGTGTGTGTGTGTGTATGTGTGTGCTGGTCCTGGGGCTTGAACTCAGGTGCTGGGAACTGTCCCTGAGCTTTGTTGTTCAAGGCTAGTGATCTGTTACTTGAGGCTCAATTCCACTTCTGGCTTTTTGGTGGTTATTTGGAGATGAATCTTACATACTGTCCTGGTCTGGCCATCTTTGAACTTCAGTCCTCAGACCTCAGTCTTTTGAATTGCTAGGGTTATAGGCTTGAGCCACTAGCTAAGGGCTTCCTTTTAATATCATTTGAAGATTTCCCTTCTCAATGGTAGATAAACAATGGTAAAGTATAGTGACATTACATTGTGTTGATGATGGGAAAATTTGGCTTAAACATTATTGCAAAATTGATTATAGAAAGCAAGGGAAATTAAAAGAAACTGAGTAATTTAGTTCCACAAAGCATGATGAAACAAGATATTTATACAAATTAAAACCTCTTAACTACAGCTTAACCAAACATTAATTGTTAGTTTAACCAAATAGAGTAGCCTGGAGAAAATAATAATGTCCATTCACATTTCTTTTGTGTCAACATGTATTAATTGCACATATTAAGGAGAGTTATAGTATTAAGTTATATGTATATTGAATGCCCACTTGTCTATGCTTTTCTCAATACCAACCAATAGTAATTACTAGTATACCTATAGAGTGACTTGTTTTTTAATTCCTCCACCTTGGAAAACACATGGGGTATTTACCATTCTGTCTGATTATTCCATCAACATGATGTCCTCCAGTATTATTTTTGCTGCAAATGATAGAGAAATTACAGTTGAATAATATGCCATTTTGTGGAAACTTAAGTTGATTGCATACCTGTTGTGAATAATGCCTCAATAAACATGTTTAATGAAATTATTTGGTGTATTGAATTAATTTCCTTGGGACATATACTTAGATGTAGTGCAGCTAGAGTCATATAACTGAACTTTCTTTGAGAAACTTCTATGCTGTTCTCCATAGTGGTTGCAGTACTTTACATTCCTAACATCCTGGCTTCTAATTTGTTTTCCTCATACTCACTTGATTTTCTTGATCATGTTACTGCAATGACATGGTATGATCTTTTGGGTTGCATTTCCTTGGTTGCTATTATTGAACTTTTTTTTCTTATGTCTTTGAAAAATGTCTATTCAGATAATTTGCCTATTTTAAATTGGATTCTTTGTTTTTTTGTAGTTCCTTATTCATTCAAATATTAATTATTTGTCAGATAATTAGAAGCAAATATTTTACATATTTTCTCTCATTCTATAGGCTGTCTTTTCAATTTCTTAATTGTTTCTTTAGCTTTGCAAGAGCATTTTAGTTTTATATAATTCTGTATGTCTACCTTTGCTCTTTTTTTTTAGTTTGCTTTTGGGGATTCCATAAAAAAAATTAGTGTCTCTAACATTTCTAGTATTAATACTATATTTTTCTATTAGTAGTTTAAAGTTGTGTCTTACATTTAGGTCTTCTATTCATTTTTAGTTTTTATTTTTATTTTTAATTTATTTTTATTGTAAAGATTATTGACAAAGGGGTTACAGCTATGTAAGTCAGGTAATAGGAACATTTATTTTTACATAGTGTTACTTCTTCCCTTGTTTTCTCAGTTTGTTTTTCCTCCCAACTTCTCCCTCCTACAAGTTGCAGAGTTCATTTTCCATGTAGTGTGTAATGAATATCACTGCTGAATTAGTTCACCCTTTCTCCCATCATTTCTGTGCTCCTCCTTATTCCCTGCAAAACAGATAAACTTACATACAAGACAAAAAGAGCAAAACTCAAAATCAGTGACCAAGGGAAAAAATATAAAATAACAAGTTCATTTTGATAAGCATCATTTTAGATGACTTTGATTCATTTCAAATGTAACTTTGTAATAATTGAGAGATAGCCATCCAGTACCTGCATATGAATATCCAGTTTCCCCAGCACAAGTTAATGAAGAAGATAATATTTTGACTAATGTATAGATTTGGTGCCATTGTTGAGAATCAGTAAGGTACACCTGCAAATGTCATTTCTGAAATGTCTGTTTTGTTCCACTGTTGTTTTTGTTGTTGTTTTGTTTTTAGTAGGGCTCCGATGTATGCGTGAAAGTCAGTTTCCTTTTGGGGAAAGTCACGTTCAATATTTAAGTCTCTTCTAATTTCATAAACATTTTGGAATTACTTTTCATAGTTCTGTAAACAATACTATTGTTAACTTCTGGGGGTATTTAAATGAATTCATAAATTACCTTGAATATTATCTACATTATTCTAATCGTAATTCTCAAAGTCCAGGAAAATGTAGTTTGCTTTAATTTTTTTCTGTGTGTGTGTGTTCTCAATTTGTGTCACCAATATTTTCAAATTTTCTTCATAGTCACTCACTTTCTTGGTTAAATTTATTCCCATGTATTTTGTGTTGGAATTGCTTTCATGATCTCTCAATTTGTGTCACCAATATTTTCAAATTTTCTTCATAGGCTCACTTTCTTGGTTAAATTTATTCCCATGTATTTTGTGTTGGAATTGCTTTCATGATCTCTTTCTCAGTATTGTTTTTATTGGCATACAAAATGTTTTCTTTATACTGACTTTAGATTCTGCAACATAAATGCTTTTTAATATCCAGATCTAATATTCTTTGTGAGGAGTATTATATATTTCTACAAATACCAACATACCTAAAAATATGGGGAATTTTTATTTTTAATTTCACATTTATATGCATTTTACTCATTTCTCCTGAAGGATTTCTCTACAAATTTATGGTTCTATTAAATAAGATTTGAGAGTGGACCCACTTTTCTTTTTTCTTTTTCTTTTTTTTTTCGGTGGGGGGGGGCCTGGGGGTCTGAACTCAGGGCCTGGGCACTGTCCCACAGCTCTTCAGCTCAAGGCTAGTGCTCTACCACTTGAGCCACAGTACCACTTTTGGCTTTTTTTTCTTTTTGCTTATGTGTTGCTGGGGAATCAAACCCAGGACCTCATGCATACAAGGCAAGTGCTCTACCACTGAGCCACCTTCCCAGCCCTGGACCCACTTTTTTTATACCAGATATTAGAGAAAATGCTTTGAAATGTTTCTGTATTTTATATAACTTTAAATATATTAAGATATAATCTTTATATAACTAATTTGATTAGAATTTTTAACACAAATCAATATTAAATTTCATCAAATACTTCCTGTATATTTTTCACTCAATTGTGTTTATTACTTATGTGTGTTGACCAAATTTGCATTTCTTTATCATGGAAAATGTTGTTATTTATTTGGATTCCATCTGCTGCTTATTACTTGAGAACTTTTTCATCTATGTTCATCAGAGATGCTGGTCTGTATTTTCCTTTTGCTGCTACTGTTGTGTCCTCATCTGCTTTTATCATTAATTGAATATGAGTCATAGATTGAGTTTTGAAGGGTTGCTTCTCTTTAAATTATGTGACTAGAAGGATTAGTTTTTTGTCACTCTTTATATTTTTTATGGAATTCAGGAATGAAGTCATTCATTCCTTGTATGTACTTTCTTGGACAAATTGTTATTACTGATTCACACTCTAAGAATTAGTGCTCTCTATAAGTTTTCTGTGTCTTTATGGCTTAACTTCAACACATTAAATATGCCCAAATCTGTCTCCAGTTTTTGTATGTCTGTGGCATTTGTTTTAAAGTCTCTTTATCTATTTCTAATTTCCTTTCCCCCCACTGGGTTGTCTTTATTTTTTCTAAGTTAGTCCAACTAAAGGTCTGCAAATGCTATGTATTTATGACAGCACATTTTTTCTTTCTTTCTTTCTTTCTTTCTTTCTTTCTTTCTTTCTTTCTTTCTTTCTTTCTTTCTTCCTTTCTTTCTTTCTTTCTTTCTTCCTTTCTTTCTTTCTTTCTTTCTTTCTTTCTTTCTTTCTTTCTTTCTTTCTTTCTTTCTTTCTTTCTTTCTTTCTTTCTTTCTTTCTGTGTGTCTGTATGTCTGTCTGTCTTTCTGTCTGTCTGTCTTTCTTTCTGTCTTTCTTTCTTTCTTTCTTGTAGTTTGCTTATGTCTGTTCTTAAGTTGGCTTTCATTCTTGTATTTATTTGGGGTCTACATTTCCTTTGCTTTTCTAGGTCATTAGGATATGTATCTTGTTTATTGAAATCCCCTTAATTTTTGATTTAGGGATTTGTTATTATCATCTATTTTACTACTGCTTTTGAGGTTCCTACAGGCTTTGTTATGTAGAATATTGGCTTCAGAACTTCATACTGAATAGATAGAGATCAGATCTCTACCACTGACCATATACCAGCTTTTTGGAGGGCTTTAGCTATTTTCAAAAAGAAATTTTTACATTTTCACCTAGGACACCCTGGAAAATGATACTCCTATTTGTGTGATGTGTAATGTTGGGAAGATAGTCATGTACTACTATACCAATTTTTTTTTTGGTTGAGATTGGGCATTACAAACTGTTTATACATGATAACCTCAAACCATGCATCTACTGGTCACCATCTCTTGAATAGCTGGCACTATCGTGTTTAGTCTTATTGTATTGTTTTTTTGACACAAGTTTATTGTAGAGCTTGGACTCATCATCACTTGATTAAGAATACAGATGGGCATCAGCATATCTAGATTATTTCAAGAAAAATTTTAATTTTCCCTTTAATTTCTGCAACAATTCATTGTTCATTTAATAGTATACTGTTATTTCTCTATGAGTTTATGTTTTTTTAGGTGGATGGTATTTTCTAGTTTCACTCCATTGTGGTCAAAGAAGATACATGAATTAGGTTTTGTGAATTTTTGGGGACTTATTTTTTGGTCTATTGTACAGAATGATACCTTTGCTACAGAAGAGAATGTGCTTCGCTAGTTATTGAAAGAAGTGTTCTGTCCTGTATCTGTTAAATCAGTTTCATCTATTGTATCATTTAACTCTACTTGTTCATGAAACAAAAAGGAGGGTCTTGTCAAAAATACTGTTACTACAAAAGTGGAACATAGACTGTTTAGCCAAATAATGGATAAAAATGACATTTGATCAACTTTTTAAATCAAACATACAAAACATAAAACTTGGTCTATATAAAATTATGAATCAAATCTGCAATGATATAGGAGAGATGAAAATTGTACAGTCAAAAAATTAGGAGATAACTGGGGAAAAGTAAAGGTATGTAATAGTAAAGGAAATAGAATAAATAGATTTAGTGTAATACCTAATTCTGTAAAAAAAAAATGTTTAGTGCTGGTGATGGTGGATTTATGGGTGATTTTTGTTGCTGTTGTTGTTGGTCATGGGGCTTGAATTTTGACCCTGCATCATGGGTGATTTTTATACTATACTAGATCCATATACACTTGAGAAAGATTAATGTGAGTGCTCAACATGAAAATGTATAAAGAATAATAAAATTATGATGAACAAATGTATGTGTTTGCAACTCTGTACAAAAGTAGCAGAATATAAATAATGTTGGAAAACTCTATAAAAAAGTATAATGTAAATCAGAACTGAGACTTAGAGATCAAAGAAAACCTTATGTGTCCACAATTATAGAAAACCGGGTGCTTGAAAATTATTGGAAAAGAAGTCTGGTATGATTGGATCATAGATAACTGCATAAAATAAACCAGAGAGATGCAGGAGGCAGTCAATGGAGTGTGAAACAGGGAAGTGGCATGATTACATATATTTAAGAGCTATCGTTTTTGCTAAAAAGCTAGATGTTAATGGAGGTGAAGAAACTAGATAAAAGATTATGCCATGAGACCAGAGATTACTGTGAAAAAATAGCTACTATTGACACTGAGCATAGTTAATAAAAATGACAAAGTGTTCAAAGAAATCTGTCACCCTGGCTCTGAGGTATTTGACTCTAATGGAAGAATGAATGGAAGAATGGAGTTACCACTTACAAGTACTGCCATCTAGTCTTTGCAGAGAGAGAAAGAAGATTTGAAAGGTCATTGGAACTTTAGAATTGAAGTTTAAGAAGTTTATTACCCATTCAAAAGAAGATGTCAAATTAACAAATGCATACAGCTTTGTGGATTTCTGTAAAGTGTCAGAAATGGAAAGGCACATTTATGAGTTACCAGAGTATATGTGTATATATACATATACATATACATATATATATATATATATATATATATATATATATATATATATATATATATATACTTAAAAGCCTGTATGTAACATTTAAAAGCCACGTGCTAGCTGAGAGTATGTGAAGATTCTATATAAAATTTATGTAACCAAGTCTTGGAAATTTTCAGCATGGAATTCATACAAACAGAAAAAGAAAAAAAAACCTTTTGAGAGTCAATCAAGGTATATAACGTACATATAATAATCTGCAAGTACTCAAATTTTTAATGACATGGAAGCAGTCATATGCTTGTGTATGTGTCAGGTTTGTAGCAGAAATATAAAAAAATACAGACAAGAAATTTTTCTCAAAACTGACAGGATAATAATATCTTTGAGAATGGGAGGTAGGGAGAATGGAATTGGGATAAGTAAGCTAATGGCTTTCAATTTTATCTTTGAAGTTTTATTACCTAAAAGCCAATTGAAACATGGAAAAATTAATTAAATGGCTTGTAAGGTATTAGACAAAGTGATAGTATGTTTTGACAATTCTATCTAGAAGTTTGTCTTATGAATAAATGGGAAAAAAGAAAAGGACTATAATTGAAGAAAAGTGTAGTTTTGAAGACTATTTTATTTTTTCTTTCCCATTTTTTGTTGTTGCAGTTTGTCGACTGTTTTGTAAGAAGGGCATTAGCAAATCATGCATTTCAGTGATTATGTAGAAAAATAATTTATTAGGCAAAGGATAATTTCATCATGACAACAAGCAGAAAGAAGTTAAGATGGATATTGGTAAAAATTAAATTGGTGTATTTGGTATTGGCAAGACTGATGATCCCTATTATTTTAACTTTAATTTTCTCTAACATATGAGGCAAATCCAAACCATTAAAACCATAATGGACACAGGAAACATGGGGACATGGATAACTGAAATAGGAAGTTATTGAAAACAGTAATAAAATAATTTGAGAATTTATTTTAATTTTTTCATATGGCTTTGAAGCTTGCTTGTGTAGCCAGTATTTTCCTTTAACAATTTATATTTCTCAGCAAATCCAAGATGCTAACTTACAGTTACAAATAAATTATTAGGTTAACATTTTAGTTTGTGAAAATGTGATCAGAATTAAAATGGGACATTATCAGAGAGAAGAAAGAGCTCCAGGAGATGTCTTAGCTGTTTTGGAGCATAATTTGCTATTGTGCAATGTTAAGAGCATGCTCTGCGTTTTTATAAGAACTGTAGGGTGTTAAGATATATGACTTGCATTACTTTGGCAAGAACATTCACATTTTAGGAGGCATGCATGCTAGTCTGTTCTTTGATCATCTGTAAAGTGGAGTTTGGAAGCCTTACTATTAGGCTTTGTCCAACCAAAACTTTGAACTTTTTCCAAAAATAACTATGTTATAACTCGTTATGTAGTATTGACCAAGTGGCAATTCCAAAATTGGATGGACTTTAAAGATTTGTTATTCATAATTACATATATACCTCTCTGTTACATTGAATTTTATTCTATTTCATGGCAATATGTCTGTACATGTGGTTATTTTAAGTATTCGATGAAGTTGAAGTTAATCTGATAATAAATATAATGCCACTATGAACTGTTGTACTAACATGGAACATTGCTATTTAATATGAAGGATTATTGTTTCCTGGGTCTTCATTGATTCACCAACAAGCTATAGGGTTGGATAGCTAACAGGTCATCAATAGGTGTCCAATAAGTTATCTTATATATTATGAAGTAATTTGTTTTATAATTATTTGGTTATTAACAATATTATTAAGTATTCATTTATTTTAGTAATTATATTTTGACATTGCCTCCTTCAAAGACAAAAATTTGTATACACTTTTATACTACCCAGTGTATTTGCTTGTAAGTTTATATGCTATTTATAGCTTCCATATATAAAGTGAAATAGCAACCTTTGCTTGGGCCTGAAATATTCAACTTAATATAATTTTTCCAGGTCTTTCTACTTCATTACAAATGATACAAGGTCATTCTTTCTAATGGATGAATAAAATTCCATTTTGTATATAACCCTATTGATCCATTTGTCCATTGAGGTACATCTTGGTTGATTTTATGCCTTGGCTATGTGAACAGAACTATACTGAACATGGTTGTAGTGATGGTGCTTTTACTGTGTCCTAGTTTGTAACCATTTGGATAAATGCTTAGAATTGGAATTTCTGGATCATAGAGTAGGTCTATGTTAAGTTTTGGAGGAACCTTCAAACAGCTTTACAGACTTGTTGAACTTGTTTACATTTCCACCAACAGGGTATTAAGGTTTTCTTTTAGCCACATCCTCACAAATATCTGTTTACCCCCATTTTTTTCCTTTTTACTGTCTCTTGTCTTAACTTGGCCTGCTATAATAAAATACCACATACCAGATTGCTGACCTGACATTTATTTTCTACAATCATGATAAAGGTGCTGGTAGATTTAGTGTCTGACAAGGTCTCTGTTCCTGATTTAAAATTAGCTACCTTCTGGTTGTAGCTCACATGGTATATCTTTTCTTCTTCAATTAGTTTCATCATGATACTTCACCTTTGAGCCTTTATCAGTATTTATTATTTATTTATTCCAATACTTTCAATGTATGAAAGTGAGCAGACAAATATTCAACTAAGCACATTTTTCCTCATATTCTTCTCTGAGACTTCAGGTAGAATAACATCCTTAGTTTAAGCAGAGCATGACTGTCAATTTTCTGAATGCCTTTGCAGCTTTTAACAGTCTAGGAGAAATGTCTATGACATTTCCATTTCTATTGTAATGTGGCACAAAAATAAATAAGGATTATTGCAAAACTATTTGCAAAGAAATATACAATCCTCTAAGGTGTTAATATGCAAAAAGAAATATGCTTTCACCAAGCACAAGGGACTACAACAGGAAAGTTGCACTCCCACGAATCACTGAGATGGCTAATAGGGGCTTGCTGAGAGATGGTGTCTTCCTGATAAATGTCCAGTTTGCTCTCCCTTTACAGTTCAAAAGACAGACTTTATCTCTGTGTCAGTCTTACTTCCCATGCCTCACATCAGGTCCAATCTACCCTTCTTTATTTTGCTTTGTGTTTCTGAGGTGAAGGTTGCATGTCCCACAAGTGACATGGTGGACACTGGAGGAAGTCAGCAGTACTAGGGCAGGAGAAGTCTTGTGTTTCCTCTTTGTTCATGTGAGCTGCTGGATTGCTTTCTGTTCACGTGGATAATATCCCAACAAAGTTTCCTAGCAGTAGCAGAGCTCTTGCCTAACTGCATCTCGGTCTGCTTCCCAATTGTCACAAAACTTGTAAAACAGCCTCATAACTCACCTTTCAGAAACATCCACCATTTTTTTCCAATGCTTCCTCCTCAGACATGTACATCACAATTAAAAGGATTACTTCTCCAAGCTATGTGTGCCAATAAATACAAGATACCTGCTTTTCAGTAGTCTCAGTTTCAACTCTTGGAGAACCTCCCCTATGTTTCTGAAGTTTAAGAATTCTGTCCTTATCCCTTTATTCCTATGTTCCTAATGTGATAACCTGGTTTCCATGGTTGATCCCTCCATCATACCCAAGTGTTCTCATTTTATGATTCTTTACTTAATTACCAATATTTTATGGTCATAGTAAGAAGAGTATATATGGGTTAAAATTTGGAGTAGCCTAAACAGTTATTCCATGGATAGTTTAGCAGTACCTTAGAAAGTCCTAAAAAGATTAGGCAGAGATGTTTGTAATTTTCATTAGAATTTGAAAGAGAGCACTTGTGTCTATATGAGCTTTTTGTTTGTTGGTTTGTATTTATTTTTATTTTTTTCTGGTTCTTTTTTAAATAAGTTTTTTATTGTGAAAATACTGTACAGAGAGGTTACAGTTACATGAGCAAGGTAATGACTACATTTCCTAACAAGCATTGTTGCCTCCTCCTTTGTTACTCCCCTACCATCCCTTCCCCACCACCTCCTCAACTACACTCTCTTGCCCTCCATTGTAAAGTTCATTTTTCAACATAGTGTCTTCTACATCTCATTGTTTCAATGGGTCAAACTGTATCCCTATTTGAACATTTTGTTTTTTTCCTTCCCCTCCCCAAATTATACCAACATCAGATACAGTGATAGCAGGGGTTATACCGTGGAGGAGGGACATAAAAAGAAACAAAAATAAATAACATGGTACCTTATAAATACGTTAGAAACAATAGCAAGAAAAAAAGCACTGTGCCCCTATCTTGGGGTTCATTTCACTTAACAACATCTTATCTGACCTTTTCTGCTTGACCCAGACATATAATAATTATTGAAAATAGGGGGACCTATATTTCTTTGGGTCTGTCTTACCTCACTTAATATTATTTTTTCCAAGTCTTTCCATTTCCTAACAAATGGGGAAATGCCATTCTTTCTGATGGAGGCACAGAATTCCATTATATATATTATAAATATATATATATGGTCATATTAATATATATATATATATACACACACACACACACACACACACACACACACACACACACCATGGAATTTTCTTGATCCATTCATCTACTAAGGGGCATCTGGGTTGGTTCCATAATTTATGTGTATATATATGAATATATATAATATATATATGGTCATAGTAATATATACATATGTATATATGTATACACACACACACACACACACACACACACACCATGGGATTTTCTTGATCCATTCATCTACTGAGGGGCATCTGGGTTGGTTCCATAACTTAGCTGCAATCAACATAGTTGTGCTGGTAGCTTTAGCATGGTCTTATTTGTGATCATTTGGGTAAATACCCAAAAGTGGAGTGCTGGGTCATAGGGGAACTCTATGTGGAGTCTTTGAGGAACCTCCATACTGCTTTCCAAAGTGGTTGAACAAGTTTACACTCCACCAACAATGCAGTAGGATTCCTTTCTGGCCACATCCCATCTATCATCTGTTGTTATTAGAATTCTTGATTATAGTCATTCTAACTGGAAGGAGGTGGAATCTCAATGTTGTTTTGATTTGAATTTCTTTTATGACTAGAGAGGTTGAGGCCCTGAATAACAAAAACGATCCTAAACAGAAAGAACTAAATCTAGATCTTTATATATCCTTATATATCGCCCTTGAACAGAATCAAGTCTAAATGGATTAAAGACCTTGGAGTCTAAGCAGACACCCTGAAAACATTAAAGGAAGGAATAGGAGAAACCCTAGGTCTGCTTTGCACAAGCTTAAATGTTCTTAATAGAGACCCAGAAACACAGCAAATCAAACAAACATTGGACAAATGGGATTGCATGAAGTTGCAGAGCTTCTGCATGGCAAAGGACATAGCTAACAAGATCAATAATAGAAAGCCCACGGATTGGGAGAAGAGCTTCACTAGCCATACAACGGACAAGGGTCTCATATCTAAAATATACTTGGAACTCAAAAAATTAAATCCCCCAACAACAAGTCCTCAAAGAAACAACTGCCCAATAAATAAGTGGGCTAAAGACTTAAAGAGAAACTTCTCTGAAGAGGAAATAAAAATGTTTTTGGTTTTTATCTAGGAAAAATTCTGTCCTACCTATTTCCCAATGATATTTGCCTCGTGGAGAATAGATTAATCTACTAAACTATTTATCATGATGATAGAGTGTGTATTGCCTGTTTTCCATTTGGACACATTTCTCAGAATTTTTACTTCCGCTTTTGTGGGTGGAAGCATGAATGAAACATGCATCCTTTCCTTATGGCGAAAATGAAGCAGAGAAGGTGGAAGTCATCTGACCACAGTGCAGGTATCACCTTTTATACCAGAACAAATGTGAACAGGATTATTGGCTTCAGTATATCTCTGGGAAAAATTGAGCTTGCATTATTTCTCCATTTGCTGTGGAGGAAACAAGAACATGGAAAATTTACTGATATAGATTTCAAGGCCATATATAAGCTTTAGAAATATAAACCCCTCTGTAGATGTTATCAGCAGAGTTCTACTATGGGGCAACCCACATAAATTCTACACTTCACCACTTAGGAGGATTGCCATCTCCTCAGTGCTGGGTTTCTTAATGTCTTTAATAATTGCTTATCTTTGTTAGGAGCAGTTAATGCCATAGTAGCTTAAATGGTCTTACTCTCTTTTCCATAAAATGTAAAACATGTTGACAACATTGAAGAAATTTTGACCATAAGATTAAGCATATTTTTCCTTGTTCGGTTAATGAATCATTGGTTATAACTCCTAAATTATTCAGTGTAAAAAGAAAAATAGACCAGTACATGAAAACAGTAAAATAGATATAATTGTACAAATTAATTAAAATTTATTTTTATGGTCACGAGTCAGGAATCTATACCTTTTGTCATATAGAAGAGAATTGGTCATGCCATTCACATAGAACCAGAAAAACATTTGCAGCCATTATTCTCCTAACCAAATAATATAAAACAAGATATGATAATGGCAAAGAATTTGAAAATATTGAAAATAGCCTGCAGTAACTATCAATACAATACTAGCTCATGTTCTGACAGCTGTGAGTATAAAGTAAGGTTCTCTAAAATTGTTTCTTTCAACATGCTTACAATACTGAAAAATAAAGTGATGTTCAGCCATAAACATTGAAGGTTGTATTTGCTTTAATGATCCAGCTTTCCTTTCCACTCTATTACATTGAAAATGCTCTATCTTAAAATATTTTGTTTGTTGAGATAATACAATTAAGTGCCTGGATGAGTAACATACAATAAAGTAAGCTGCTGAACAAATAACAGTTATGGAAGGGAAAAATATCAGATTAGTGGTTTGATTTGCTGAGTTTTTCTGTGGCATATGAGTTAGGGAATGTTGAGTTTTAACAGCAAAGATGATGTTCTAATGTAGATACTGGTAGGTCTGTTATCTGAAAAGGTAAACTTTAAATTAGATGAATTTGTAGGCTAATAAAACACACACACACACACACATATATATATATATATATATATATGAGATCTAAAAATAACAAACAGAAAATAGTCTATAAATTATGTTTATAGGTGGGAAAATTTACAAATATTCTATTATATTATTCTTACTTAATATGCCAGAATATGAATTAGTGATATAATGCATGAGTCTGGGGTAGTTTCATGAAAATAATTTTAGAAATCTTTGTTCTTCAAAATTACACTCATAATCAAAGAATCAGCCAGAACAATTGGCTAGAGTTATACTATAATTATTGATTTGCACACTGCATTGAACAGGACAAGAACACCTTTGCAAACATTAGGGGGGAAAAGGATGCAATAACAAGATACACAATTTTAAGAATTGATATTCTGTAGTTAGAATTAACATTTTTTTTGGCTGGTTGTGGGGCTTGAACTCTGGGATTGGGCTCTGACCCTACGCTCTTTAGTTCAAGGCTAGCGCTCTACCACTTGACCCACAGAGTCACTTCCTATGGTTAATTTTTCTGGTCGTTAATGGAGATGAGAGTCTCATGGACTTTCCTGCCCAAGCTGGCTTTGAACTGTAATCCTCAGATCTCAGCTTTCTAAGTAGTTAGAATTACAGGCATGAGTCACTTGCCCCCAGCTAGGATTTTTTTAATCCTTCCCCCCTCCACCTCTGGTCATCTTAGCTAAATATACTTGATTTCTTGGAGACATAGTTTATGTTCCTGAACAATAACAAAACTACAGTGTTCAACACATTGGTGTACAGGCCTAGAGAGGCACACACATTTTAGATTATCTTTTGAATTCCTCTTACAGGGGATTTCTCAGCATGTATGAGGAGCCATGCAAATGACAGGATTTGAGATATGTCAGAAAAAAATAGCAAAAAATAGTTTTATAAAATAAAGAAAGAGAATGTGGGTTTGGCTTTTTGTCTTCATAAGAAGGCATGAATCTTTACAACATGAGCATTATGGATTTATGACATATTGAGATGTTCTAACTTTTTGAAACACAGAAATTTACAGAGTAATTTAGTTCATATGAGCTATCAAATGTAGATTCTACACAAATGATCATTTGTTGTAGATAAACATTTACTTTAAATCAGTGGACATATTACTCTATTTATTTATTACTTTTATGGAACTAGCTTTATTTATAATATTATAATATTAGAAATAAGAAGAGTAATACATGACACAAACTGTCACAGAATAATTTTACTTATCAAAGTTCTGGGCATTTGCTTCACCTTGAGAGAAGAGCTATGACCGAGTCAAAAAGTGATTAGAAATCTGTGTCTGTCATTTGTTCATAAGCTGAGTTTTGGCATGAGTACAGGGACACACGTGCTTGAACAGCTGAGGAACATCCTAGAGAGACACTTCATGGACAAAAAATAAGAATATTTTAGCAGCTGCCGTGGTTACTAAAGAGAATTTTCAAGACAGTTATTGGGCATTTGCAGTGATAAATGGCTGTCATGTCTACAGGAAATCCGCTCTAAAGATAAATCCTTTAGATCTTAAATGATTTTGGACTTAGAGTTAGATTGGTTATTTGTTTTAGAAAGAATAGAAGTTCAAATTGATCCCACACTGATTCACACTACAGGTAAGAACAGAAAAGGAAATCACTTGTATATTTCACGACACAACTAATTAAGTACATAATAATGTCTTCCCTATAGTCAACACTGTTGAAGGAAGTACTATTAACAATTTGTATCTACAAATCCAGGTGACTATTAATTCTACATTCAACTTAGTTATTGCAATGCTCTCACTCAAATTTTATAAAATAGAAAAGTCTTTCATTAAAAGTTTTGCTCTGAATTTACAAATTTAATTTCTCTAGCAGTTGTCAAGAAAAATATCAATAATTAAATTTTTAATTAAAAACAGTCTTTTTTCCACAGAAAATTTTTATATAATTATGTACATTTACAAAAATTTCTTAGAATCATAATTAAAAATTTCAACTCAAATATTACCTATGTCAAGTAATTGCTCTGCAGGAGTTGATTGAACAATAAATATTTTTAAGAAACTATGAAGCTTTTGTTATTTTTGTTGTTTTTGTTGTTCATGGGGCTTGAACTCTGGGCCTGGGCGCTGTCCCTCAGCTCTTCAGCTCAAGGCGAGCTCTCTACCACTTGAGATACAGCACCACTTCCGCTTTTCTGGTGGTTTATTGGAGAGAGGAGTCTCACGGTCTTTCCTGCCCGGGCTCGCTTTGAACCACAATCATCAGATCTCAGCCTCCTGAGTAGCTAGGATTACAGGGGTGAGCCACTAGTGCCCTGCTGAAGCTTTTGTTATATGTGAAAATAAACTTAAGGCTGGAGGTGTGAATCAAACAATAAAACATTTCCATAATTAAAGAGTATGAAGCCTTGAGTTCAAAACTCTAGTACTGCCAGGATATTGGGTTCTTTAAAAATATATTTTAAGCTAAATATAATGGCTCACACCTATAATTTTAGTTGTTCAAGAGGCATAGATCAGGATAATAACTTGTGATCAGCCCAGGTAAAAGGTTCAACAAACATTAATTTATTAACTCACATATGGCTTGAATTTTATGGAAGATATAAGTAGCAATACCTTGGTCTAAGCTTGCTGTAAAAAATGACATGAGACTCTAACTAAAACATAACCCAAATAAAAAAGGGCTGGAGTGTGATTCAAGTGGTAAAGTATCTGCCTAACTTGTATGAGACTGAGTTCAAACTCAGTACTACCAAAAAAGCAATAGAAGAATAAGTGAATTTCAATAAAATCCTCAATGGCAGATTTCTAAAGCTACCAGCACAACTATGTTGATTGCAGCATTATTTACCATAGCTAATCTATGGAACCAACCCAGATGCCCCTCAGTAGATGAATGGATCAAGAACATGTGGTATATATACACAATGGAAATCTATACCTCCATCAGAAAGAATGACATCACCCCACTTGTTAGGAAATGGAAAAACTTGGAAAAAATTATATTAAGTGAAGTAAGCCAGGCCCAAAGTAAGCCAGCCCTTATTTTAAATAACTAGTATATGTCTAGGACAAGTAGAAAAGGTCAAAAGCTATGTACATATGACCAGATAAGATGAAGTTAAGGGAAATGAACCCCAAGATAGGGATACAAGTGTTTTTTTTTGTTTTGTTTTTTGTTTTTTCTTTCTTGCTAATGTCTCTAATGTATTTATAAGGTACCATGTGATATTTTGTTTCTTTTTTGTTTCTTTGTGTGTCCCTCCCCCACAGTTTAACTCCTGTTCTCACTGTATTTGGTCTTGGTATAATTTGGGAAGGGGAAAGGAAAAAAACAAAGTGTTTAAATAGGGATACAGGTTGATCCATTGCAACAATGAGATGTACAAGACACTATGTTGAAAAACAAACTTTACAATTTAGGCAGGCGGGGTAGGGGTGGCAAGTGTAGTTGTAGAGGTGGGAAGGAAGGGGTGGTAGGAAAAAAACAAAGGAGGAGGTAACAATGCTTGGTAAGAAATGTACTTATTACCGTTGGGCGACGGTGGCGAATACTGGCTACTGAGGAGGCTGAGATCTAAGTATCATGGTTCAAAGCCAGACGGGGCAGAAAAGTCCATGAGACCCTTATCTTCAATTAACCACTAGAAACCTGGAAATGGCTCTGTGGCTCAAGCAGTAGAGTGCTCTCCTTGAGCTGAAGAGCGCAGGGATAGCGCCCAAACCCAGAGTTCAAGCCCCATGACAGAAAAAGAAAAAAAAAGAAAAATACTCATTACCTTGCTCATGTAACTGCCCCTCTGTACATTATTTTCACAATGAAAAACATTATTAAAAAGAAATAAAATGTACTATTTTATAATAAAACAATGCAATTAATTTTTAGTCGGAATTCTAATTTCTATGTCATTTTTACTTCAAAACTTAATAATTCTAGAAAAGAATGACCCATTCCTCTGTTATTGAAAGCTAATACTCCTATGTGAGCATTAAGCTTCCACATAAATTAAGGTAAACGTTTTATAAAGAGTATTGTTCCCAAAATGTTTAAGAAAAGATATTTTTGCTCCTGGATTGGGAGGATTAGCATCATGAAAATGGCAATATTGCCACAGGCGATCTACAAATTCAATGCAATACCCATTAATATTCCAGACTCAATCCTCAATGAAATAGAAGAAGGAATCCAAAAATTCATATGGAACAATAAAAGACCCTGAAGAGTAAATACAATCCTTAGCAGAAAGAACACTGCTGGAGAAAAATCAAATTTCCAACTCCACTACAAAGCCATAGTAATCAAAACAGCTTACTACTGCCACAAGAACAGAGCTGAGGACCCATGGAATAGTGAAGACCCAGAAATGAACCCACAGACCTACAGCCACCAAATCTTCAACAAGGGAAATAAAAAAAAATGGGAGTAAATAGTTTTGGCAGTAAATAGTTCTGGCAAAATTGGTTAAACATGTGTAGAAAACTAAAATTAGATCCTTATCTATCACCTGGCACCAGAATCAACTCCAAATGGATCACAGACCTCGAAGTCAAAGCAGATACTGTATAAACATTACAGGAAGGAATAAAAGAAACTCTAGGGCTCCTTGGTACAGGCCAAAATTTTCTTAGTAAAGACCCAGAAACACAAAAAATAAAAAAAAATATGGACAAATGAGATTGCATTAAACTGCACAGCTTCTGCATGGAAAAGGATATACCTAGCAAGATCAATAGAAAACCCACAGACTGGGAGTGGATCTTCAGTAGCTATACAATTGACTAGGGCCTCATATCTAAAATATACTTAAAATTCAAAAAATTAAATCCCACCAAAAAATCCTCAAAGAAACCACCACCTGATTAATATATGTGCTAAAGACTTAAAGAGAGATTTCTCTGAAGAGGAAATAAGAATGGCCAATAGACACATGAAGGAATGCTCAACTTCTCTGGCCATAAAAGAAATGGAAAGCAAAACAGCATTGAGATACCACCTCATCCCAATTAGAATGGTAGAATCAAGAAATCTAATAACATTATTACAATGGGCCAACCTGTATCCTTTTTTCAGTGTTTTGTTATTTCCCTTCCCAAATTAGAAAAATGTATATAAGATGCAGGGTACCAGAATCAAATACAGTGACAACAGCAGTTATACCATGAAGGAAGAACATAAAAGAAACAAACAAAAAAATCACATAGAATATTAAAAACAACAGCAACAAAGGAAAAAACCAATGAAACCTACAAGACACTATGTTGAAAATGAACTGTACAACTTTGTGTGTGTGGGGGTGGGAGGTGGAGGGGGGAGGATGGAGGAGTTGGGGAGGTGGGGAGGGAAGGGATAGTAGGGGGGAAAAAAGGAAGGGGTAACAATGTTCGGTAGGAAATGTACTCATTAACTTACTAATGTAACTGTAACCCCTCTATACAGTATCTTTACACTAAATTAAAACCAAAAAAAATCCAATAACAGGGCTTGGAAGGTGGCTCAGTGGTAGAGTGCTTGCCTTGCATGCATGAGGCCCTGGCTTCGATTCCTCAGCTCCACAGAAGCAGAAAAAATCCTCAAGTGGCTCAAGTGGTACAGCGCCCAGCTTGAGCTGAAGAGCTAAGGGACAGTGTCCAGGCCCAGAGTTCAAGCCCCATGACTGACAAAAAAAATTTAAAAAATAAAAAAATAAAAAATCCAATAATAACAGATGATGGAGGAGATGTGGTCACTAGGGAACCCTATTGTACTGTTGATTAGAGTGTAAATTTGTTCAACCACTCTGGAAAGAAGTATGCCCTGAATCTTGTATAAACACTTCTCTAATTTGGGGAGGGGAAAGGAAAAAAAACAGAATGTTTAAATAGGGATACAGGTTGACCCATTGTAACAATGAGATGTACAAGACACCATGTTGAAAAATGGGAGTGGGTGTGGGTGTGGGGGGGAGGATGTAGTTGTGGAGGTTGGAGGGAAGGGACGGTAAGGGAAAAACAAAGGAGGAGGCAACAATGCTTTCTAGGAAAAGTACTCATTATGTTGCTCATGTAACTGTAACCCCTTTGTACAGTATTTTTACAATAATAATGTATTAAAAAGAATTATGGATTTTCCTCAAAAGACTAAATATAGAGATCTCCTATGACCCAGCAAATAGCAATCCCACTTCTGAGCATTTACTCAAATGATCACAAACAAGGCTATAGTAAAGCTACCAGCACAACTATGCTTATCATAGCATTATGCACCATAGTTAAGAAACGGAACCAACCCAGAGGCCCCTCAGTAGATGAATGGATATATATATATATATATATATATATATATATATATATATATCACATTTTCTTGATATGTATAATATATTTTATATATAAAATGTTATAACACATATTATATTATAAAATTATATATTATATAAATATATAAATTTATATATATAGATAAATATACTATATATAATTATATATTATATCATGCATATATTATATATTGTATAATATAATATAATTAATGATATATAATATAATTAATATATTATAATATATATAATAAAATTCTATGCTTCCATCAGAAAGAATGACACAATCTCATTTGCTAGGAAATGGAAAATCTTGGAAAAAAGTATATTAAGTGAAGCAAGCCAGACCCAAAGAAATATAGGTCCTATGGTTTGCCTCATTTGCAATAATTAGTATATGTCTAGGATAATTGTATCAGATGAGGAGAAAAGCTCAAAAGCTATGTACATATCACCATGGAAGATGATGCTAAGTGAAATGAACCCCAAGATATGGACACAAGATATCTTTCTTTATTGTTTTGTTATTAATGTACTGTGTGATTTTTTGTTTCCTTTGTATGTTCTTCCTCCTATGGTATATCTCCTATTGTGTATATACATTTGTCTAATTTGGGGAGGGGAAGGAGAATAACGAAATGCTGAAATAGGGACACAGGATGACCCATTGCAACAATGATACCCTCAAGACTGTACATTGGAAATGAACTTTACAACTTCAGGTGGGGGGGCAGGGAGGTGAGTGAGGTAGGGGAGGGAAGGCATGGTAGGAGAACAACAAGGGAAGGGGTAAAAATGTTGGACAAGAAATGTACTCATTGTCTTACTCATGTAACTCTAACCCCTCTGTACAGCATCTTCACAATAAATTAAAATTTTAAAAAAGAAAATAAGATATTTTACCAAATTGTATGGTCATATTTTGCCTTCAGATAAACTATTTTAGTTATATCAAGCCTTTGATGACTGAATGATACATTCATCAGATCCCTTTTCTCAATATTTTGACATCTATTTTAAATTCTTGATAACCTTAAGTAGCTGCATCAAGGATACTAAGAAATCCTGTTTTATTTGTTTAATTCATAAATGTCTAATTTTATTTTATATATGTGTACATTTATACATTTATCTTGCTGATATGAACTGCCTGTAATACCTTTTAATTATGCTTCAAAGAGCAGTTGAATGCATCCTCACACAGAATTTTACTCAGATTTTAGCTAGTAGTGATTGCTGCTGTCCTCATGAGACGATGTAGTCTTTGCTGTTGTATGCCGCAGTTTCTAAGTATTCATGATTCCTTACTCATTATGTACAGGAATTTTTATGTAAGTATGAATTATTTTTGGAAATAAACCATATGAACAGCCAAGAATCTTCTCTAAGGCTGAAATCAGTACTGGGTTTACAGAGAATTCCTATGGGCATTGTGTGTATTTTTAATTTCAAAGACTTTTTGTCTCTTCTAAGATGTTCTATTTTCTGTTTTTATTGAAGTTTAAAACTATAGCCTTCCATATACATCTTATGACTTGAAAAGATAGATCATATTACATTTTTTGACACTGTAAGAATGAAGTAATTTACTTTTTCCATCTCTTTTTCCTATGCTTAGTTTCCCTTTGTTATGAGTTTCTTCCTTTTTACAGTTAGAAATTCCGATATTCTTGAAACATCTTTGTAAACCATTTGCAAATCTCTTTATATCAAGAGAAAATCTAAGGAAACAAAAAATTAGCTGTGTGAAAACAGTTTTTTCTTACCTGGAAAATTAATTACAAAATGGAGAGTGCATAAGAAAATAATTTATGTTTCATTAAAATACACTTGTAATTCTATATTTACATCACTTTTGTCAAATCAATAAAAACTAACCATATATATAAGCAGTACATGCATAGAATTTAAAAATCATCACACATACACATACACACCCCCCCACACACACACACGTGTGTGTGTGTATGTGACCCCTGAAGTTTATCATACCTCTCTTGGAATTTCCTTTGACTGTAGAAAAATTTCCTTGACCAAGCACATGTCTGACTGTATCTAATTGCTAGTTAATATTGGGGTTTATAACAACCTGGTTTCCATGCTTTACTATCAATATACAAAGAAATGAATACTGCAAGTCTCTGTAAAACATGAGCTCACCTGAAAATAACCTCAGTTTTCTTAGTCTCCCAAGGATAAATTAAATATTTTTATGTTATATACTTCATAGTGAGCTTCCATAAAATCCATAGAGGAATGATCTTAATAACTGGAAGGCAACACAGCTTTTAAAAACAGGTGACTGTACAGAGTCTCCACTCTTTACCTACTACCTTTGGGAATTCAGGCAGATACCTATTTTTTCCAGACACCTTTCTTTATTTTTAACATGAGCATAAGACTATTATACCAAAGGCTTGTTGGGATAATAAAATGAGTTAATTTAAAGTAATTGCAAAAATCTAACAAATATGTGATAGCAATAACCATAATAGTGAAAAGAATATCAAATCACCCATTCTGCACATTAGCAGTTTTTAGTATTTAAAAAATATAACTTAACAGTTGTTCCATATGGCTTATAGAGATAATACATTCCTAAAAGTTGACTTAGAGCATGATATAACTAATGGCAGTAAAAATGTGATTATTTTCCCCCTCATTTTTAGTTTTATGAGTGGAGAAAAAAGCCATTATAAGTATGGGAGTTTTAATCCAGTATATAAAGACTATCAGGTTACAATTACATTTGGATAAGATCAGACAGAAATTAAAGATACTAAGCAGAATGAACCCCAAGATAGGGACAGAGTGGTTTTATCTTTCTTGCTGTTGTTTTTAATGTATCTATAATGTACATTTGATTTTTTTTGTTTCTTTTGTATGTTCTTCCCCCATGGTATGCTCCCCCCAGACCCTCCCCTCTCTGTTTTCACTGTATTTGTTCCGGTTTCCCTGCATTGTATATATATATTTTTTTCTACTTTGGGGAGGGGAAGGGAAATAACGAAACACTGAAAAAAGGATATAGATTGATCCATTGTAACAATGAGATGTACAAGACACTAAAAAAAGGATACAGGCTGACCCATTTTACCAATAAGATCCATGAGATACTATGTTGAAAACAAACTTTACAACTTGGGGTGGGGGAGGGAGGAGTTGGGGAGGTGGGGAGGGAAGGGATTGTAGGGGAAAAACAAAGGAGGAGGTAACAATGCTTGATGGGAAATGTATTAATTACCTTACTCCTGTAACTGTAACCCCTCTGTACAGTATCTTTACAATAATATATATATTAAAGGGAACTATTGTGTTGATTTTAAAGTATATCTGTATTTTTAATTTCTTCAATAAAAAGAAGTTAATGTATCCTCCCTATGAAAATATGGCAGCCTTTGGACTTGCCAAAATAAATAATACATGTTGAAAAAATGACATTATATGACTTTATTTGGGTTATGACAGGACTCCTGGAAGCCCTTCCTGGAAATCCTTTTTTCTAGGATCCTTGGGTCATTAAGGAGTCAACCTTGTATAAAGCACATAGAGAAAGATACCAGATGAAGTCCCACTATTCTCAGGCCTCTTATTGAGGCCTTACAAGATTGATGCCAGACATTCAACTATTAGCTTCAGAATTTTCTCTTGAGAGAAATCAAACAAGAATTGTTTACCCAGGCAATCTGTAGTTTTGAGCAATTTGATGATAATTCATGTAAGCCATTCTTTTACAGTGAACTGTTAATGCAGCCTGAGTACTAACTAATGTATGTTATCTACTTCTATATCCTAAAGTTATTTATGTGCATATAAAAAGTAAGTGCAAGAATTAAAATTCAAAGAAATATTCATCAATTTTTTCAAGAACATGTAAATACTGTATAATTCTTTTTATATATTTATTATTATTATAAAAATGATGTGCAGAGGGGTTACTGTTACATAAGTCTTATAATGAGTATGTATCTATTTGCACAGTGTCACCTTTCCCTCACTTTCTCACAGTGTTTTCCTTCCAAATTTCCTGTCTCACGTTGTATAGTTTATTTTCAATATAATGTCTAGTGAGTTTTACTGCTGCATTTGTTCACCCTTTGTCCCACCATTTCTGTACTCACCCAATACTCTCCACAGAACAAATAAACTTACACACAAGACAAAAGGTACAGAAAACCAAAGCAGCAGCACAGAAGAAAAATAAGAGCAACAACAACAGGATCACTTCTGTCAGGAGGCTGAAATCTGAGGATCACAGTACAAAGCCAGCTTGAGCAGGAAGTCCAGGAGACTCATCTCAAGTTAACCACCAGAAAACCAGAAGTGGTACTATTGTTAGAAGTGGAAGAGTGCTAGCCTTGACCTGAAGAGGTTGGGGACAGTGCCCAGGCCCCAATTTCAAGCCCTACAACAGACAAAAACAACAAAAATAAAAACTCTTGTTTTAATTTCTTGGAGTTCATTTTGATAACATCATTTTATATGATCATATGCACATAGCTACTGAACTCTGTGATCCTCTCCTAAGAATATCCTCCTTTCATTGTGTGAATATTTGAAGTCCTGTATAATTTATCATGCCCACCTGCATTTTGTTTTGTTTTGTTTTCATCATCCAGTATGTTTACTTGTACATTTACAGGCACTTTCTAGTTACAATAAATGAGGGAAACCATGAAACTTAGGTTTGTAATTGTTTTAAGCAATTACCCAGCAGCGGTATCTATTCTGCTTTTACCAAAACACATGTTTTTCTAATTTATTTTAAGACTGCATCTCCATCATCCTAAACTCACAACATACACACAACATACACACATACAGCCACTTCATATCCCACTCTAGTGCTGCATTTTGTTTAAGATCTATGGGTATCTCCTCATCAATTCTTTTTTTTTTTTTTTTTGGTCGGACTTGGGGCTTGAACTCTGGGCCTAAGCACTGTCCCTCAGCTCTTCAGTGCAAGGCTAGCACTCTACCATTTGAGCCACAGTGCCACTTCCGGTTTTTGGTCTTTTTTTATTGGAGATAAGAGTATCACAGACTTTGCTGCCCGGGCTGGCTTTAAACTGCAGTCCTCTGATCTCAGCCTCCTGAGTTGCTAGGATTTCAGGTGTGAGCCACCAGTGCCTGGCTTCATCAATTCTTCATAGACATTTTTGTTCTTATTATATTAAAGTAAAACATCATGAAATTATATTTTTTCTCATTTAAGGTCTTGAGAAATCACAACCTTGTTTTCAATAGAATTGTTATGTAGTACCGAGAATGGGTATTTCAGAACAGAGAAAACAAAATTTATAAATGAAAATCTCTTGTTTCCATTTCTTTGAGTTCACTTAAATAAACATCTTTTTATATGATCATATGCACATAACTATTGAGCCCTTGTGATCCTCTCCTAAGAATACCCTCATTTGGTCGCACTGTGTGAATGTTTAATGTCCTGTTTAATTAATAATGTCCACATGTAATTTTTTTGTCTTTTATTTATCTGTTGAGTTTACTTGTAGATATAACTTAGAGGAGGTTATTTGGTTCAGAAAAATGGGGAGAAAATGAGGGAGGAAATGACACTGATCAAAAAGAAATATACTCAATACCTGATTTATGTAACTATAACCCCGCCCTCCTGTACATCATCTTTACAATAAAAAGAAATTAATTTCCTCATATATTGTAGGTTCTCATGTTCTTAGTCACATTAACATGTGAAATTATTTTTTTTTCGGAAATAACAAAAATGAAGTCTTATCATTCCTTTGAGGAATTGAGACACTGAAAATTAAAAAGTTTGTGCTTTTTCCTCAAATGCAAGAAAGACTGTCATATGACAATTGGTCATATGGATTTACAAAGTGGACCTTGGAACAATAAAATTATCTCTATAGATTTTTGAATGTCATTAACAACAATTGGAATTATAAGTTCTATCAATATTTCCTAGTAGAAACAGCAGTTGGATTTCTTATACTCCTAACTAGGAGTATAAGAAGGACACCAGTCCCATTTGTTAGGAAATGTAAAGACTTGGGAAAAGTCACATTAAGTGAAGTAGCCTAGTCCCAAGGAAATTTAGGTCCCATGGATTCCCTTATTTGCAATTAGTATACATAGAGGATAATCTTATCAGATGAGCTGAAAAGCTCAAAAACCATGTACAAATGACCACATAAAGTGATGCTAAGTGGAATGAACCCCAAGATATGAACACAAGAGATCTATATTTATTGTTATTGTTTTGAATGTATCATGTGATTGTATTTTTGTTGTTGTTGTTGTTTCCCCTGTATGTGCTTTCCCCTATGGCATATCCCCTCTTGTCACTATACTCGATTTTGGTACGCTTCATCTTGTGTGTATATATATATATATATATATATATATATATATATATATATATGTGTGTGTGTGTGTGTGTGTGTGTGTGTGTGTGTGTGTGTGTGTGTGTCTAATCTGGGGAGGGAAAGGGGAATAAGAAAATGCTGAAACAAGGACACAGGATGACCCATTGCAACAAGGACAACCATAGGATGGTATATTCGAAATGAAATTTACAACTTCTGGCAGAGGGGAGGAATGAGGTGGGGTGGGGAGGAGTGTGAGAGGTGGGGAAGGGAAGGGATGGTGGGACACCAACAAGGAAGGGAAGAGGTAACAATGATCGACAAATAATGTACTTATTGCCTTACACATGTAACTGTAACCCCTCTGTACAGCATCTGTACAATAAAATAAAAAAGAAACAAACAAATAAAATAAATAAAGAGTAGTCCTTTATTCTGGCATATTTTCTTCTCAAATCTTACTTTGCATATGCATTTTCAAAGTGACTTAGAGAAAGGTTATATTTAATGCACTGTGCTTAATCATTTCTTTAAATTAGGACACATAAGATGGGGGTTTTAGTAAAGGAATTTTATTTCAACTTACCTTTGTTTTCCTCACTGGTAAGCAAATATTTATAAATGAATTTAAGATTAGGACGGCATTTGGTAGCAGCCACAGATACTCTGAAGTCTTGATTGGCAATTGGCTTATTGGTGGAATAATATTCCTGAACAAGTAGAACTGAGGTAGGTTGCTGTAGCCTCTTTTTGGGTTGTGGCTGTTCCAGCTTTACTAGAACCTTCCTCATATTTTGGCACTCAGGTATTTCACATCACACCTGTGACCATAAAATGAAACAGAACCGAAATAGTTGATATGCCCAGACTGGAGGCACTAATTTTGGCAATTGAGGGGAAGAGTTCTCAAGGAAGACCAAGGTAAAATGACAAGTCCACTGAAACAAGTCACCACTACAGGAAAAAAGAGTCTAACATATGAAATCTGTTTTTCATGATTATGTATAATATCTAGAAGGAGAAAGTAATATTTGAAGTATCTTTCCATCGCATAGCATGATATTGTTTTCCTCTGCTTTCTATCTTAGTATGTTGGTTAATGATTCTTCTTGGGGATTGATTATGAAATTACAATAATAGTATGTGCATTTAAATATCCCAGTTACCAGGCACACTAATGCTCCCAAAGGGAAAGTAAATGTGTTTATTAAAAGTAGTGACAGCTTGCTATCTAAAATTGTCTCAGGAATAAACATATCTTCTGACCCAGATTTAAAGTGACAACTAAAACATACCCACATACAAAAAATACAAAGGTAGTAGATTTCTTCATATCAATCTTTAGCTCCGCTTTTCCAACTCTTTGGAAAAGATCTGGAATGATCTTTTAAACAAAAAAAAATAGAATGGAATTTTCTGGTCCTTTCTATCCTATTTTATATTTCCCATATATATTTTTTTCATATAAAAAGATTCAAGGTTTCTTTGGAATGTAATGTCTCTTTTTTGTATGAACAACAACTATGTAAACATTACTGAATTAGTGAATATGAAGTATGAATTTTCTTTATTCTTCCACTGTCATTGTTGGGCTTTTAAAAAAAATTTTATTTATTTTTTATTGTGAAAATACTGTACAGAGGAGTTACAATTACATGGGCAAGATAATGAGTACATTTCTTATGAAGCATTGTAGCCTCATCCTTTGTTTTCCCTTCCCATCCCTTCCCATCCTCCCCCTCACCCAATCCTCCCCGTCCCCCCCCCCCACCAAAGTTGTAAAGTTCGTTTTCGACATAAGGACTTGTACATCTCATTGTTGCAATGGGTCCACCTGTATGGTCTTATAATTTCTGTTTGTTATTCAAGAATAATTTGACTCAGGGACAGAGGTGGAAAATAGTCTGTTTTCCTCTACAATAATTGCATGAAACCTGGAAAGAATTATTACTTCTATTAAGGAGAAAACAATCCTCAGTACTAACTTGAAAAAAAACATAATTGACTGAAACAGAGAAGAAAGCATATGTAATTTAAAGAAAAGTTTGAAATTAAAGCCTTGTTCTTGAGCTTGAATTGATATTCTTTTTTTTCATTTTCTAAGCATGAGAGAATGGGCCATAAAAGATGATCCATCTGGGTGATGGTGGCTCATACATGTAACCCTAGCTAGTCAGGGGCCTTAGTTCTGAGGATCATGGTTTTAAGCCAGCTATGGGAGGAAAATCTGTGAGATTCTTATCTCAAACTAAGCACCTAAAAACTGGAAGATGAGCTATGGTTCAAGTGGTAGAGTCCTAGTCTTTAGCAAAAGAGCTCAGGCACAGTGCTCGGTCATAGAATGGGCATCAGAAAAAAAAGATGATTCACATGTCTCCACACAGATTCTTTGTGGTTTCTGAAGAGCTCCTCAAAAGCATTATGTTACACTATTACTCATGTTGTTAACAGATTTTTCGGTTTGCATATATATAATATATTTGGATTTATATTGGGGTTATAACTCACAGGAAGAAAGCTATTATGAAAAATATAGTTACACTCAAAAGATTTTGACTTTTCTCAATAAAGAAATAATACGTAGTGCTTGACATTGCAACCATAATTTTACACCTCAATGGTTTTACTATAATGAATAATAGATGTGTAATTTCAACTTTCAACTCTGCAAAGAGACAGTTTTGCCTCTGCCACTTGAAATTTAGATTCATATCTATTAGCTCATACAAGGGCATTCTAATGTAGCATTATGTCGGTCACCAAAATATTCAACTTTATGAGATTACTTGGTTTATTTTTTTTCTCATTTGAACTATTTATTTTCTTGATCAGTGGTGAGTTTTCATGTAGAGTGTCAAATAGATTCAGTTTGTGGATTGATTGAGTCATAACTTTTCTCAACTAAATCAAGCAGTTTAATTCCCTAATCTCATTTAATAGTTATTATCCCATCAAGTATGGTACCAAAAACAGTTAAGATAGTATTTTCTGGAAATTTATTAAAAGTGGAATTCTCAGACATTACTATAAAATGCTGATCCTCCAATCCCGGGTATAGGACCCAGCAATCTAGGTTTAACAATTTCTCCATGTGATATGTGGGGATCCACGTCTCACACAAGTAACATGAATAGGGTCGATAATAAAATTGATGGATTAATATGGAGAGAAATAAATCATTAATAGGAGATATCATGCTGATCAATTACCACCCATTTATCTTATTAACTTGCTTTCAAACATATGTTTGCCTAAATAGTAGCTTACCAATTAGTAGTCCATTGAAGTTATAAATTGCTCACACATAAAGCACTATTTTCATTTCCTGTAATGCTCAGAGTTAGATAAAACAAAATGTTGCTTACAATCTGTAAGCATACTCAAGAGTTATAGAAAATTACCCAACTGAAGATTGTATTCACAGCATTCTTCTATGTTTCAGGCTCTTTGGAACTTATATTGGTATCAAAGTATCTATGACATGAAATTAACTACAAATGTGTCATGCAAAGTTCTGTATCAATGGCATCAATGTAGATGAAAAGAAACATTTGTATTTGCTAAAGTTGTAATAGTATGTCTTTATTGAGAAAATTCTCTGCCAACATCTGCTTTATTCAGGTTTATTTTATCGAGGTATTTTAACATTGTAGAAACATTTTTTAAGACACATTTCAAGGAAATTTTAGTTTTCAGCTTTCTTTCTTTCTCAGAGTAAATTTTTTTTTTTTTTTTTTTTTTTTTTTTGTTGGTTGTGGGGCTTGAACTGTGGGCCTGGGCGCTGTCCTTCAGCTCTTCAGCTCAAGGCGAGCGCTCTACCACTTGAGCTACAGCCCCACTTCCAGTTTCCTGGTGGTTTATTGGAGATAGGAGTTTCACGGTCTCTCCTGCCCGGGCTGGCTTTGAACCGCGATCCTCAGATCTCAGACTCCTGAGTAGCTAGGATTACAGGCGTGAGCCACCAGTGCCCGGCTTCTCAGAGTAAAATTTTGATCATCACTATCCCAGCATTTTGAATGCCTATTGTATGGCATGCCCAAGTCCAGACACTAGAACAATGATTAATGTCATAATTCTTGAATTCAATGGGTTTTGTTTTAAGCTCATCAAGGTCTAAGTCATTCTCACTTGGGTCTGCTGTGCAGCACTACTTCTTTAGCTGTCAACACCATGTACTCTTTTCCGTGATTCACTAAACAACATACCTCTCCACTCATAAAGAAATCATATCATTATTCAGGAAAAATGTTAAAAAAAAAACTAGTACGTTTAATGTGGATAATCCAAAGCATTTTCCACAGACTAGACCCTATGCAGTAATTGATCCCAAGTGTACTTTTCTGGCCAACACTGTTTTAATTTTGTTCTTGTTCTGAGTACTAACATTCTGAGTACTTGCTCCAATTTAGGTTTTTCGCATGAGGATATATTTGCTGCATAACTTATCATTTCAGTTTGCTCTGTGCTCTGTTCAAATCTTACCTGCTTAGAAAGTCCTTCCCTAATGAAACTCTGCTTAAAATAATATCCAGTGCTCTCTTTTCAAGTCACTTTTATGTTCCCCCACCATGCTACATTTCTTGCTCAAAGTACTTCTCAGTTCCCTCTGGTGATACTACATAACAATTTGTTTCTTAATATTCTATTAAAATATATCCAGTATTAGATGCTAATTATTTATAATTTTACAAACATTCTTTTTTACTACCACTTGCATTCCACAAAGCCTGATTTTTTAAAATCATTTTGTTTATAACTGTATCTTTGCCAGTTTGAATTTAAAGTTAGAAATATACAAAAACCCACATATTAAAATTAATTAGGCTGTTTCAAATGGAACATTTTCATGAATGATTAATTAGTACAGATCTACTAGTACAGATATAACTAGTACAGATATATCCTAAATAACATTATTGAAACATATACAAGTTAAATTGATAGAGTTAAGTGAGCAAAAATAAAGATACAAAGACATGTACTAAGAAAACAGAAGAGCTCTATTACCCTTTAATAAGGTCAGACATACATCGATCTAAAAAGCAGACATGATAAAATAAGTAAACTATGAAAGTAGAATGAACTTTACAATTTTTTTTGGGGGGGAGGAGTCCAGGAGGTAAGCAAGGGAAGGAATAGTGGGAGAAAAACAAAGGAAGAAGTAATAATACCCTGCAAGAAATGTACTCATTACCTTACTGATGTAACTGTAATCTCTCTGTCCAGCATCTTTACAAGAAAAAAATTAAAAAAGAAAGGATGAAAGAGAGAGAACTACTGGACTCTGAATGAACTAATTAATTTGGCAAGTAATATCTTCTTCTTACTTATATAGGTGTCTCTAGCCATTAATTTTCTAGTAAGAAGAAAGAACATAGTCAGGCACTTTGGTTCAAGCCTGTAATTCCAGGCACATTGAAGGTGAAGCTTGGGAGATTAAGATTTGAGACCAGGTCGGCAAAAAGAAGTTCACAAGAATCCACATCAATCAATACCTGGGCTCAGTCTGTTCTCCTGGCCACACGGGAAGCAAAATGGCTGGGTTTAGTGACATGGGCCTGTCATCCTCAGCTACCTGAGGAAGCACAGTAGACCCAGGTCAGCCTAGCCATAAAGTAGGATCTGCCAGGAAAATAACAAAAGGAGCTGCAGATGGGCTAAGTGGTAGAGTGCCTGTCTAGTAAGCATTAGCTTCTAATATCAGTTCCCAGAAACTCCAACAAGAAAAACAAAAAAAGCCTGAGAACTTTTTCTGCTTACATTATTTTCACCTTTTGTAAATGTAAATGACTTTATGGCAAATTTCATTAAACTATATATCATGACAGAGAAGTGTCTTCCTACTTTTTACACAAAACCTTGGCGGAATATATTTGCATTTGTTTTATATTTTCTTGCACATAAACATTTTATCAAATCATGATGTATCATTGTGTTGCCACACATATACTAGACTACATTTTAGGTAAAATGTGCTAAATATATAAATAGAATAGCATGCTTCTGTACTTTTATTTCCACCTAAATTAGAGTTCTTTTCTTTTCTGTTTGAGGTCAGCTACTTGCTTTCCTTCAGTGTAGTAAGGCATTTTTCACCCCAATTTAGTGTCTCTCCTTATTTTCTGGTGCTGCCAGACTATTGGTAATGTTTTCATTAGCCATCAATCATGTTTCTCTTTTCGAGTCATTCAGTTCTGGTGTGTAAACTGCAGGATTCTCTACAAGAACACTGCCCATCAGAAGTAAAGAATCCATCTTCTAGAACTATTGGAGTAGTGAATGATGACCTTTGTAAAATGGTAGGTGATTAGAAAATCCTCCAAACATCTTACCCATGTTGATATAAGCCAGCCTGATGTCTTCAAAAACAACTAAAAAGGAAATGGTACCTAATATATATATTGTCTAGGACAGTAAGTAAAAAATCAAACTGATTTTTAGGAAACAATGTATGATTTTCAATGTTTGTCATTTAGGTCTGAATGTATATGGGAAGTAAATTAAGCTGTAAAGGCTTTGGAAATTCTGATTATCTATATGGGGGATATTACTGACCAGCATCATTATCATGTATGATAGATAAAAACAGACATGAATAACTGCTACTTACTGCAAAGGAAATATATGCATGGATTTATAAATGGACACAAACTGGTGCTACCTTTTATTTCTCTCAAAGTCATACATTTTTTTCAGAAATAGTTTGTAGAGAATTAAAGTGCAACGTAGTTTTCAACAACAAAGAAATTATAAACAAAATAATTGTCATGAACCATGACAATTGCCTCAGTTATTGAATGTATTTTAATGGATTAGCCATTTTACTATTGCTTTTACATGTGCTATTTCACAATTGCTTACTATATTACTATGTAATAACTAATAATATCACTACTTTAATTAAAATTATTTTACTTGGAACAGACCTCAGGACCAAAGGAATAGAATTGAAAACCCAGAAATGAACCTACAGACCTATAGCCATCTAATCTTCGATAAGGAAGCTAAAACAATAGAATGGAAGAAAGACAGCCTCTTCAGTAAATGGTGCTGGCAAAATTGGTTAACTACATGTAGAAAACTAAAGCTAGATCCTTATATATCACCCTGCACCAGAATCAACTCCAAATGGATCAAAGACCTTGAACTCAAAGCAGACACTCTGAAAACATTACAGGATGGAATAGGAGAAACCCTAGGTCTCCTTGGCTCAGGTCGAAATTTTCTGAATAGAGACCCGGAAACACAACAAATCAAAGAAAGGTTGGACAAATGGGATTGCATAAGATTGCAGAGCTTCTGCAGGGCAAATGACATAGCTGGCAAGATCAATAGAAAGCCCACCGATTGGGAGAAGAGCTTTACTAGCCATACAACGGACAAGGGTCTCATATCTAAAATATACTTGGAACTCAAAAAATTAAACCACCCAACAACAAATCCTCAAAGAAACAACTGCCCAATAAATAAGTGGGCGAAAGACTTAAAGAGAAGCTTCTCTGAAGAAGAAAGAAGTATGGCCAATAGACACATGAAGAAATGTTCAACATCCCTAGCCATAAAAGAAATGCAAATCAAAACAACATTGAGATATCACCTCACTCCAGTTAGAACAGCAAAAATCAAGAACTCTAATAACAACAGATGCTGGAGGGGATGTGGACAGAAAGGAACCTTACTTCATTGTTGGTGGGAATGTAAACTTGTTCAACCACTTTGGAAAGCAGTATGGAGGTTCCTCAAAAGACTTCACATAGATCTCCCCTATGATCCAGCAATTCCACTTTTGGGCATTTACCCAAATGTTTCCAAACAAGACCACACTAAAGCTACCAGCACAACTATGTTTATTGCAGCATTATTTACCATAGCTAAGATATGGAACCAACCCAGATGCCCCTCAGTAGATGAATGGATCAAGAAAATGTGGTATATATACACAATGGAATTCTATGCCTCCATCAGAAAGAATGACATTTCCCCATTTGTTAGGAAATGGAAAGGTTTGGAAAAAATTATATTTAGTGAAGTAAGCCAGGCCCAAAGAAGCATAGGTCCCATGGTTTCCCTTATTTGCAATATCTAGTATAGGTATGAGTCAAGCGGAAAAAGCCAGATAATGTGATGTTAGGAAAATGAACCCTTAAATATGTATTTTAATGTTTTCGTTTCTTTCATGCATGTGTTTCTAATGCATTTATAAGATTATTTCTTTGTTGCTTTGTATGTCCCTCCCCCACAGTGTAACCCCCGCTTTCACTATATTTGATGTCAGTATAACATGTGGAGGAGATGGGGACAAACAAGTCGTTTAAGGATTCAGGTGGACCTGTTGCAACAATGAGAAGTACAAAATGTCATGTCAAAACCAGCTTTACAATTTCGGTGTGGGGGGGGGAGGGGGGTATAATTGGGTGGGGGAGGGGGGTAAAATTGGGTGGGGGGAGGGGGGAGCCGGGGAAGGGAAGTGAAGGGTAAACAAAGGAGGAGGCTGCAATGCTTGGTAAGAAATGTATGCATTATCCTGCCCATGTAATTGTAGCCCCTCTGTACAGTATGTTCTCAAATAAAATAAAATACAATTTAAAAAAAAATTATTTTACTTGGGCTCTAATCATGTAGCTGTAATTCTTCTGTGTATCACCTTTAACATATTATATATTAACATATATTTACATATATATATATAACATGAGGCAAGGATTTAAAACCGGATATGTCTTGCTCCATGTTGTTTATTCTTTCCACACTGTAAAGTTGAAGGGCTCTATAAATGTTTGTGCTTTTGTTATCCTCTTTCTGATTCATTGAGTGATTAATAGTGCCTTAAATGTACAAAGGACTTCC
This sequence comes from Dipodomys merriami, assembly GCF_024711535.1. Taxonomy (NCBI): domain Eukaryota; kingdom Metazoa; phylum Chordata; class Mammalia; order Rodentia; family Heteromyidae; genus Dipodomys; species Dipodomys merriami. The sequence goes on from NW_027206290.1 coordinate 3,651,978, forward strand.
TTGTCTGTCGTTGGAGACAATGGGATAGATAGTAAAGCTGTCTTTCTATGTAGCCCTTTTGCTGGGAAACTGGCTAACAGCTGGACTCCTGGGAGCCACACAGACACAAGAGCAGCTAGAAACAAATAAAGCTGGGTGAAAATTTTGCTCTTTTAGAATTGGTGAAGCTACATTAGGGCTGAGCAAGAGTTGCTTGAATGAGAAATTAGCCTCCTGTTGTCTCCAGATACTACTCCGTGCAGAATTGAACTGGAAGAGGCAACTAAGGTACATTCTAGAACTTTCCTTAGTTGACTATAGAATAAAAGTAAAGTATATATAAAAAAATCAATGTAAGTTTGATGACTAGAGCTGTCAGAAAAAAAGTATGAAACACTCAATTTTGGTGGCTAAAGTATCTCAACAATGCCTTGAAGCAGATGATGTTGAATTCACTCTCTGCATCCCTTTGTCCACCTGGATTCCCCAAGGCTGTAAAAGACAAGTTTCCAGTATTCTGAAAAATGCTCACTTCTTTCTTCTGTCAGAGAATATTATGAAAGTTTCTTAGCTCCAAGCTAAGTCTACACCTGGTAGTAGAGGCATTTTCTTATCTTCAGGGACCATTGATACCCAGCTCAGAGGTAGGCAGTGGATAAAGTTTTTGGCTCTCTGACTATCCAGCTGTCTTGCACAATGACTCTGTTTCAGGATTCACATGGTTTTTCTGAAGGTCCTTAGAGACTCAGCATCAGTAACCCATTTCAGGGTCTCTATCATTACTGTCTTATTGCTTTGCTATCGTACTTCCCTCTCGCCCTCTCATATAACTCCTGAGATCCTGTCACAAACAAACTGCAGGCAGTAACATCCTTTCCTCAGAGTCTCTTTTAGATGAACCCAAACAAAGATTTCTCTAAAGTATTTTCTTTAAAAATGTAGGGATAGTAGGAGAGATACAGGCTTAATTTTAGTCTCCAGCACATAGATGACAGAATAGCATAACCAGCTGTGTTTGGGGATGGGTACTAGTGGGAGAAGGAAAGGCCAAGAGAGAAGGTGCACATACTTCAAGTTCTTTATGTGCATGTATAAAAATACAGTAGTTAAGTAAAAAAAAATACAGTAGTTAATTCTGTATGTATATATGGAAATGTCACAATGAAATCTCTCCCTTGTACAAATACTATATGTTAACTAGAAATATTTTATGCATTTTTATTGTTATTGTAAAAGTGATACATGAGGGGGTTAACAGTTATATAAGTCAAATAAAGAGCACATTTCTTTTGAACAATGACATCCATTCCCTTGCTCTCTCTCTGTTTTGCCCTCTCATCACAGTCACAATTGGTATAGTTTATTTTCAACATAGTGTCTAGTGAGTGCCACTGCTGAATTGCAGAACTATTTCAATGTAGAGATAGTCTTTTATACAAATACGTTTTTAAAAATTATATTATAACTAAATTATTAATTGTCCTCTGTAATATACTATCTCCTAGTGTAGATAATATATACATTTCTTCTTTTGTCTCCTCTCCTTTTTTCTTCCAATAACTATGTTTCCCTTTTTTTAATTGTGAAAATACTGTACAGAGGGGTTATAATTACAAGGTAATGAGTGCATTTCTTATCAAGCACTGTAGCTTCCTCCTTTGTTCCCCTTCTCATCCCTTCCCATCTACATCGCCACCCCCCTGCAGCATGCCAAAATTGTAAAGTTTGTTTTCAACATAACATCTTGAACATCTCATCGTTGCAATGGGTCCACCTGTATCCCTATTTAAACAAGTTGTTTTTACCCTTCCCCTCCACAAATTATACCAACATCAAATACAGTGAAAACAGGGGTTATACCATGGGGGAGGGACATACAAAACAACAAAAAAATATCTTATAAGTATGTTATGAACAATAGCAAGAAAGAAAGAACATTTGAGTCCTTAATAACAGATGCTGGAAGGGATGTGGACAGAAGGGATCCCTATTGCATTGTTGGTGGGAGTGTAAACTTGTTCAACCACTTTGGAAACTAGTTTGAAGGTTTCTCAAAAGACTCCTCATAGAGCTCCCCTATGACCAAGCAATCCCACTTTTGGGCATTTACCAAAATGATCACAAACAAGACCATACTAAACCTACCAGCACGACTATGTTGATTGCAGCATTATTTACCATAGCTAACATATGGAACCATCCAGATGCCCCTCAGTAGATGAATGTATCAAGAAAATGTGGTATATATACACAATGGAATTCTATGCCTCCATCAGAAAGAATGACATTGCCCCATTTGTTAGGAAATGGAAAGACTTGGAAAAAAATAAAGTGAAGTAAGCCAGGCCCAAAGAAACATAGGTCCCATGGTTTCCCTTATTTGCAAATAACAAGTATATGTCTGAGACAAGCAGAAAAGGTCAGATAGGTTGATGTTAGATGAAACTATGCTTCCCTTGTACCTACCATAGCAGCTGACACCGAGTAAATGTTAAATAAATCCTTTTGAAACTGTGTGACTGGTATTGTTGGATTATTTTATTAACTGAGTTAAATGACTTGCCCAGTATTACATTGGCAGTGACAACTGACACGGACAAGAATCCAATCTGATGGTGCCTTTACTGTCACAAATTCATGCTCTTTCTACTCTCATTCAACAACAGCCCAGATCACAGAGGTATTGGACTGCTTTGAATTACAGATTTCTTGCAACCACAAAGTTAGAAGAAGGTGGTACCCATGGTCAAGTCTTCAATTCTAGCAATACAGGAGGTTTAAATACATTGAAGGGACTTTTATTTCTAACTATTCAGCAAAAATTAGGGAGGTAAGAGTTAGAAGAATATTAAAAATTTGAAAGTTTCACATTTTGTAAACCTCCTTACAATCTTATGGAATCATTGTGTCCATAAATACTTTTATGCCAGTACGCTTAATATCTAAAACAATATTTATGTCCTGGAGAGTAGAGAATACATTTTACTTCCTGTAGTTTTGATGACAATAGAGAATAAAAAATAATTTATTGTTCTAATTTTCTGTTCATAAAGTTCTACTTGGTGTCGGAAGAGTACTAGATGCTTACCTTATTTATAGAGGATATCAAATCGAAGTATATTGTTTTTCTACTCCAAACTATGACAAGCTGATCAATTCAAATAATGATAATGTTATAAAGGGGCCATCTTTTGAAAACAAGAAATGTGCTTACAATATAATTATCAGGAGAATTTCAGAGTGCTATTATTAAATATTTTAAGTCATGCAAAATTTAATTACGCCTTCTTTAATGCATTTTATGTGTCCATATAGAAGATAATTTGTTTTTTGAATAGTCCAATTATACCTGTCTGGTAACTAACCAGTTATATTTAATCTACTGAGAATACTTATGCAGAAAAATGCTTAAAATCAGCAAAGTGAATATAAATATTAAGTTTACCATTGTCCACAAATACCTCCCTATTCATAATCATAATTTCATTAACATCTCAAATTGCATTAACATTTAAAATTATGTAAAAAACAAAATAATTTATTTTTTATTAATCTCACAATCCAAAAAATGTTTTGTTTTACAAAATATACTATTAAGGACTAAGGCTTTATTACTATTTAAAGCATCTAATGAATCATCTAGCTATTAATTTCCCTTCAGTTTCCATTAAGAATTCATTAGCCTACTGCATTGTTGGTGGCAGTGTAAACTTGTTCAACCACTTTGGAAAGAAGTATGGAGGTTCCTCAAAAGGCTCCACATAGAGCTCTCCTATGACCCAGCAATCCCACTTTTGGGCATTTATCCAAACTTTCACAAACAAGGCCATACTAAGTCTACCAGCACAACTACGTTTATTGCAGCATTAGTTACCATAGCTAAGATATGGAACCATCCAGATGCCCCTCAATAGATGAATGGATCAAGAAAATGTGATACACACACACACACACACCCAATGGAATTCTATGCCTTCATCAGAATGAATGACATTGCTCCATTTGTTAGGAAATGGAAAGACTTCAAAAAAATTATATTAAGTGAAGTAAGCCAGGCCCAAAGAAACATAGGTCCCATGGTTTCCCTTATTTGCAATAACTAGTATATGTCTGGGACCAGCAGAAAAGGTCAAAAGCTAAGTACATATGACCAGATAAGATGATGTTAATCGAAATGAACCCCAAGATAGGTCTTTTCTTTCTTACTATTGTTCATAACATATTTATAATGTACCATGTGATTTTTTTCTTTGTATGTTCCTCCCCAACGGTATAACCTCTGTTTTCACTGTATTTGATGTCGGTGCTCTGTGTCTTGTATATACACTTCTCTAACTTGGGGAGGGGAAAGGAAAAAACAAAATGCTTAAACAGAGATACAGGTTGACCCATTGTAACAATGAGATATACAAGACATTATGTTGAAAAACAAACTTTATAATTTAGGTGGGGAGGGGGCAGGAGGAGAGGGGGAAGTGTATTTGTAGAGGTGGGAGGCAAGGGAGGGTAGGGGATAAACAAAGGAGTCAACAATGCTTGATAAGAAATGTATTCATTACCTTGCTCATCTAACTGTAACCCCTCTGTACAGTATTTTTATCATAAAAACATACTTAAAAAGTAAAAAATTCATAAGCCTAAATTAATCATACCAAGAAATTGAATTATAATATTTACTTAAATGCATGTAACATAATTTGGTCAATTTACCCCTCCTGTATAAATCTACCTACACATTTCTAAATTATTTGAGATATAACACTTTTCACCAATAGAAATTTATCCTAAGTCACATATCATACATATATCATATGGATAATTCCCCTTCTTTGGTCTTCCTGTTGTCCTGAAACTATGCATTTGTGATTTACCAAATCACTATTTATTGTACACTTTTATAAACTGATTTTAAAATGATTGTTCATAAGTGATATCAACCTTTCAAGTGATAATTAAATTATCTATACATAGCTATTAGATATGTTCCTTCTTTTCCATTCTTTTTCTATTACTTCTATGAAATTCAACTTAGCAATAAATGAAATCATTTTAAGCTCTTTTGCTTTACCCCAAACAAAATGATGCTGTTCTTGCAATACGGGAATTGAAAATGTATCCTTTAATAGGAGAATACCTAAAGGACTTGAAAAGTGACTTTGTTATCTATGAAGAATAATTTAATAAAACATTTTCTTCATATTTTAGTACATTGAAAATATGTTTCTTCCTATAATAGTCATTTGGTTCTAATTCTTATATTCATAGTTGATAAAGAATCTTTCTCTTTTCAATATAAAAAGTAAATTCTAGCATTAAACTAAATATAGAAATTTTGGTAGCTTATTTAATGTTGAATATAGCAGATAGGTTTGCTTTAACTACAAATCTACGTGTTATATGTATATAAGTATTTATATATAAATATACACACACGCATGAGCAGTAGATGTTTTGAGTAAATGTCTAAATGTTACTCAGTGAGGCAGCAAAGTAGTTTATCATTGCATAGATTAAAAATAGTAATTGGCCAGGGGCTAATGTGTCATGCTGTAATTCTAGCTACTCAAGATGCTGAGATCTGAAGATCGCACTTTGATGCCAGCCAGAGCAAAAAAAGTCTCCAGTTGACCACCAAAAGAGAAGTGGAGCTGTGGCTCAAGTGGTAAAATGTTACCCTTGAGCACAAAAACTCAGGAACAGTGCCCAGACCCAGAGTACAAGTCCCAGGATCAATGTGTGTGTAGGAGGGAGGGTGGGAACAAAAAGTAGTAGATGTAATTAATTTTATATCGTTAAAATTTCAAATTCTTTTGTATACTGTAAACAAACAAGAGCAGTATAATTTTGTTGTTTTGAGAGTTTGTATTAATGCATCATTGGCCACTCCATTTTTTGCAAAAACAAATGAATATACATTGCATGCAAAAAATAAAGTCATACAAGGTATTTTTATGTCTCCTGACCCTAAGGTAAAACTGATTTTCAGACAGTATTGCACATAGCAATGTGTTCTAGTCCTTTTAACATTTCCTTTTATTTCTCTGTTTTTCCCAGTTGAGATAAAGAAGGCCTCATGAAAATGATGTCATTTCACAAGAAGCCTACAAGATAATATATTTTTATTATCTGTGCTGAATCCTTCTGGATTCACTCAGTAAAATGTTATGACAAAATCTAATCAAAAAATATTAAAGGGAAATGATCACTCTCTTTTCAATAAAATGTAAAATGATTGCTAGTGTGGATTCTGCAATGATTTCCTATATGTGTAAGTGAGTGGGCAGTCTGAGAGGCAGATATCTAATGGTTTGTGATGATATATATTCATAAATATAATTGATACAAAAGCCTTTTCCTCTTAACTATTTATTCCACTTTACTTATTTCTACTTGCTAGAGTGCTAGACATATTAAAATATTAATTTTCCGCTTTACTGGAATGATTTCAAAGTCAAGTGCCATTAAAATTCTGAATGTAAATATGAAAAATGCGGATGTGGCTCACACTAATCCTCTTCATGATTTTTTTAAAGAAAAAAAACTATTTACTCTTTTATAAAAAGAAGAGCTACTATTTCAAAATTTTTAATTGCTTTGGAAGATGCACACAGAGGCCAGAAATGGTGTCAGAGTTATGTGAAATATTGTCTGTCATTCAGAAATCATTGAGTACTTCCTCACTATAAGCTTATAAAACAAAGAGTAGTTTTGGGGTGTTAGGTCAATGTGCAGTGTCAAGACCACATTTCACTTCCATAAAGAGTATTTCCACTGTAGTTTTTCTTTGTAAAGTTACTACATATTTCAATTAGATGGACAAGCTAAAAAAAAAATGCCACACAGGACAAGTCTGTGTGACTGATGCAATTGCTCTCTGTGATCAGGCTTGGAGCCTTGAATAAAAGTAAGGTTAAAAGCTCTGAAGAAGATCAGTCATTGCTACACATCAAAGGCGATTACAAAGTATGGGTTGTGAACTGAAAGAGATGGGTTGTGATGTGAAAGAGATGTCATAGTATCCATCAATTGCTTTTGTTGCTTATGATTTTTCTCTTCAGCAGTGTAAAATTAAACCTGATTGACCTTTTTTATTATAATGCTATGTGAAATCTATTGATTAAGTGCATACACCCATGGTGCATGTAAGATATATAATCACATGAAACATACTGTTTTTTAATGTGGATGAGTGTTGTTTAAAGATACTAAGTTTTCAGTGATTGTTACACTACAGTAGAAATATCAAGGATGAAAATATTTTAAAAGTGGGGCCAATCAACATATGGAAAGCTTTCATCAATAATTTAACTGCTTACACTACTTTATATTTATAGAATTGATACACTACTATCATTTATGGTGCTACACATATCTAGTTTATACTAAATACTGTCAAGAAGAAAGAAATATTGGATTCTGTATAAAATTAAAACCTTTGTTTTGTATATGTTTATTCATATATCTTATTAATTAATTTTGTTCCAGTTCTCAAAACCTCATAACTTTAAATAGCTTCTAGCATATTTTGCTCAAACTCACTCCCCATTGATAATGATTTATTAATATTATATTATTAATATTATAATGATATGTTTATATTATATTTATATATTAATATTAATATTATATAATTATATAATATTATATATCCAATACTATAATTGTTAATCAAGAATAATAATAAATCAGTGCTGTGGATCAAAGTGGTAGAGCACTAGGCTTGTGCTCAGGGACAACACCCAAGCCCTGAGTTCAAGTCCACAGCCAACCTACATACATACAAACATACATACATACATATGTAACAAAATCAGCAAGTCAATAAATCTACTTATAGCCAGGTGTCAGTGTCTCAAAATTGTAATTCTTAGCTACTTAGGAGGTTGAGATCTGAGGATCATAGTTTGAGGTCAGCCCAGGCAGAAAAGTCCACATGAGACTTTAAACCACTCAAAAACTGGAAATGGCACTGTGGCTTACGTGGTAAAGTGCTAGTATTGAGTGCAAAGAGGCTGAGGGACAGCATCCAGGCCTTTAGTTCCAGCCTCACAACAGACCAAAAAATAAAAAAATAAAAAAATGGAAAAACGAATCATGCATTCTCTTTTAAGACTTTTTTCTCTTTAAGACATTGTACAAAAGTTATCTTTTAACAAAGTAGCTTATGAATATGACATATCTTATTAAGTGTCACCGCCTCTTTGAACATTCTCATCCATCTCATCTCTCACTTTTAATTTTGTGGACTATACACTGGATTCTTGACTGCATTCTCTTCCTCCTCTCCTATTCATTCATTGATCCCCTCCCACTTCTTTTGAGTACATTCTTTCTGGTGTTTTATTTTGCTGATCTTTGATTTTGGCTTTCTAAGGTATCATTCTATTTGCTATGTCCCTTGAACCTACCATATCTCAGTTAATACATTTGTATCCACTTGCATTTACTTATGGGTTTGTAATCTAAATCTAGCTTCTACACATATGAGCAAATAAAGAGGATAAATGAAGATGAATATAATCAAAGTAGTTTATCTACATGTATGGACATAGATCAGTGAACGTTTTGAGACTGATACTGGGGCTTGAGCAGAGAGCCTCATTCTCTTGTTTAGCTCTTTTACTGAAAGCTGGCACTGTACCATGAAGCACACCTCCACCTCTGTCTTTTTGCTGCTTAATTGGTGATGAGTGTTTGATTTGTCTGTCTGAGATTGTTTGACCTTGATCTTTAGAAATTGGTCCTATATAGCTAGGATTAGAGACATGAGTAATTGGCGCTCAGCTTTTTAAATTGTTTTACAAGTAGGGAGGAAGATGAGGGTGAGTAATAGAAAGGACAAGTTTTATTGGGATAGACTTTACATGTAAGAAATGTAACAATGAAATTTCCTTTGTACAACTAATGTATACTAATAAAATTTGGAAGAATTATTTTTCTTTCTGAGATTTTTTTAATCTGCAGAAAGGTTATTATACAAACACTGATTACAATTCCATTTGCTCTGAGGATTTTTATTTTACAATGAAATAATATTGTATACAAGATACTGAAGCCTTATTTCCACACTTTAAAAAAAAAGTAAGTACAGCTAATGGTTTATATTAATAATAATATCCTCAGTTGATATTATTTTTTTGCCAGTCCTGGGACTTGAACTCAGGGCCTGGGCACTATCTCTAGGCTTCCTTTGCTCAAAGCTAGTGCTCTACCACTTGAACCACAGTCGCTTTTTCTATTTATGTGGTACTGAGGAATCAAACTCAGGGCTTCATGTACTCTAGGCAAGCACTCTAACACTAAGCTTCATTCCCAGCTTGATACTCTTTGGCTATGTGTTCTAATAGAATTCTACAGAGAAAATCACTGATTTGAAATTTAGAAAACTTTTAAGAAGAAAGATGGCAGAGGAGAAGCTAGAGGCTAAACAAGCTCTCGCATAGAAAGCAGTTTTAGTGTTCCAGTGAACATTCCAAGGCTAGAGAATCACATTAAGTGTGCCATCATAGAATAGAGAGTTTGGCCAGAGAGGAAAAATCCAGGTAGCTTGGTTAAGGAGACCGATCTGAGCATTTGTTGGTGTCTGAGGCAGTGGCGGCAGTAGCTGCTGATGAAGGCACTGTATCAAGAGAGAGACCCAGACAAAGGCACCAGAGGTGGTTTGTGAGAAGATTCTACTCACCACCAGCAAGAACTGACAAGGAGCAGAAATCTTCATCCTGTTGCAGATCATGGACAGCCTGGAAACCAAGAGACTGGTGTGAGTACCCCCAAGACATCCTCACTCATTCTTAAGGAGCAGCAATGGGAAGTTATCCACTCCACCACCACAAGAGAAGAGCTCCATCTTTGATACTGACAAAGAACTGGAGAGCAGCTAGCTCCAACTCAGGCCTTGGAAGAAAAAAATAGGAGCCATTCAACAGGTCACAGGAACCTGACCTGCCCAGCTCAGCTCCACCCAGGGGAAAGTTGCCCTTCCCAGGTAGGGAGAGCTCTGCTCCTGGAGGAGTGATTTTCTTCACTGGGTAAACAGAGCCAGAGGCTGCCCCTCATGACTGCAGCCTAGGCAGCAAACCCAGCAGCAGGAGGGGTAAAATAAAAACAATTGAAACTCAGTCAACATAAATCCTGAGAATGGCAACAGTGTGGGCTCTGTGAGTGTCTCAGGAGTTAGCCCCTCAGGGAAAATCTATTGATTGCTGATAGGCCTCACCCCTACCCAGAACCTAGCCTCATCACAGCAACTCCAAACTAGAGGAAACAGCCATCTCCCACTTTTGTGATACTCAAAGCAAATCTCTCTCCCACTGAACTAGCCTGCGAGGAGGATCACAAAGTCCTGGGTAAGGCAGAGTGTTTTTTTTTTCTGCCTGCTCAAACAAAGTGACTTAAGAAACCAGTCAAGACACAGGAAAACCAGACATCACAAGCAAACCAGATACTCCACCAAAAGATCGGTTATGGACACAGGGGAGATACAAGATTCCCCCCCCAAAAAAAATCAAATAATATTTTTTCTATATAATTTTTTAAAAATTTATTTTATATTTTCTTTTATAATTTTTATTTTAGGGGTGTGTGTGTGTGTGTGTGTGTGTGTGTGTGTGTGTGTGTGTTTAATCTCTTTTAACTTTCTGGTCCTTTTTTTGTGTGTGTGACTTCATTGCTGTTTCGCTCATCCCTAAATATATACACATCATGGTCATTAATAGATCTTATCCTTTATTTTGTGCATACTTAATTCAGAAATTGATTATTCAATTCACAAGCTCTTAGCCTTAACTCATTCAATCCTACTATTATATCTTTATACTTATATAATTTTTAAGTATTCCATTTCAATATTTTATTTTTCTTTTTTATCTCTCTCCTCCTCTCATTCTATCCTTTTCTTCTATCAGTATTATTTCTTTATACTTACATAATTTTTAAGTGTTTCATATTTTAAATTTAAAGTTTTGTTTTTTCATTTTTTCTTGTTTCTTTATGTCTCTCCTCCTTTCATTATGTTCTATCCATTTCCTCTCTGAAATTAGGGCTTGGTTAAATTCATTTTTTTTCTTTTACCTTTCCACATTCCTCTAATCCTATTTTTTCCTCACAATTCTCCATAAACCTATTAACTTCTGGTCTGCTGAATCCATCTTTGACATTCTTAGCCCATTAATCCACAGTTATGTTGAATTAGATTGTATCTGTTGAACTCGATTGTATGTGCAGCCATTGAGACTGCATCAATCAATCTGTGCAACTACAGGTCTCTGGTTGATGCTTGCCTTAACATAGTGTTATAGCATGAAATTGATGTTACTTTCATACCAAATGAGCAGACAATCTAGAGAAACACAACAAAAATGGCAACTCCCACTCATGATAATCAGGGGCAGAACAGTTAATGAATAATACAGAGGAGAGTTCCCAAAAATCTCTATAAACACATGAGGAAGCTAATCAAAGGTTAATACAGGAATTGTGTGAAAAGGCTGAGAATAGTCAAAGAGTAAGAAAGGAATTGTGACTATATTTTAAGTCACAAAGCAAACTTGTCAAAATTTACAAACATTAAAATTATTCCGTGCGTTCTCTCAGAACACAAGGGAATAAAATAAGAACTCAAAACCCAAAGCCAACAAAGTCCTGTAATACATGGAGGCTGAACAACAAAGTGTTGAACCAGTGGGTTATGGAAGATATTAGAAAGGAAATTCAAATGTTCCTGATATTCAACAAAAATGAACACAGAAATTACCAGCTCCTCTGGGACACAGCAAAGGCAGCACTCAAAGGCAAGTTTATAGCTCTGAGTTCCTACATCAACAAATTGGAGAGATCTGAAACCATCAATTTAATGAGACATCTGAAGCTCCTTGAAAAAGAGCAGCAAGCTAAAACCCAATCCAGTAGATGGAAACAAATAACTAAAATTAAATCAAAATTGAATGAGTTAGAATCAAAACAATCCCTAGAAAGAATCAACAAAACAAAGTGTTGGTTCTTTGAAAAAAATTAACAAATTGACAGTCCCTTAGCAATTCTTATCAGAAAAAGAAGAGAACACACCCCCAAAAACAAAATCAGACATGAGAATGGAAACATCACCACAGAAACAACCAAGATTCAGAACATTATAAGGGAATAGTTCTCAAAACTTTATGCTAAAAGTTTGACAATCTGGAAGAAATGGGCGATTTCCTAGCAAATATCAAAACTAAACCAAGATGAGTTAAACCAACTTAACAGACCCATATCAAGCATTGAAATAGAAACAGCACTAAAAGACCTCCCATCTAAGAAAAGTCTAAGACTGGATGGGTTTACAGTAGAATTTTACAAGACCATCAAAGCAGAAGTACAAAAACACTCCTTCAACTCTTCAATGAAATTGTAAGAGAAAGTTCACTACCGAACTCTTTCTATGAAGCCATCATAACCCTCATCCTAAAACAAGGCAGGGACTCATCAAAGAAAGAGAACTATAGACCCATTTCTTTGATGAACATCAATGCAAAACTTGTCAACAAAATCTGGGCCAATCGAGTTCAGCAATTCATCAAACAAATCATACACTACAATCAAACAGGATTCATTTCAGGGATGCAAAGCTGGTTCAATATACACAGATCAATTATAATAATTAATCACATCCACAAAAACAAAGATATAAACCACATGATTATCACAATAAATGCAGAAAAAGCATTTGACAAGATCCAACACCTCTTAATGATGAAGGCTCTGGAAAAACTAGGAATCCATGGAACATTCCTCAATACAATAATGGCTGTATATGACAAACCTACATCCACCATTATACTTAATGGTGAAAAACTAAAGCCATTTCCTCTAAACTCAGGAAGGAAACAAGGATGTCCACTCTCTCCACTTCTCTTCAATCTAGTATTAGAATGCCTAGCTAGAACAGTAAGACTAAATGCAAACATATAGGGGATCCAAATAGGGCAAGATGAAGAAAACTCTCCCTCTTTGCAGATGATATGATCTTGTATTTAAATAATCCCATAGACTCTACTCCCAAATTACTTGAGCTAATTAGAAACTTTGGCAAAATACAGGGTATAAAATTAACCCTCAAAAATCAATGGCTTTTCTGTATGTCAATAATGAGAAGACAATTGAAATCAGGAAAGCAATTCCTTTTTTAACAGTCCCACAAATATATATATATATATATATATATATATATATATATATATATATATATATATATTATAGGAGTTAACTAAATTAAAATAGTGAAGGACCTCTACAATGAAACCTTTAAAAACCTGAAAAAAATCAAAACAGAACTTAGAAAGTGGAAAACCCACCCATGCTCCTGGCAGAATCAACATCGTGAAAAATGGCAGTATTTCCCGAGGCTATCTACAAATTCAATGCAATAACCATTAATATTCCAGCCTCATTCTTCAATGAAATAGAAGAAGGAATTCAAAAATTCATAGGGAACAATAAAAAACTCCGAATAACAAAAACTATCCTTAACAGAAAAAAACAGTGCTGGAGGATTATCAATACCAAATTTCAAACTCCACTACAAAGCTATAGTAATCAAAACAGTTTGGTACTGGCACAAGAACAGACCTCAGGACCAAAGGAATAGAATTGAAAGCCCAGAAATGAACCTACAAGCTTATAGCCATCTAATCTTTGATAAGGGAGCTTAAAAAATAAAGAATGGAAGAAAGACAGCCTCTTTAGTAAATGGTGCTGGCAAAATTAGTTAATCACCTGTCGAAAACTAAAGCTAGACACTTATATATCACTCTGCACCAGAATAAACCTTGAGGTCAAAGCAGACACCCTGAAAATATTACAGGAAGAAATAGGAGAAACCCTAGGTCTCCTTGGTACAGGCCGAAATTTTCTTCATAGAGACTCAGAAGCACAACAAATCAGAGAAAGGTTGGACAAATGGGATTGCATGAAGCTGCAGAGCATCTGCATGGCAAAGGGCATAGCTACAAGAGCAATAGAAAGCGGTGGATTGGGAGAAGTTCTTCATTATACATACAATGGAGAAGGGTCTCATCTAAAATATACCTGGAACTCAAAAAATTAAATCCCCCAACAACAAATCCTCAAAGTAACAACTGCCCAATAAATAAGTGGGCTAAAGACTTAAAGAGAAACTTCTCTGAAGAGGAAATAAGAATGTCTAGTAGACATATGAAGAAATGCTAAACCTCTCTAGCCATAAAAGAAATGCAAATCAAAACAGCATTGAGATTCCACCTCACCCCAGTTAGAATGGCTATAATCAAGAATTCTAATAACAACAGATGCTGGAGGAGATGTGGACAGAAGGGAACCCTACTGCATTGTTGGTTGGAGTGTAAATTTGTTCAATGACTCTGGAAAGCAGTATGGAGGTTCCTCAAAAGACTCCACATAGAGCTCCCCTATGACCCAGCAATCCCACTTTTGGGCATTTACCCAAACTTTCACAAACTGAACCATACTAAGTCTATCAGCACAACTGTGTTTATTGCAGCATTATTTACCATAGCTAAGATATGGAACCAACCCAGATGCCCCTCAGTAGATGTATGGATCAAGAAAATGTGGTATATATACACAATGGAATTCTATGCCTCCATCAGAAAGAATGACATTGCCCCATTTGTAAGGAAATGGAAATTCTTGGAAATAATTATATTAAGTAAAGTAAACCATGCCCAAAGAAACATAGGTCCCATAGTTTCCCTAATTTGCAATAACTACTACATGTGTAGGTGAAGTAGCAAAGTTCAAAGGCTATGTACATATGACTATATAATATGATGTTAATTGAAATGAACCCCAAAATAGGGACATAATTGTTTTTCTTTCTTGCTATTGTTTATAATGTATTTAGAATGTACCATGTGATTTTTTTGGTTTTTTTTTGCATATTCCTCCCCTATGATATAACCCGTTTTTACTGTATTTGATGTCAGTGTCATGCATCTTTTATAGACACTTCTTTAATTAAGGGAAAGGAAGGGAAAAAACAAAATGCTTAAATAGGGATACAGATTGAACCATTGTATCAATGAGATGTACAAGACACTATGTTGAAAATGAACTTTACTGACAGGAAATCTATTTACTACATTGCTCATGTAACTGTAACCCCTCTGTACAGTATTTTTACAATAAAAATGTACAAAAAAAGAAAACTGTGGCATAAGGTTTATGATTATACAACTACTGGAACAATTATTTGTTTTTGAATGTCAGTTTTATATATGAATTATGTGATTTGGATTTAGGTATTTTAATACTTGAGCTTCAAATTTTCTTTGCAAAATAGGTACAATTCAATGTCCAATTGTATCAAATTATTTTCATAATAATACTTTGTATTTTTATATTTTATGCATCTATTTTTGATGGCCCACATTTTTTTTGTCCATATTGGTGTTTGAACTCTGGATCTGGGTGCTGTCCATCAGCTCTTCAGCTGAAGACTAGTGCTCTAGCACTTGAGCCACAGTGCCAATTTTGGTTTTCTGGTGGTTAATTGGAGATAAGAATCTCCTGGACTTTCTTGCCTAGGCTGCTTTTAAACAATGATCTTCATTTCTGAGCCTCCTGAGTAGCTAGGATTATAGGCCTGAGCCGCTGGTGCCCCTCGCGGCCCACATTTTGAAGATAATAATTCAAACTTCAATATTTTGTCTTCTGTAACTTATGTTTACAGATAGTATTTGAAACAAATTTAGAATTTGGGAAATTTGAATTCAGGGTTCTCAGAATGTCAATTATTTCATAGCTAGGAAATTTAAATATATCTTAGCAAATTATGTATAAAAATTAAGTTATCTATTTTGGGAATTACATAAAATTGAGCAGACCTAATATATATAATTGGTACGAAGTTGTATGAAATACAGTTATTTTCACTAATGTTTGAGTTTTACTATCAAAAAAAAAATGTATCTTACAATTAATCATGTATATTCATGTACAGGCACCAAAAACAAGGTTTTATTAAATGATTTTAAAATTGGGGTTAAACATTCACACATATCCTTTATATTATTTTTGACTTGGTAATAAATATTATGCTTCTTAATGGAATACAACATAATGTTTCAATACATGTATATGTTATATAATAGTCAAGGTAGTTAATATTTCTGTCTCTTTCATCATTTATGATATTTATAGATGAGGAAATTGTGATGCAGAGAAATCTTACAGCTGAATATGTGAAAGGAGATCTTTCACACATGACTACTCATAAATGTTTAAATAACCTTTCCACATGTCTACTTCTGGAGACAAAGCTTATTTTGCCTTTTTTGGTTGTTGGTTGGCTTTCTGATTTGGCTGATTTGACTTACAGATTTTCATGAATGCAACATTGCTCCCATTTTTTTGGCTCAGGCCTTGTGACACTGGCTAGGTCTACTCTCGTGTGTCTCTTCTGACTTTTAGTGGCTTTCCATTTTCACTTCCTTAGAGGAAGCTGGCTGTACCTGGTATGAATAAGTCCTGCATCATTCGTTGCTTCCAGAATAATCTCTAACTCCCAAGTGGCAATCAAGTTGATTCCTTAATAATTTGCTTTGTAAAGAGGAAAAGAATATTTTGAAGGCATTAAATACATACATAAAATAAAATCATAGTTGGGTTTTTTGACTGATGACTG
This sequence comes from Dipodomys merriami, assembly GCF_024711535.1. Lineage (NCBI taxonomy): Eukaryota > Metazoa > Chordata > Mammalia > Rodentia > Heteromyidae > Dipodomys > Dipodomys merriami. The sequence goes on from NW_027206290.1 coordinate 3,668,617, forward strand.
TGGATACCTGTAGTTTTGGGGACCAAGCACAAAACCTGAAGATAATTCTACTCCCAAGGGACAACAAGTCTTTTCTCCCTTTGGGGTACTTGGAAGGTGGTATAATAATTGTCAATAGAGCATGATCCATTATGACTCTTCATTTTTAGCTTGTTTTGTACAAATAGGAAAAAAGCATTATTGCATCTTTTCCTTAGCCTACTCATTCTACTAACAAAAATTAGTACTATTAAAATGGGTTTTTAAACCAGGCAACAGTGGCTCACCTGTAATCCTAGCTACTCAGGAGGCTGAGATCTGAGGATGACAGTTCAAAGACAGCCTGGGCAGGAAAGTCCATGAGACTCTTATCTCCAATTAACCACCAGAAAACCAGAAGTGGCACTGTGGCTCAAGTGGTAGTGCATTTGCTTTGAACTGCAGAGCTGAGGGACAGCACCCATGCCCAGAGTTCGAACCCCACGATGGCCAAAAATAAAATAAAATGGGTTTTTAAGTCAGATGCACTGGTTTTCATTCTCCCATCTACCTGTTCTTTGTTTATTGTTTTCTAATTGACTCTATGCTTCTATGACCAATCAGATTTTCCATCTGTAAAATCAAGTTAGTAATGTTAATTATCCAGTATCTCTTTTCCAGAATATGAAATATTATATTATAAAGGACCTTTCTCATGGCACACAGATGTATATTAAATGCAAGCTATCATCAGGTTTCTTATTCCCTTTGTAATCAAAATCCAGTTAATTTTCCCTATTTCCCAGTCTGAGCAAAGTATTAAGCACCTATCATATGGTAAGGAAGCATCATTGTAATATTTTAGAGTTAATTTTATTTAAGCTTCATTGTCAATCTAGGAGTAATTTTAGTCCAATTTATTAGATGAAGACATGGAGGTACATAGAAATCACATAGTTTAAAGGTGAATCAAGACTTTTCTTAAAAACTTGTGATTTCAAAGCCCTGGCTCTTCTATTTTTCTCCCAACATACATACTTAAAACAGGATAATTTTGTGAATTTGCACAATTAAGTTCTATATAGAGATATTTTATACCTTTTTTTCACTTACACTTGTCATTTAGAAACATTCATGTTCTTCTGATATATATATATATATATATATATATGTTGTTGTTTGTTTGTTTGTTTTGATCATGCCACTTCTAGTTTTCTAGTGGTTTATTTGAGATAAGAGTCTCTAGGCCTTTTGTGCCTGGACTGGCTTTGAATCATTATCCTCAGATCTGAGCCTTCTGAGTAGCTAGGATTACAGGCAGGAGCCACCGCCTCCGGCTCTTTTGGTATTTTTATAACTACCTGGATGCATAGACATTTGTATTTTAATGAAGACCTATGTGTTGAGTTCACCTATTTATAGCCAAGAATTCAGGCGAACTCACTTATATACTTGTAGAAATATCATTTCAAGCTGGGCACTGGTGGCTAATGCCTTTAATCCTAGCTACTCAGGAGGCTCAGGTCTGAGGACTATGGTTCAAAGCCAGCCTGGGCAGGAAATTCCATGAGACTCTTCTCTCCAATTAACTACCTGAGAACCAGAAGTGGCTCTGTGGCTCAAGTATTAGAGCGCTCTCCTTGAGCTGAAGAGCTGAAAGACAGCACCCAGGCCCAGAGTTCAAGCCTCACAACAAAAAAAAGTTTCAAAAAATTCTCATTACTCTTTTATCTAGTTTTCTGATTTGTCATGTAAAATAAATAGAGCAAATATAATTTAACTATAAAATGGAATAACATATAATACATAATAAAATTAAATATATAATATAAAAATATAATAGAATAAATTAAATGCAATTTCTTACTTTAGAATTTAAAAATCACAGGTAATTACTGAATGCCAGTCTCCAGACAGACAAATTTGTATGTGAAGAGGTGCTTTTGCCAAGTAATGCTATAAGTAATGCTATGCATTGGTACTCAGAAATTTCCCAACATCAACCTCTTACTCCAATTTAAGGATTCTTAGATATATGCTTGGATTTTCCAAAAATGGAAGTCAAGAAGAAATTAGTCATACAAATGACTTATTGGAAGAACTACTGTGGAGAAAATGAGTCTGCTGTGTATGTATGACTTCTCTGAAGTTGAGGAGAAAGGTGTGAAAATAGAAGGAAGGGGGAAAGAAGAAGACCAGTATAGTTTGAAGAAAATTTGTGAAAGTCTTAAAGGAAGTTGTACAGAGACTTTCACTAGAAGTATGATGAATCCAGTATCTTCAGGCACTAATAAGTTTACCTGTGTGTGTCTTTGTATATTCTTCAGTGCTTGGCTAAAAGCTTCCCTTGTAAAGGCTTGGACTTGGTTCAAATGGGGAGATCACGTCAGATCACTTCAGGTTGAAATAGCACACATTTTGCATCCTGTAGAAAACAATGTAAGGTATTTATAATTTCATGATCATCACACTGAGCATGCCTTATAGGTTGTGAGTCTATTTTCTTTGCTGTTTGTATTAGTTAAGAGCTTCTGCCTAAGACTAACATGAGATTCAAACCTGATAACTGATAGTCTTATTACTATTTTGTGTCTCTGAGCAACTATCTAGTCTATGGCAGTTGACAGTAATGTAGAATGGATATTTCTCTACATCTCTAAAGTACAGGCAATAAAATTTACCCTATAGGGAAGTGATAATGAAGAGAGAGTATATTGTTCAACAAAATCTTGGAGGATGCCATTGATGTGGACTAATCCCCTACACTGGGATCAATGGACCCAAACAATATAAAATTTAATCCTAGTAGCAGAGCTTCAGTTAATTTTAGGCAACTATGTAACCAATTAACTTATTAAGCTGTATCCAATTAAATTGGCTTACATCTCAGTTATATTTTCTGTAAATGCTATCAGCCAAATTTTTGGGAATTCCTAGAACCTGCTCTAGTTCTGGGGGCTGGCTAATTCTCCAGTTGTTTTTGTTTCATTTGATTCTGTTTTCTATAGAATTACTTAAATAAATTTTATAAAATACAATTGGTTTACAATTTTTTCCATTTAACAATATTGTAAGAATTTAGAATTCATTACTGAATAATAACTAGTTGTTATTCTTACTATAATAGAATATATCAACCCCAAATTCTTGTATGCTGAATACTCAATAAGATTAGAATTTTTCTGAAACACTCATCTCACTGCTTAAAGTCTAGCTTATAATTAGATAATTTAATTAAACTTGATAAAAACCAGTTTAGCAGTACTGTGAAAAACAGTAGTTTGATGAAAGTAAATAGTACTTTGAAATATGTGTGCAAAGATCTTTAAACATTGATTTGAACAAGGTATGAGAAAAAAATTTAAAAACATTTATAAAAGTTGTGTGCGCCAGTGTTTTACAACTATAATCCTAGATACTAAAGAGGCTGTGATCTGAGGATTTCAGTTCAAAGCCAGCCCATGAGGACAGTCCATAAGACTCTTATCTCCAATTAACCAACTGAAAACTGGAAGTGGCACTGAGGCTCAAGTGGTAGAATGCTCTCCTTGAGCTGAAGAACTGAGGGACAGCACCCAGGCTCAGAGTTCAAGCCCCATTATCTCCCAAAAAACCCTAATAAACAATAACAACAATAACAAAAAACTTTAGAAAAGTTATCAAGATCTAGAATTCTGAATTTGGGATACATTACATTATCATATATATCTCACTTCATTTTTTTGAAAATAATCCAAAAGTTATTATATAATTTCTAATTATTTTAATAAGAATGAAATTTAAAAAACACTAATAAATGTATTCTAAATATGTTTTAGTGAAAATAAAATTTCAAATGACTGTATAAACCATTTATTTTATATATTTTCATGATTTTCTGCTTTAATTGAATTACATCAGCAGTATCACCTTCATTGTTTTGATGT